>NC_084500.1:14624099-14961599 GCF_030035675.1 Rhineura floridana | reverse complement strand
GGATGCAGACACTTACCCAGGACGAACCACTGGATCTGTCTCTTGTTTATTTATTTAAAGGAAATTCTGCCTTTCAGTCACACAAGGCGGCCGATGTGAACACCATCATAGACGCAATTAAGCAACAGGACTAGTTAACAAAACCACTACAGTAATTCAGAGCAAATAAAAGCTAACATGGAGCGGGAGGGCAGTGTCTTTAGTTGCTTTCTAAAAACAAGTCAGAGAGGGAGCCTGATATTTTTTTAAAATGCAAAATTATACTAAAAAAACCACTAGTGCATGTTTAATCTGTAGATGGGCTCCTGCCTTTCTCCTCTGCCTTGCCTGAGGCCAGCAAGATGCCCCCCTCTTTAATGTGCTTTATGTAGTTGCATCAAAGCCTTCCCTCTTGCTCTTCTTTTCCTTTTTCCCAATTTCCTTCGTATCTCCGTATCTCCATCTCGTCCCCCATATATCTCAGAACGTGCCCCCCTAGTACTTGACGGACCTCCAATTCACCCTTCCTTTGCATCAGGGCTCATCTCTCTACAATCCTATCCATGATTTTATTATTAACTTAAGTGCATTCGCTCCCTCTTGCTCCTTCTTATCTTTCCTCTTTGATTTCATATTATTGTCCCCCTCAACCATTCCATTCCTTGGCTTCATTCTTCCTTTTCAAACCATGGATTTCCACTTCTCCGTCTCAATTGCCTGCATTTTCCCTGGTTGCTCCTTACATTTTGAATGCTTTGCCTGCCGAGATTTGGACCGCTCGCTTCCTCCCATTCAGTGGCTTAAAACTCATTTGTGCCCATAAAAGTATTGCCTATCGTTAGTTTTGGATTCCCTCTAAACAAGCGAACACAATTGCCTGCACAGCTAGTTTTGAGGAGAGCTGAATGTTGTAATATAATAATTGTCTCTACCATTTTCTTTTATGCTTCCCCTTCTCTGTTTTATGTTTCCTTTTTGGATAATTTAGGCTGCAGTCCTATATAAACTTACCTGGGTGTGTCCCATTGAACTCAACTGGACTTACTTCTGAGTAGACATGTATAGCATTGCACTACCAGACTCTTAGGTTTTGGAGCAAAGTGTGCCTTCTTTTAAATCATTGAAAAATACCTCACTGTGGAATAACAATAAAGCTAATAATGATAGTATCATTATTACTGCTACAGCTAATGCTACTAAAGTTATAATTTCTTTTTTATATTCACCTATCAAATTTTATTTTATAATTGTTTATAAAAATTGCCAGACTCTGGGGGTGGAGTGGGGAGAATTATTTAGCAAATTAAGGTTGCATACATGGCCAGGACAGCTCAGTTGTCTGGTCTTCCTTATTAGAATGTTCTGATCCCTGAAATACTCTGTTTCCTGTATGACTGTACCATGTATAATGTGTATTGAGTTATTAGCTGATACTCCCAAACTCCTCACACAGAAAGGACATAAAGAGAAACTTTGCAACAACGTTCCTCAAAGCAGATGTTCCTTTGGGAGCTGCCCCGAGGATTTGCTTTTGCATGCCTGCAACGTTTGGATATGCATCTGTCACTCAGATGAGGACTTACCAGAATGTTCTCCATATGCAGATATTAGATCCACCAATGATTGTCCCCTGCATAATACAGGAATTCGTACTGGACTCTAGGGATAACTTTTTTGTGGTATGATTGACAGTGTATTCATAATTGTGTGTTAAATTTTTTCCTTGACTACCACTAAAATTATATATCTAGTAATGTTGGCATATATCTTACGCAAATTAAATATGAGTGGATCCAGCCAAAGTGAAGCACTTTGAATTAATACAACGGATGGACAAATCTCTCAGTTTTGGTTTCCCTAAGTTTCTCATTTTTCTTAAATTCAGTTCTCCACATTTCTGCACAATTTTCATTTGTAACAAAAAATCCTCAAGAAAATTTGTCAGCGTTTAATTCAAATTTCTCCTAATAAGCACATTTCTGTATGCTGTTTTGATTGTTCTACACATTTTTTCAAGCAATTACGCCTAACAGAATGCATATTAATGTAATCTTTATTTATTTATTTATTTAATGCACATTATCTGCATTTCTGTACATATTGTTTGGTTGAAGCACATTTGGTTAATGCACATTTTCCTCTGATATCTGCATTTTGGCACACATAGTTTGGTTGAAGAACTGCGTCACAAAATTCAGAGAAGGACAAATTTCGAAGGATAGCTGGGTTTTGGTTCACAAACTGGCTTGAAAAGTGTGAATTAGGTAGTTTCTCATTAAAATGCAAACAAAACTGAATTTCTCCTCCTTCCCTAATTGATAACGAACTGACTTCAATGGGAAGATTAAGCAGGTGCTTAAATCTCTTGAATGGAAGTCAAAGGCGCTTAGCAACACTTAACTTTGGTTGGATCAAACCCATAATCTGTACTGTATCAGAGAGAGGCTCCGGTTCTTTGTCAATGGTGGTACAGGACAGGATTCAGCTGACAGAAAGAGAGGCAAGTAACTTTATGAATTCTTACAGCCCAATCCTATGCGTGATGACTCAGAGGGAAGTTCCACTGAGCTCAACGGAACTTACTTCCAAATCAGTGTGCCCTAGGTCTGAAGCCACCACTGTTTCAGCACACGATGATTTACATAATATGAAATTTGAATTCTTTTTTTTTAAAGAACATGTCTTTTTTTTAAAAAAGAAGACCCTCCACTAAACAAAACTTGACCATCAACGCTAACACTTATAATAATAATAATGCGCTGAGCGCACATAAATAATTAGGCGCTGCACAATAGGTTTAAAGAAAATCTAATCCAGAAGGCATACTAAGTAAAATAAGACGTACCCCTGACTTTGGCATTGTTTTCCTCTATTATACACCACTCTTCAGACAACAATCTTTCGCCTCTCATTTTAGGGGAGGGGGGAATGACACAGAATAAACGCCAAATTTTAACAGGCAGCTGAGAAAAAAGGGGGGGATGCAAAGGAAAGCGGAAGAAAGCAGGGGCCTCGCCTGTTTACAAGAGTCTGAAAAGCACTCAAAAATAGACAAGCTTCCCTGAATTAAAAGGTTTAGATCATTAACTTGTTTTTCTGCGTCCAGCCAATGCTGTGAAATGATGGCTTTTCTCTTTAGGAGGAGGAGGAGGGGGGAAATACTCAAAGGGGAGCCATGTTTGAATTAGGTTCCTAAACAACCACTTGCGCTTTGTAGAGATATTATACAAGTCCCACAGCAGAAGCGTCCAAACCTCTGAGCTGAAGTGCAACTGCCCCCTTTTTCTCTAAGGAAGAATAACAAGGGGTGGAGGGAGAAAAAGGTTCCTCACAGGAAGCCGTCTGAGAAGTTATAATGGTGCTTCAGATGGATTGAAGATTGGAAAAGGAAGGCGGGGGGGTCTTAATGAAGGTCTCATCTTCCTAAAGACACTCAAGGCTTCCTTCACTCCCTCTCTCTTTTTAGGTCATTTAATACTGCACATAACTATTACCTTGGATTTCTTCCCCCCCCCCCCGGCACCCTCTTTAATGTTTGTTTTCCTGTCAATGACAGGAATTGTGAATTGCAGCCCACAGCAAATCAAGAAAGAGTTTTGGTATCGAAGGCCTGAGAACTGCTAAAGAAAAAGAAAAACACCAAAAATGAAACAGCATTTGGGCTGCACTGAAAAATCTAATCTGCTGAATGACAAATGGAGTTTGAAAGTCCATTTACAGAATTTCATGCACTGTTTTAAAAAAAGAAACTAAAAATTATTATTATTATCACTGTTATTGCTATTATTTTCACTTATGAATTGCTTCCCATGAGGCATCCCAAAGTTATTTACAAAACAATAAAAACATACACAGAACAATTGCATGGCTTTTAAAAAATGGGGCGTATGTGTTATGTGTATGTATTTTAGAATAACACCAGGGCACTATTCCCCTATCACACTACCCTGAAAACGTAGCACAGATTTTTAATTAGCTCCTCTTTCCATTCTGGTTTTACTGAAGATGGGCTTAATGTAATTGTCTGCCTTTTGCGGTTTAATTAGTCACTATGACATTTTGACAAGAGAATGTATTCCACACTTAGGAATGGAGGATCGACTTCACTATCTGAAAAGTTGCTATATGTAGAAGGAGGTCAGATACCTGGAATAGTTTCCTGATGGTGTTTAAAAGGGGGAAAAATCAACCCAATACAAAAAATGAATTTCAGATATCCAACTGAAAAGATGGCTTTATATGCCTTGACAGTGAAGTATACACTGCGAATAATTTTGGGGGTGTGAATGCAGTGAATTGTTTAAATGCTCAAGGAATGGGAATATGTTAATATTCTGTACGATGAATATTTCTGTACAAAGAAACGCAGCAAGATCCTCTGTGGCATTAAATATTTTTTCAGGCGTTCTTGTTCTTCATTCCAAAGGGACTTCCTGTCATGCTCACAACTTCTGGAGGGGTAGCCATGCTAGTCTTTTTCAGCAAAAACAAAAGTGTCTGGTAGCACCCTACAATTTGTCAAAGAGCTGAATTAGCACAAATTGTGAAGTTTGGTTGTTTCAGGCTTGAACAGAGGCAAGGGCTTCTTGTCCCACTACAGGTCTTAATGTATCTGACTTTATTATTGCCAAGTAGCGCTGCTGTGTATGATTGCTATCCTTCTTTTTGCATATATTTCAGATTTAAGTGAACTGGGATAAGTTGCACTTTTTGAATTTCATTACCGTTCGACCCAATGTTTATATTTTTCTCCCTTTCTTGCTCACATGCACCAAGTGTACATAGGCCAGCCAACCGAGGATGACATTTCATGCTTATGGTCTTCAAGGTGCTACAAGACTCATTGCTGATATTTTATTTATTTATTTATTATTTGATTTATATCCCACCCTTCCTCCCAGCAGGAGCCATGGGTGGCAAACAGAAACGCTAAAAACACTTTAAAACATCATAAAAACAGACTTTAAAATACATTAAAACAAAACAACATTGAAAACATTTTTTTAAAAAAGCTTTAAAAACATCTTTTAAAAAGGGTTAAAAACATTTTAAAAAACGTATTAAAAAGCAATTCTAACACAGACGCAGACTGGGATAGGTCTCAACTTAAAAGGCTTGTTGAAAGAGGAAAGTCTTCAAAAGGCGCCGAAAAGATAACAGAGATGGCGCCTGCCTAATATTTAAGGGGAGGGAATTCCACAGGGTAGGTGCCGCCACACTAAAGGTCTGTTTATGTTCAGTTTGTTTTAACACAGCCTGCTTCAGGATACCACCCAGGACTGGTAAATATTGTAGAATAAATGAATACAACACACAATTGGTTGTGTAGGTTCTTCCCAGGCATGTAGGGAAGAGGAAGGGATATAGGCCAGTGGTAGAGCATCTGCCTCGGACAGAAAAGGTCCCAGATTAAATCCCTGGCATCTCGAAGTAAGGGTGGAGAGACTCCTTCCTGAGGCCTTGGAAGCGCTTCTTCCAGGCAGTTCAGACAATACTGAGCTAGATGGACCACTGGTCTGACTACATTTCAAAGGATGCTTGGGAGGGAAGCATAGGCACTGATCTGTGTGTAATGAACCCTACCAGCACCATCCTAGGCATGCCTACTCAGAAGTAAGTCCTACTGAGTTCAGTGGGGCTTACTCCTAAATAAGTGTGTATCAGATTGCTTCTCTAAACTTCTATTTCACACACACACACATACACACACATAAATATGGGGAAAATCTCTGCAAAATTAATACCATGAACTCTCACAAAATACATTTGAAGTCCATTATTTAAATGGGGAAGGGAAAAGAAAACACAGTTAAGGAAAACACAGTTAAGGGAAAGTGGGATACAGAAGAATTTAAATTTTGTTATGCGTCTTTATCAGAAACTACCTAATTCATACTTCTTGAGCCAACACATGAACTGAAACACAATTATCCTTCAACACGTGCCCTTCTCTGAATTTTGTGATGCAAGTCTCCAGGAACCAGAGTGTACAAAAATGCATATACTAAGGGAAGTGCATAAAAAATGCAAAGATTAGCAAAAATAACATACAAAAATGCATTAAGTCAGAGGAAATTGCTTGCAAAAATGTGTACATTAGTTAAAACGGCATAGATATGTGTATTAGGAGAAATTCATATTAAAATGCTGGTGAATTTTCATGAGGATTTTTTAAAAAAATACGAATTACTGCAAAAACACGGAGAACTAAATTTAAGATTAGAAAAGATGAGAAACAGAGAGAAACTGAAATTGACATATTTGTCCATCCCTAGTTTTGTTTATTTATTTATTATTTAATTTGTATCCCGCCCTTCCTCCCAGCAGGAGCCCAGGACGGCAAACAAAGCTCTAAAAACACTTTAAATCATCATAAAAACAGATCTTAAAATACATTAAAACAAAAGTATTAAAAACATTAAACAAAAATTTAAAAAAGGGTTAAAAACAATATTAAAAAACATATCAAGCAATTCTTACACATACACAGACTGGGATAGGTCTCAACCTAAAAGGCTTGTTGAAAGAGGAAAGTCTTCAAAAGGCGCCAAAAAGATAACAGAGACAGCGCCTGCCTAATATTCAAAGGGAGGCCCTATTCAGGTCTTTTAAAAAAAACAAAACATTTTTTTAAAGAATAGCACAGTTTACGAAACCACAGTTACCCCTTTTTAGTCACAATCCAATTTTATTTCTAGACATTTCTTCCAAAAGACATCATCACAAGGCAGAATGGAGATTATGGAGATGCACAGATATTCAGAGACATTTTGCAATAACTCACAGATTTATTCCAGAAATTGACTTCTTTTCAAAGCTATTTCTTTAACCCCGTTGTATTGCTTAGAATCACTGCTTGTCCGTTTTATTAGTTCTGGCGCTTTTGATTTAGATTTCTGCTATGGTAGATATGCTAGGAGAAATATTTTGCGGATAGTTCTAATTTACTCAGTGCTTAAAATACTTGTAGTAAATTCTAAGCCCTCCTTGGCAGTAACAGCTGCAATGGTCAACAGGCTTCTTTAGGAGTGTACACCCTACTGAACAAAACGGGGCTTGCTTGTGAGTAAACAGGCACAGGGTTGTACTGCAAGCTGGGATGGGGGGAAATTTGACTCGGTTTGAAGGTGAATATCTGTAGCTCACACTTTCTAAAACACCACCAGGGTAAAAAAAGCACAGCCATTTTTTGAAATCTCCACATTTGGCATTGCAGTTCTCCAGCTAAGTAATTTGTACAAAAATGAATATACTAGGGTAAAGCTTGCATATAGATTAGTGAAAAAAGTGCATACAAAAATGCATTATATCAGGGGGAACTGTTTTGCAAATATGTGAGTATTAGGAAAAACTGCATACAAATGTATATCTTAGGAGAAATTTGCACTTAAATGATGATGGGGACTTTTGTTTTGAATTTGCAAACTGATGTGGAAAAGTGAACATGTTTACTCAGACGTAAGTCCTGATGAGCTGAATGGGACTTATTTCCTAGGAAGCGAATTTCATATTGCAGCCTATTTAGTTTCTCAGACCTGACAATAATATCTGGCTCTCTCTTATATGAAATCAAACATCTGAGTTATTCTCATTTTATGGCACTAACTTCAAACAGTGTACGGAATCCTATTTAGAACTCCCACATTTGTAGTCTTGATCCTTTCTTTTACTGGAATGAGAACTGTTTGGGCACAAATATTCTATTCTTCTATCGGGACCGATTCAGTGGAACAGTCCACCCAGGCAATTTCATCAGAGAGTTAAGGCTTTTCTGTTCTCAAGGGCTTTTCTCTATTTCTGATGCATTGGTCTTATAATTTTGAAATGCCTTCTTCTTCTTCTTCCTCTTCTTCATATTAGTCATTTTTAATATAAAATGCATTTATTTATTTATTTTTCAATGTGCGGAAAAAGCATTCCTCTGTATAACAGTAACATGACAGCTAAGCAACTTGTGATGCGGGTAATCCACAAAATAAATTTAGGATTTTATTAAAAGCAGCACAAATCAATCAGGGCAATGGTATATGGGAGTCAGGAAATCTACTCTTGAAGCCTAATCATGAACACCATTAAGAACAATATGAACTTTAATCTTGTGGGGGAGGTGGAAGCACTAAAATCTTCTCCTCCCCCAGTAAAAATCCCTGTTCGCAAAATTAAATTGCTAGGTAAATGATACATATATACTAATTTAATTTAATTAATATATTTTACTAATTAAAACCATTCATAAAACTGATTTGACATTAGGACATATGGCAATATATATGGAAACAACAAGAGTTACAGACACAGGTATGCGCACTCTACATTTTAAATAAAATAAAATAAAATTCTATCCCAAGAAAAACTGAAGTCTGACATGTCAAATTTATATATTTTTAAAAATCAGATATGTAGAATTTCTCTTATTATTCATTCTGGTGTTGGCAGGCATTGTCCATAAAAATCCAAGCATATCTTCACATTCCTAAGTCCTAGAAACATGGTGTTTCTTTTTTTTAAACAACAAAGCTCAAATTCTCAAGAGTTGAATTCTGGGCCCAATAGCACACTCCGAACTCCTGTGGAATCAGCCCTGCTCTCAGCTTCCTGCAGCACTCCCTGCTTGAAGCATGCACAAATCCAAAATATTGAACTCTTTAAAAACCACTGATTGTACCCTAGAAGGAAGCTACTGAACAATTAAGATCCTCCCAGATAAAAGCTGCAATCCTGGCCTTAGTAAGAGAGAACCTTTCCATATGGCACAAACATGGCACAGACGATCTCAATCAGTATTTACATATATGCCCTTTGCATTCTAGCCTGAGGGGGAAACAGCCAAACCCTCCATTTTGAAAAAAGTTTTAAGTAGGGATGCTTGAGAAATTATTTTTTTGTGGGGGTGAAGTCTAACACGAACTGACCTCATCCACACATCCAGGAGTAATGTCCCAATTGTAAGTTATCCACTGTTTATCACATTTCCTGAATGTTCCAACACACATTTTGGGCCAAATGTATCAAAATACTTCTTTTTTAAAAACATTTTGGGAAATGCATATTTTGACATTAAATATATTTTAAGATACATATTTCATCAGTATGCATTGAAATGTAAATATTTGTTCACAGATTAATGTGGAGACAGAACAGCAAGCAATAAAGAATGAAAGAAACCTGATCCATCCATCCCTATGTCTAACGTGATTTTCAACTAAAATTAATTCGATTGACATATAGATTTTAGCTCACTAGGTGGGCCTTCAACAATCCACTGTCCTTTCAGACATTGAGCCCAGATTCATACACTCCCTTCCCTACTCCCCTCACTAACACACACCTGTTCTATGGGGACAACAACACTTGACTTATTTTACATGATTGTTGTAAGGACTACTAAGACTACTTCTCTCTGTTTCCCCCACTATCAAATGTTAGATTGTAAACTTCCAGGGAGTTTTTCTTTCTCTTTCTGGTTATAAAACTCTGTAAAATGTACACATATGGCACTATATAATAAATGCTTATGTATGTGAAATGCTTGGAGATGTTAGGAGAAGCACTAAGCATTATTTGACATTGCTGTGATAACAGTGCCTATTAAGTGGGAAATTTGCCTTGTGTGAAGTAATCTGTAGATGAATGATTGCTTCTTGGAATAGGCTGGATGGAAAATGAGACCATTTAGTTATTCATGAAGGTGGTATCAGCATGTGGTCTTCACAGCATTGTTCTGCAGTTCTTATGGTCAGGTTAGATTCTTGAGAAATCCCAACTTTTTATGAGGGGGGCAGAAATGTTAAGCTTCTAGTCCCCATGGATGAAAGGTATTAAGTGATGGCAAGCACAATGTTGTGATTTAATGAAACTCCACATTCAGTGGCAGTATATCTCTAAGAATGAGATTCTGGGCAGGGAGAGCCATCACCTCATGCCCTCCTTGTAAGTTTCTGAGGGATTCGCTTGCTGGGAAACCATTTTCTAACTCCAATGATGTAGTTGTTTCTTTTGTTTTGGGGACACATGCCATATATATCACCAGTCAATTGCTAACTGATAAACAGCATTAATTGTGTTTTCCAGAATGGACTGAAGCTTGTTTCATTTCAAACTGACCATTTGACTTTTCCCAATCAGCTTCACAAAGTGCCGCCGAATAAGGTTAAGAGGATGGTAATGTCATTAGTGCTTATTTCCACTGTCTTAGGGTACTTTTTAACTGCGGAAGAGAGCAGATGCACGATACAGACACACACACACACACACACACACACACACAAACAATATGGGAAATGTTGCTGTGGCCGGCACCATAAAGCTGCAACCTTAACTTCTTAATCGCATGGCCGTAGGGAGCAAGGAAAACGCACTCCAGTAGCTCTTTTATCTTGCATTCAAGAAGCACTGCATTGTGTACTCCCTAGTGGGATGAAGTGGCGCTCCACAGATTATATTTAACAGGTCAATTTTTAAATATTTTTTAAAAGGGGGAGTGTGTGTGTGTGTGTGTAGGGGGGAAATGTGTGCTATTGTATCTGGGCCTGAGAAACACTCAATGATAAAGGAGTGTGTGTCTGGGGGGAGAGAAACCTTATTACGCTCCCCTCCCCTTCAGGCTTTGAACAAGGAAGCAGCTCGCATCGCAACAAATGAGATTTTAAACAGAAGCAGCCTTTCCAGAATAGGCCAAAAGTCCAGAAGGATGCACTCAAGCATCAACTGTCTTTCTACCTTTTCAAGCAAGCCGTGAAAGAACAGGGCAACAAATATGCCAGAGGCAAAGTCCTCCACTGTGATGGTGGAAAGCATTCTGTGTGTGTGTATGAATTGGGGGGGGGGAGTTTAGATGGCAATATACTGCAGAAATGAGCACAAGTTACCCTAACAGACTGTGAACTGCAGAAGACGCTATAAACTTTATACAGCATCTATCAGGAACAATTCCTGAAGGTGGTGAAGGTAAGTATTTAACAGGGCCTCCAAACACCACAAAGGGTTCCACCCCACTCACCCCCAAACATTCTCATTTTGCTCAAACACCCATGAAGGTATGTTACAGCACTTGCCAGAGAGAATTCTCCATTCACACACTCTACCTATCCAAGGGAAGGGGTTGAGGGTTCTGGAGCAGGCGCTATCTACTGAACTCATTTATTTGAGGACCTGTGACAGAGAAGAGCAGGTTAAGAGGACACCTGGATTCGTGAATAAATAACAACAGGCCATATGAAGTCTTTTGTTTTTAAGATGTTTTGTCTGCAGTCCTGGACTCCTTCTAGGAGGAAGGGCAGGAGATTAGATAGATAGATAGATAGATAGATAGATAGATAGATAGATAGATAGATAGATAGATAGATAGATAGATAGATAGATAGATAGATAGATAGATAGATAGATAGATAGATAGATAGATAGACAGAAAGAAATTGGAGGCGGGAATGGAGACATAGGACAACAGACCGAGAAACAGAATTCGACTTAACCCCTCCCCCCATCAATAACAACATGGTTAAACTATGGAATTTGCTCCCACAAGAGGCAGTGATGGATATCAACTTGGATGGCTTTAAAAGATGATTAAACAAATTCATGGAGGATAAGGCTATTGATGGCTACTAGCCACAATGGCTATCTTCTGCCTGCCCTGTCAAAGGCAGTATGCTTCTGGATGCCAGCTGCTGGGAACCCTAAGTGGGAAGAGTGCTGTTGTTGCACTCGGGTCCTGCTTGCAGACTTCCCTTGGGCATCTTGTTCGCTACTGTGAGAACAGAGTGCTGGACTAAATGGGCTCTACATGGAGAATGAGAGTCAAAGCTAGCAGGGAAATGAGGGGGCTTGTTGAATAAGAGGTGAATAAATTCTAATACATTGCCCCACCCCAAGACCTAGGATAGAGTCCAGATCTTTCCCCTCAGCAGGTGTTCCTTTTGTTGTTGTTAACACCCACTTACTTAAATACAAACACATACCACAGATCACAGTTAAGATTCATTGAGCATAGTGTAATTCACTTCCAAACTACGTGTGCTCAGGACTATGGATGCCATTTTGGCATTTCTGCATTTTTCTTTGTGAGGAGTGGAAATTTTGTAATGTTTCTCTCCCCCTGTTTCTTGTCACATTGAACCATCACACAAACACGTTGAAGGCTTCTATCTGAGACTAATCTGACTTTTTAAAAGTAAGTAAACTTCTAAATGCAGGCAAGAACTCCTTCACACAAGTGTTTGCATGTTCAGACCTCCTTCTGTGGCTATACAATCTCTGATCTCCTTGCCTATTAGTTAATTTTCTTTAAAAAAAAAAAAAAACTTCAGTGGGGCTGATCCAGAACCAGCTGCAATGAATGAGGAAAATATTATGGACATTGCACTGCATGTGGCAACACGGACCAGGAAGGCTATGCATGCAAAGGGGTACTTTGGAACAACTATCCCCCTTGCTGGATCCAAGTCCTAAGAGATCTGTGCCACTGTGTTGCGCCCCAGACGTAGGGAGAGTTAGATCAGGGAGAGGAGTCAGATGAGGACAAGGTTCCTGGGGGCGTTGGAGGAAGGGAGGGCTCAGTACCAGCCCTGACTGCTAGTCCCCCGCCTGAACCATTGGGAAGCAGCCCTTTGCTTGCGCCAACCCCGCCCGTGCAGGAATCCCCACCTGGCACTTCAAACACTTCCCCACCAATCAGCATTCCACTTTCAGAGCCTGCGTTGTCACCTAGCAAAGCCCCGCTGTCGGATGGGCAGTCTGAGGCTCACCCCCCCTTGCCCCACGCAAGAAGAGGGACTTTCAGAGGGTGAAACTCCGTCGGAGCCATTGTTTACACGCAAAGACCTTCCCTACTTAAGCAGGTGCCTCCCAAGACTCTAGTGCTGAGTCAACTCTCCCCACAGCCCGCAGAGACAGCTTAGGTAGAATAGCTAGGGAAAGCAGTGAGTCAGGGTAGACAAGTTTATGAAGCGCACTGCTTTGGATGTGACCATCACATTAATAAAACGAGAAACAGATCACACCTCGTTGCAGGCTAGTTCCTTCGTTTCTGAGTTGGACACGCTGGATGCTTTGACATTTATCCTGGAAAGGTGTGTGTGTGTGTGAAAACTTTTCACATTTGGCACCAGTTTTGCAAAGAGCTTGGTGTTTTCCTTTGCAGGACATTTGTTTCAACTTGCATTTTATTGGAAGTGTCAAGGTGGTATACAGCCACCCTGTCCAATTTGTTTTGTTTGTTTGGAAAACCAAAGTAGAAACAACAGCAAGCAAGGAAATAAATAAGAGCCTCTCATCCTTCAACATTCATGGATATTCTCCATCTCTGCCATTTCACAAAGATGAAAAAGAGAGCCCACAGTCAATCTTTTTATTGCTCTGGCACGCCTTTGTTTTACCAAGTGAATAATTTCCATTCTGGTGTCTTTGCTTTACCTGCTGAATCTCTGGCTGTTTTATCATATTGTTATTTTTATGGAATGTTGTTGTATTTTCTTATTGGTTTTGACTGCTGTAAACTGCCCTGTGTGGCGTGGGCAGAATATTAAACACATTGATAAATAAATGAGCCTTACACAGAAGGGAGGGATGGGCAAATCTGTCCATTTCAATTTCTCTCAGTTTCTTATTTTCCCATTTTTAAATTTATATTTCCACACCGTTGCAATTTTTAAAAATTTAGTGAGAATTTCTCATAAGAAACACATTTTTGTATGCAGTTTTGACTTACACGTTTTTGCAAGCAATTTCCCAAAATGCTGTGCACTTTATATGTTATTCTTACCAGAGTGTATGTGTGTGTTTAATGCATATTTTCCCCTGATACACACATTTTGGCACATATTGTTTGGTTGGAGAACTGCATCACAACATTCAGAGAAGATAGAATTTCAAAGGATAGATGGATTTCAGTTTGCATATTGGTTTGAGAAATGCAAATTAGGTAGTTTCTCATTAGAATGCAAGCAAAATCAAATTTCTCCTCCATCCCTAATTGACACACAACTGATTTCAATCTCAGTTTCTCCCAGTTTCTCATTTTGCCAATCTTCAGTTGTCCACATTTCCACATAAATTTGCAAATTGTTTTTAAAAAGTCCTCACCAGCATTTTGATATGAATGTCTCCCAACATACCCATTTTTGTATGCAATTTTGCCTAACATAGACATTTTCGCAGAGCAACTTTCTCTAATGTAATCCATTTTTGTATGCTCTTGTCAGGAATGTATATGCACACTTTACCCCAGTAAATGCATTTTTGTACACATGACTTGAGTGGAGAAACTGCATTGCAAAATTCAGAGAAGTGCGAATTTTGAAGGATGGCTGCTTTTCAGTCTGTGTATAGCTTCAGAAATTGTGAATTACAGGGGTTCCCCTTTAAATGTGAACTGGATTGCATTTCTCCCTCATCCCTAACGGAAGGTGACTCCACCCTCCTGATTCCTGCTCCACCCAACTTTCAGCAAAAGCCGCCATCGCAGTCGACCGACACTTTCTTTCCCTTGTTCAGAGCACATGGGAAATCTCAAAGAAAATATCTGTCTAAGCCACGGATGGCAAGGAAAATGGGAATCAACAGTTTGAGGAATGGGTCTTCACAAGCAGTGAACACAGAGGCGTGTACAATATAGATCCACCCACTGTGGAACTTTCTGCCCTCAGTGCCAGAGTTCAATCAACCTTCCAAACAAATCACATGGTACCCTTGGTTAACCATTTGTCCAACAGTGATTCCTGCCACCCACTTTCCCAGTGATACAACTTTGCTTTTGATGAGGTTAAGACTGCACAGGGAGGATCTCTCTACACCACCTGCTCTGCACTATTTAATGTAAGGGTGGTTTAAGGCATGTCAGCACCTTCTCATGAACCGGTACGATCTCTTGGATATTGCTGGACTTAGGACATTGGTTCCAACCTTTCTTTTTTCTTTTAAAAAATATTCTGTTCCTTTCCTAGGGTTCATTATGTGGCCAGAGTCTCTACAAAACAGACACCGTAGCAGCAATGGTAGCACACACTGAAACATATTTAATTCACTGTCTATATGTGCTGTCCACAATTCTAATTCCAGAACCAAACGAGCACATTCCACTTTTCTTAAATGTTGGCCATATCTTTTGTTGGCTTTCTCAGTCCTTAAAACCTGACATGGTTTGGATTTAAGTTCTCAGCCCTTCTTTCCCTGGTACGGGGAAAAGGCTTTTGCCTTATTCTGAGTCAGGCCATTTGTCTACCTAGCTCAGCATTGCTCAGGCTGACTGGCAGCAGCCCTCTTGGAACCTGCGGCCTGCAAAACATGAGTTCAGCCACTGAGCTACAGGCCCTTCACATATCCTGCAAAACGTTTGACCCAGTTCAGACATAGAATAGTAGAGTTGGAAGGGGCCTCTAAGGCCATCAAGTCCAACCCCCATTTTACCAGGCAGCAATCATCTTCGCTTGGGGAAAAGGACAGCAGTGATGTGTCTCCCCTCTGCAATGCAGGCAGTCTCCCACAGTGCTGCCCCACTGATGGAGACTCTCCTCTCCCATTTTAATTTTTCTCCATGTGCAGAGGCTGGTACCAGACTGACAGTTGAATCTTACTAAAACACCGTCTGCGTCCACTTAACCTGAGGGCACTGGGGTAGCTTGCAAGGTGCCGGACAGTCTGTATGGCACACGTAGTTCTGTCCTCAAACACCTTAATGCCACTTCCTGCCCACCCAGCATCTACCTCCTCTACTCTGCCTAATGGTAGGGCTGGCCACAGGAACGGCCATGTGATACATTACTTTTGGTGGAAGACACATAGAATCATAGAATAGCAGAGTTGGAAGGGGCCTATAAGGCAATCGAGCCCAAAACCCTGCTCGGTGCAAGGATCTAGCTTAAAGCACATACCCCACTCCTCTACCACAGGAAGTTCCTGTTGCTAACTGCTGAACTTTTCCATGCCACTGCCAGACCCAAATCTTGAGTCCATTTTGAACTCATTGGATGGGGCTTCAGTAGAACTGCCCCCTTTCCCACAAGGCAATATCCTTGCGGCCTTGCAAGAGTTTGCATCCCTGTGATACAAGCCTTAGGTTTGGGGATGCTGGACATCTAGCAGACTTCAAACATCCTCCATCTTTACATTTTTAATGGCTCATTTGTAAAATTCAGACTGGGTGTGCAAGGGGTCCACCTCTATTTACAGGTAAGTGAGTCACAGTTTTGGTTTCTCTCAGTTTCTCATTTCTCCGTTTTTAAGTTCAGTTCCCCACATTTTCGTATCAGTTTGTGATTTATTTTTTTAAAAAAGTCTTAATGAAAATTCATTGGCATTTTAGTGCAGATTTCTCCTAATGTAGACATGTTTGTATGTAATTCTGCCTAATACACGTATTTTTCCAAGCAATTTCCAATAATATGATGCATTTGTGCAGGTTATTTTCATTAATATGTGCATTTTCATGCAACTGTTACTTTAGTACATGCATTTTGTATGCATTACTTGCATTGCAAAATTTGGAGAAGTGCAAATTTCAAAGATTGGCTGTGTTTCAGTTCTCAGATTGTTTCAGAAAGCACCCGCCTTTAAATGTGAAATGAATTTTTTTTAAAAATCCCTATTGAGGGAACAGTGGAATGATCTTTGGCTTTTGAAAGCACATTCTAACAATAACAGACACTTTTTTGCAAAGGAGAACAGTTCCCCAATAAACAAACTTACAAGTGAAACATGGAAAACCTAGCCCATTCTTATTTATTTGCCACCTCAGAAAAACAGTGGAATGGGGACAGGGGGAAGGAGAGGTGAGATAGTCAAAATCATCCTGTCACCTATTAAACATTTGAAATCCTAATTTTTCCAGACACTTTTTCTACCACAAGTACACATCAGCAAAATGGATTAAGCTGAGGATTCAAAGGCATGGAGGAGGAGGAGGAGAGAGAGAAAAATCAACAATCGCCTTTGTGGCTTGTACAGGGGATAGCTGCCTATCATAGGAACTTTATGGATGAGATATTCCCAAGCTGGTCATAATTTGAACATGCTCGCTTCCACTCAGAAGTTCTTTTTTGTTATTTTTTAATATAAGCGGGGAGGCCTGAATATGCCGGACAAAGGAAATCCCAAAAACAAATTAAAAGCGCTGTTATAAAACACAGATGCTGCAAGAAAAACAAACTTTGCAAGATTTACAGGGTTTTGACAAAGCTGGGCGTTTGTGCAAAAGCCATCAGCAGCAACTCCCAGGTAATGTCATTTGCAAAGTAGCCATCCATTGTGTTTTATCTTCCCCAACCAAACGCTGCTGCCGCCGGCACCATCACCACCAATCCTTCCCTTTCAGGAAAATCTGGATGGTTGATACGTTGAATTGGGTGATTTGAAGGCAGGCAGGCAGATGAGGAGATGCGTATGCAGCAATTCCATAGGCACACAGAATATAGTATTGGCTACGCATCCTCAGGGTTAGCCAATGTGGTGCCCTCCTGGGACCGGAGCTCCTACAATACCCGGACATGGACCACGCTGGCTAAAGAACACATGGAGGGCAACACATTGGCTAATCCTAATCCATACTGGCCATTAAAGCATCTCATTAAAGCATAGCATTGGAAAAGACCCCTGCCTGAGACTTCAGAGAGCTGCTGCCAGGGTAGAAAATATTGGGCCAACAGGAACACAGGAAGCTTAAACTGAGGCAGACCACTGGTCCATCTAGCTCAGTACTGTCTACAGCACTGTTCTTCAACCTTGGGTTCCCAGATGTTGTTGGACTACAACTTCCATCATCCCCAGTCAGCATGGTCAACAGACGATGATGGGAGTTGTAGTCCATCAATATCTTGGGATCCAAGAGGTTTTCAGACACGGAAGCTTTCCCAGCCCTACCTGGGACCTTCTTCATGTAAAAGAAGATGCTCTACCACTGAGCTACGGTCCTTTCCTTAGGAACACTGAACGCTGCCTTATACTGAGTCAGATCATTGGTCTATCAAGTTTAGTACTGCCTCCACTAGCTGGCAGCATCTCCAAAAGGAAACTGGGGCCTTTTGCATGCAAAGCATGTGCTCTACCACTGAGCAGTGACCATTTCACCGGAGAACCAGTGATCAGCATATAGCAGTTTCAAAGGCACACTGGTTTTTAAAAGAGGTCATGAAATTAATTGCAGAAAAAGAACTACTATGGTTGTTCTGAGAAAAAAACCAACATAGATAAAGTGGCTGTTTCTTAGAAGTTGAAGAAAGAAGGTGAAACGTGAAGAAATTTGGTCATATTGAAAAATGGTTGTGATGGAAACAAGAGAGAGTTTAAGTAATACTTAATTATAAAAGACACACAGGAAGCAGGTCCATTGCTTAATCACCTGACAGTCACAAGGGCAAGACAACATTTGACTGTTTTTGCAAGCAGAGATGTCACTTTTGGTAAGAAGAGGCAAAGTCCTTGTGATCATCAAAATACCTTTGCAGTATAAAGTTTCCACTCATCTGGCAAAGAGTAAAAAGTTGTTTTGAACCTGACTGGAATGCAGGAAAAGCCCGCTGGATCACACTAAAGGTCCATCTCATCTAGCCAGGAATGAGAATTGGGAAGTCCATGCGCAGAGCATGAAAGAAACATGCTCTTTGTTGCTCACAGCAAGAGAGGTAGACTGCCCCTGAAACTGGAGGTTCCATTTAGCCATCAGGCCCTAATAGCTGTTGACAGATCTGCCCCCCCCCCCCATGAAACTGTCTTAATCCCCCTTTTACAATCCAATGGGAACCAGATCCATCTCAGCACTAGCTGTAATAAACCTTGTTTTTAAATCGCTACCACTGGAGACTGCTGTTGCCATGTTGGTCTTGAGAGGGAAAAACATACACACATCAAAAAAACAGGATTCAAATGATTAATGGCAGTGAAGTCCAAGTCTTCACTGGACTGCTGCATTTGAGCAGTGAGCATGCAATTTGCACAGAACCCTAAACTTGCACTAAAGTGTGTTTGGGGCAACTTGCAACACTCTCAGTCTGGACAGATTCAGAGGGATGGGGCAGATGGTCCCAGGACTCCTGAATTCAGAACCAGGGACCAGAGCACACCAGGCAAATGCAAACGGCCAGGGTCCTGGCACTGAGACCAGAAGCTTCAGGTTGTCTCTCTTTCACAGTGTCACGGACAGGCTGCAGTCACTTTCAGCCATACTTAAAGCTGGAATGAGAGGGGGCATTCTCCAGACTCACTGAAGGCAGTTGCCAGTCGTGTCGCTTGAAGAGCAGTTGGCCGAACAACGGTCTTGCTCCATTGACTGTGCAAGGGGAGATGGTGAGGCTCCAGGCTCCCAACATTTATACTGGGCCCAGCCAATCTGCAGGCGCCTTGTGCCCCACACAATTCACACTGCATGAAGACAGTGTGGCCATATGCTCTCTCATCTGGCTCTGACTGCCACATCACCCCCATTGCCGAAAGGTCTGAAGGGAGGTGGCCTACTGAATGGACAAGTGCTGTCCCTGTGATCTGGAACCTTGCATAGCCAGGGTTCATTCTTCCAACTCATGTGGATGACCTACGAGCATTCAGCAGGCTTTCCTCCAGCAAGCCTCCCTGCACCTCCAAATGCATGAACAGTGTGGAGAGGGACTTAATGCAGCCACATGGCTGCAGCCACTTGCCATGCCCTTAGCCCCTTCACACAAGTAATGTGCAAAGGGGCTGTTCAGACTGCCAATTTAGTCCTGGAAAAAGGAGTCTGAGCAAACACAACCCCCAGGAAGCTGTCAGGGCCAAGCTGCAGCGTTGGGCCTATCCTACTGTTTACTGCCCAGTGCAATAACACCTGAGAGCAGGATGGGGCAAGTTTCAGCCATGTGGGATCAACTTAGCTAGAACCCCAAGATCCACCAATCAAAGCCAATTGCAAAATAGTGGCTCATGGTGGATGGGGTTGTTGCTACTGTTAGTCAGAAACCCTTGCTGATCTATTGCAAAGTACCCAGAACTCTACTGGTAGATACTTTGCCCTTGCCTTATAAGACTAGGCTTAGGGGTTGCTACAGCTTATGTTTTACCTGGAAGGATAGGATGTGAGTGAGAGCTCTGTCCTCCCCTCCTATTCCAGGGATGTGATTATGGACTGTGGTGGCTAGGGATGGGAGAATCTGGCAGATTCGGTTTCTCTCCATTACTCATTTTTCCAGTCTTAAATTCAGTTCTTCACACCACAATTTAAAAACAAAAAACCCCAAACCAAGTTCTTATGAAAACTCACTGACATTGTGACAGCCAGTGTGGTGTAGTGGTTGGACTATGAGCCGGGAGACCAGGGTTTTAATCCCCGCTTGGCCATGAAGCTCAGTGGGTGACCTTGGGCCAGTCAGTGCCCCTCAGCCTAACCTACCTCACAGAGTAGTTGGGAATCTACAATGGAAAGGGGAGAAACATGTACACCACTTTTGAGCTCCTTGGAGGAGAGGTGGTATATAAATATACATACAACAACAACAAAAATTTATCCAAATATGCACATTTGTGCAAACAATTCTGCCTAATATACATGTTTTTGCAAGCAATTTCCTTTAATATCATTCATCTTTGTATGTTATTTTCATGAAAATAGTAGGAGCCGCCTTGGGCTCCTACTGGGAGAAAGGGCACGATATAAATCTAATAAATAAATAAATTGAATGTATGTGCGACTTAGGTAGGTTCACCTTTAAATGTGAACTGCACCAAATTTCTCCCCATCCCTAGTTGTGGATCAATGGTGAAAGAAATGCTTTCTGCACATGCTCAGAAATATCCTTATTACATAAAATGTCAGAATAATATTTTATGCTTATACATTACTCTTTAAGATTTAATGATGGGGATGGGATGAGAAGCTTCCTTTAACTTCTGCATTCTTTAGATGGTCAGAGCCGTTGTTAATTGTTTCTTTTGCTAGCAACTAAAACATGGGGAGGGGGACAGAGGTCTTTTTAAATATATATGTCAGGATGTTGTTCTAGTGGTGGTGGGAAGAATATGCATGGTACATGGGACAGTTTATTTTGTTTCCTTTTTGTTTTTGTTCAATACAAAAAAAAAGTTGAGATGAGAATGAAAAAAAAACTTCCCATATACAGTTCCAGGACTTTCACCCTCCTCACTTGACCTTTTCTCAGACCTGCTCCAGTACTATCAGCAAATCTGTGAGAGTCGGAAGAGGGAACAGTGGCATCCTGGAGAGAAACACCAGGTCCTGGGATCTGAATGGGGGATTTCTGCAGAAGCAATGGGGGCTTGTTGAAACAGGGTGGTTAGCACACAGTTGGGACAACTATAATACTCATCATTGCTGCCATTTTTTTTTGTTACACGCAAATCCACCATCCTTCCTTTTATATCCCCATTCTCAAGATTTGGTTTGAGTCACCTCTGATCTGCACCTCTGATCTCTCAGAGCTAAACTTGCTGGCTGGGACACCTACTGAAGGGGCCCCAAGAAAGCCAAAGTCTCCAACTCAAGTCTCAAACTGGGACTCCGGAAATCCTCCAGGCATTCCAAGGTTGGAATCCTGGGCCAGATTCTGCATTGGTAATGGCTTGCAAGAAGGGAACGGCCCTGATTGCCTGCCCAGCATGACAGAACCATGGCACTGGGGAGTGGGTGGGTATAAAAGTCTGGCACAAGACACAAGAGAGGCAGAGCTGGTTGCTTGAAGAACAAGGAAGTTGGAAAGGAAGCTCAGACCAGTTACACTCAGCAGAAACAAGCAGTTTGCTCAGAGAAGAGACCAAAGCTAGGTATAGGAAGCATACAAGAGTCGAAATGGCCTAGTGGCTAGAGCAGGAATGGGGAACAACGTGGCTCTTCAGATGTTGTTGGGCTTCAACTCTCATCACCCTCAGGCAGCACTGATGATATGAGCCGTAGTCCAGTAGTATCTGGGGAGCCACACATTCCCCATCCCTGGGCTAGAGTATACGACTAGGACTGAGGAGATCTGGGTTCAAACCCCACTCAGCCATGAAGCTCACTGTCTGACCTTAGGCCAGTCACTCTCACTCTCTTAGCCTAATCTACCCCCCAGAGTTCTTGTGAGGACAAAAAATGTGGGAGGGAGCAGAGGGGAGACTAGAACTATGAACACAGCCTTGAACCCCTTCGAAAGGTGTTACAGGAACATAGGAAGCCACCTTATACTGAGCCAGATCATTGGTCAGACTAGCCCAGTATTGACTACACTGACTGGCAGCACCAGCAGCCGTCCAGAGTTTCAGTCAGGGAACATTCCCAGACCTACCTAGAGGCACTAGGGATTGAACCTGGGACCTTCTGCATGCAAAGCATGTGCTTTTCCAATGAGCTACGCCCCTTCCCCTAAACCAGCTTTCACCAACCTGCTGGGGCTGATGGGAGTTGTAGTGCAAAACCAAATTGCTGAAGGCTGTAATTAATAATACATACATACATGCTTTTCATGCCTGTGGCAGTGAATGTGACAAGGTGGGCAACAGAGTAGGAGAGAGCCATTCGCTTCCATGAAGTGACATCCCCGCCTTCCCCAGGTGTTCATCCTTTGATGTCCTCACTACATACTCCTTTAAACTGGCACAAAGCATGTCACTCTCACAAGAGGACAAAGGTTTTATTTATTTATTAGATTTATATCCCGCCCTTCCTCCCAGTAGGAGTAGGGTTCAGGACCTGAGGTCAGGCTGAAAGCTCTCAAGTTCCAGCTGTTGAGCACCTAACGCAGTGTAGCCTGCCTACCAGCCAGCCAGCCACCAGCCAGCCGCCTGGGTCTATTTGGAGGATAAGCTCCAGTGTCAGGAACAAATGCTGTTCACACCCCGATACACATCATAAGAACTCAGGCCGTGTGCCTCCTAAACCAGCAGCACGTCCAGATTAAGGTGAACTTCACGCACCATTTTCTTACCTGCTCATCCACAGTTATGAGATCCTGCTGCAGGCCCGTTCACACCCCCACCAAGCATCAATGTTTGTGCCAGTGCTTGGGCCTGTGACAGTGGCAGGCCAAGCATAGAAATTCTCTGCTGGAGGTGCAACATGGAGAAAAGCAAAGAGGAACCCTGGAGGGTCCTTCTAGCTTCTTGTGGGCTTCTCACTTGGGCGTGATCCCAGATGTAAAGAAACCTCACCTCTAGAGCTTCCTCCCAAGCCAAGTGAGGTGCATGCAAAGGACAATTTAACCCCACCCCTAGCAGGTTGGTAGTCTCTCCGCTTCCGATCCCCTACATGACCCTCCTTACGTTGTTGCATGCAGTGATGGCCGCCAGCGTGGATGTCTTTAAAAGCAGATTACAGAAATTCATGGGGAAGGTGGCTATCCATGGCTACCAGCTACAACGGGTGTCTTCTACTTCCACTGTCGGAGGCAGTACGCCTCTGAATGCCAGTTACTGGGAATCACAAGGGAGAGTGCTGTTTCACTCAGGTGACTGCTTGCGCAGCTGTCTCCCAAAGGAGGTTTATTTAACCCCTGTGCTGATATCATTTCAGTGCTGGGCAAAGCCCTGCTTGTGGGCTTCCCATTGGGTCATCTGGTTGGCGGAGGTGAGAACAGGATGCTGGACTAGATGGCCTTTTCCAGCAAGGCTCTTGTGTAGACACCATTAACATTACTAATCATGATGGCTATGGTCTACTTTCCCTTTCGGAGGCAGTATGCGTCTGAATCCCAGCTGCTGGGAATCGCAAGTGGGGAGAGTGCTGTTGCACTCAAGGCCTGCTTAAGGGCTTCCCATTGGGACACCTGGAAACAGAATGCTAGACTAAATGGGATCCCTTTGGCCTGATCCAGTAGAGCTACTCTTAGGTTCTTATGCGTTTATTATTATTATTATTTCTGCAGGACTTTTTAACCAGCACGCTTTTTGTCCCTTTTAAGTGTTCTTGGCTTTTTCTTTTTCTTCTGCTTTTAATTTTATTGTTTTTATTATTGCACACTACAGTGTGTGCGTGTGTGGATATGCATTTGTGTCTTATTGTTTGTCTGATTCACCCTGGAAAAGCTTTTTCTTCTTCTTTGAACGGCAGGACATAAATGGCTCAATAAGAATGAATCAGAAAATAAATGTCGCCAGGCCTTGCTCAATATGACTTTTATTCTGTGTTTATGTATATGGATATTGTTTATGTATTTTGCTTTGTAAATTAATTTGATATGTTTTTATTGTACCTTGTATATTCCATTGTAAACCGCTTTGAGATCTTTTAGATAGTAAGCGGTCTATAAATGGATAATAATAATAATAATAATAATAATAATAATAATAATAATAATAATAATAATAATTCCAAATACAGCCCCCGGTAAAAATTGGTTGCTGGCTAGGAGAGTGAGGGACTTCTGTGCTGAATTGAATGTATGGGAAACAGCAACTTCAAAAACAGTAAGACTTCCCTCCCCAACAAATAAATAAATATGACATGGCTTTTAATCTGTAAAATGTTTGTGCTCTCTCTCCTGGCTGATTATGGTGCTCATCCTCTTCTCAATTTTACTGTATTATTTTGGAGGGAGGGATTATGGGGGTTTTATGTGAGCAGCGCACAGGCCCTTTTTAGAGCTGAAAAACACACAAGTGCCTTTAAAAATAAACCAGCATGTTGGCAATACAATTGCTTTAAACCTCTTCTCCTGAAATGCAAGTTTTCTACAATTATTTATGTTTACTTATGTATTTATATTATAAGCTTTATCTAAGAAGATCGGGGTGGTGGCACATGGTTTCTCTTCTCTTCCTGCCCCGCCATGACATCCTCACAACAACCTTGTGAGGTGGGTTACCAGCTTTTCCCAACCTGGTGCCCTCCAGATATTGCTGGACTCCAGCTCCCATCAGCCCAACATCCAGCATGGCCATGGGTCATCTGGGGAGCGCCATATTGGCTATCCCTGACCTAGACACATTCAACGTTCCTTGCAAGTGCACACAGGTGGGTAGAGTGCCGTGGTGTTCATGTCCTCCTTGCAGGCTTCCCATGGGCAACTGGTTGTCCACTGTGGGAAATAGGATGCTGGAGTAGATAAGCCAGGGATAGCCAATGTGGTGCCCTCCAGATGTTGTTGGACTACAACTCTCATCAGCCAGAATCTCCAAGGATCAGGGATGAGGGGAACTGGGAGTCCCACAACATCTGAAAGGCACCAGATTGGGGAAGGTGTTCCTCTGTGAGATTCACGTCTGGGAGGGGATTTGAACATGGGCCTTCCCAGTCTTGTTTCACCACGCTAAAGCAGACTTCACCAACCTCATGCCCTCTAGATGTTTTGGACTACAACTCCCATCAGCCCAGGCTTGGGACTGATGGGAGTTGTAGTCCAAAACATCTGGAGGGCACCAGACTGGTGAAGTCTGCCCTAAACACTACACTATACTGGTTCTCACACATAGTGTGGTGTGCGGGCATGTGAGTTTTTAATTATATTTTTTATTAATTACATTTCTAACCTGCTCTTCCTTCCAAAGGAGCCGAGGGAGGCAAACACATCGGTGAAAAAACAACACAATTAAAAATAAAATGAAAGCATTTTAAAAACATCAAAAAATGGAGGAGCGATAAACATAAACCACTGCCAGCCTGCCGCACCTGCGCTATGAAGTGGTGTGGTCTATTCTTGGTCTACCACAACCATCACTAGCCTGGTGCCCTCCAGATGTCTTGGATTACAGGTCCTATCAGCGTGGCTGGCTGGGGCTGATGGGAGTTGTAGCCCCAAACATCTGGAGGGCACCAGGGTTGGCAAAGACTGGCCTACCACCTCAATCTGTGCAACCTGAAGAATGGCTGCCTTTCCCTTAGCGTCCCTTAGAAGTCATGGAATAAGAGGAGAGGTCCTCTTGTGGATAAGGAATTGGTTAAGAAGCAGAAAGCAGAGAGTAGGAATAAACGGACAGTTCTCCCAATGGAGGGCTGTAGAAAGTGGAGTCCCTCAAGGATCGGTATTGGGACCTGTACTTTTCAACTTGTTCATTAATGACCTAGAATTAGGAGTGAGCAGTGAAGTGGCCAAGTTTGCTGATGACACTAAATTGTTCAGGGTTGTTAAAACAAAAAGGGATTGCGAAGAGCTCCAAAAAGACCTCTCCAAACTGAGTGAATGGGCGGAAAAATGGCAAATGCAATTCAATATAAACAAGTGTAAAATTATGCATATTGGAGCAAAAAATCTTAATTTCACATATACGCTCATGGGGTCTGAACTGGCGGTGACCGACCAGGAGAGAGACCTCGGGGTTGTAGTGGACAGCACGATGAAAATGTCGACCCAGTGTGCGGCAGCTGTGAAAAAGGCAAATTCCATGCTAGCGATAATTAGGAAAGGTATTGAAAATAAAACAGCCGATATCATAATGCCGTTGTATAAATCTATGGTGCGGCCGCATTTGGAATACTGTGTACAGTTCTGGTCGCCTCATCTCAAAAAGGATATGATAGAGTTGGAAAAGGTTCAGAAGAGGGCAACCAGAATGATCAAGGGGATGGAGCGACTCCCTTACGAGGAAAGGTTGCAGCATTTGGGGCTTTTTAGTTTAGAGAAAAGGCGGGTCAGAGGAGACATGATAGAAGTGTATAAAATTATGCATGGCATTGAGAAAGTGGATAGAGAAAAGTTCTTCTCCCTCTCTCATAATACTAGAACTCGTGGACATTCAAAGAAGCTGAATGTTGGAAGATTCAGGACAGACAAAAGGAAGTACTTCTTTACTCAGCGCATAGTTAAGCTATGGAATTTGCTCCCACAAGATGCAGTAATGGCCACCAGCTTGGATGGCTTTAAAAGAAGATTAGACAAATTCATGGAGGACAGGGCTATCAATGGCTACTAGCTGTGATGGCTGTGCTCTGCCACCCTAGTCAAAGGCAGCATGCTTCTGAAAACCAGTTGCTGGAAGCCTCAGGAGGGGAGAGTGTTCTTGCACTCGGGTCCTGCTTGCGGGCTTCCCCCAGGCACCTGGTTGGCCACTGTGAGAACAGGATGCTGGACTAGATGGGCCACTGGCCTGATCCAGCAGGCTCTTCTTATATTCTTATGTTCTTATGTCCCCCACTGCAGATCACACCAACAGCACAGGAATCTGTGAGGGGTGAAGCCAGGAGGCGCAGAGACTATGCGCAGAAACTACTGCTGGACCCAGCCTGGTGAAGAGAGAGATCTATTTTAATATTTCACCCTGGGTGCCAAGGTGCCTAAGGCCACCTCTTTCCATTTTTCTCTCAGCAGCTTCGGCTCTTACAGCTAATGATATTTTTCTGGCTCCATGTCAGAAAAATCTTGAGTAAGGTCATGAGAAGTGTCAAAGATGCATTTCCTTCGGATGGGAAAAGGGACCCATTTCAAGAGCCCACAAAGAAACAGATTTTAAAAAATCAACACACAGGCAAACCCTTACCGGCCATCAGCATCTTTCAGCACTAAAGAAAAAGCCATCCTTGCATCCTGAGATGGACTCATTTTAATATGTTATCACTTTGAATCCCCTCTTACGTTGCATTTCTTAAGGTTCAAGCCAACTATTATCCCCTTCCTTATTTATAAATTATGGGCTGTATTCAACTAAATCTTACTCAGAGGAGACCCACTGAAGTTAATGGAAATGACTAACTTGGGTTCATACATTTCAGTGGGTCAACCCTGAACAGGACTTAACTGAACAGAACCCAAGAAGGTAAACTACTGTATGGCTGTCCTGTGCTCACTGGGCTCCAGAGTAAGCAAGAGACTTGCCACCAACAACATCAATGTGGGCAATAACCCAAAGCAGTTATCCAGGGCCAGTCCAAAGGCAGGGTCCAAACAAGCAGAGTCCACAACAAAGGGTCACGGCAAGAGGTAGGGTCACAGCAGTCCATGGACAAAGGACGGTAAGTGCAAGGGCACGTCCAGAGGCAGGTCCAGGGTGGTCCAGGGTCAGGCTCGGAGTCAGCAGGAGATCAGCCAACAATACTGGTACATAGACATTGTTCCAGTAGCTCTTCCAGCCAAGCACTGGGATTTGTTTTTGAGCTGGAGCTGCTGGAACCACACCCCCAAGCTCAGCTGACTCCCATCAACCATCTTCAGTCAGACCTTTACTTCCAAGGAGACCTCATCTATAGTCGGGTACTTCTCCTGATGGGCTGGGTTTCCAACAAGCGTTGGAGGCGACACCTCTCTTTTGGGCTTAGGATCTGTTCAGCCTCGATGTCAGAGGTCAAATTCACCCTGGGCGTAGATGGCCCTTCCTCTGCCTCATTGCAGGACCCTGCCTCCTCACCTCCAGATGGAGCCTGAACCAGGGCTGGGTCTAAGGCCGGAGCCTCCTTGTCATCCTCTGATGAGGCCTCCCCCAGTGATAACTCCATCCACTTCCTCCAAACCACACACCATCTTGTAACCTCTATAATCTTCTCCTCTCACTTATCTTTTCTCTAAACTAAAAAGCCCTAAAGGTTGTAATCCTTCCTCAGAGGCAAGTTGCTCCATCCCCTCAGTCATTTTGGATGCCCTTCATTCTAGATCTTGTTCTCCTGGTGGGCTCCAGGATCCGAAGCACAAACACAGCTGAGAAGCAGGTCTGGTGGTGGGGAGGAGAAGAGTTCAGCGCATGCACGCACACACACACACACATTACCAGCCCACCTTGAGTTTTAAACAGTCTCCCTCCCTCCTTATATGAATTTGCCAAATTGGGTCATCGCCGTTATTGTCACATCTTATTTGGCCCACACACAAAGCTACCATTCCTAGGCACTCCATCCTCACCGACATAATTTCCGGAGACTTTTCTCCCACTCTCTGCAAAGCATGCCAAACTGGGTTGGGAGGTTTTAATAAATAAATGGCAAATTCTTGGAAGATATGGGTCTCGGAACCAGAAACTATTAAGCAAGGTAAACCTATGTGTGGAAGTTTCACTCAGGATATAGAATGTATTCTAATTGCTGCAACACATGAGCCCCATCAGTGAAGAGCCTAGACTGTGAAGGAGAATGGGGTGGTAGAATTCTAGGTTGTGTTTTACGGATGCTCTCCTACAAGCGGGAGGGGAAGCTCCCCGTGTTTACTAAATTAGTAGTGAGATTCCCATGGGCATCTGGTTGGCCACTGTGAGAAGAGCATGCTGGACTAGATGGACCTTTGGCCTGATTCAGCAGGGCTCTTCTGATGTTCTTCCAATGGTGGGATTGTGTGTATGCTAAACCGCTCTCTCTTTCCCTCACTGTGAAATGCAGTGATTTTTTTTAATATGAAGGTGCATTAACAAAATATGACACACACAGCTTCTGCACTTTGAAATGGTGGAGTCCATAATTCTACTGACTCTTCCTGCATAATATGTGGATGAGCTCTTAGTGAAAAGATCTCACACATACACACACTGCCAATTTGGAATTTTGGTGGACAATTCCAAGCAATTCTTTTTACTCTCCCCACCCCCACCTCTCCCGCCAAATGTCATTTGGAATTTGAAAAGGAGAGATAGCCGAGGCAAATTCTTTCCGAGGGAAATGTATAAACAACAGCTCCGAGAACATTTCAAACAAGAAGTCAACAAGCGGCTGTGACGGCCTTCCCATATCGCAAAAAGGCAAGATAAAACAATATTGCTACCTCATACATCATAAATCGGCCATCGGCCTCACACACAACATACAGTGCACAGAGAGGAAAAAGGGTTCTCTAAGGCGCCCACAGCGAAAGCTGAGAAAACACCACCCTCTAGAGGACATTCACTTAATCATCCTAATCTTAATGCTCAAAACTAAGGTTGTGTTGTTGCTTCACATACACTGAAGGCCCAACTACATGAAATGGTGCCAGCTCCATCTGTTTAAACGTGGAACTTTGCCTCTTTTCACATTGGAAGGAAGATTGGGTGCCTCACATTTAAGGCAAGAAAGGTCCATAGTGAGAAGGACAGAGGGAAAGGTCTGAAGGTACATGAGGCTACCACTTTGCTGAAGCTAAGCCGATCTGGGTCGGGTCAGTGCTTGGATGAGTGATTACTGGAGAACCACATATATGTCCCTTGAGTTCCATGATGGAAGAAGGGCAAGATTTAAAGGTAATAAAATAAATTTCAGTAAATAGTGTTGCAGAACCACCCACCTCCTTTGGGTTACCTCCCCTCAATCCCTCTCTCCAGGCAATGGGATATTCAAGGTTTAACAAGCTCTCTCTTGGGTATGATCCTGGCATTCACATACAGTAGTGGATGAGGCCAGGCACAAAAGTGGGCAGAGCAACAGATGTAAAGTTTACCTGTATACAGTGGGGTAGTATCTGCACTCACTCACACAGCCCTCTCTGTCAGCCATCCAGGCAAGCAAGAGGCATTGTCAGAGTTCAAGGACACATTTCCACTCAGGCAAAAATGCCCACAGAGGATGAGAAGCAAGGCTGGTGAGGAGTATGACGCGGGAGAATCTGTGGTCCCAGGGGAGTCCCAAGGGCCAGGTAGAGAGGCCTGGTGGGCCACATTTGACCCCCAGGCTTGAGGGTCCTTGTCCCTGATTCAACACGTTGTATGCACGGATGAACTAATCTGAAATAACTAATCTGTCCTCAGTGTTTATCATGGTGACTTCAGGGTACGATTTCCAAAGGGTGGGCTCTGCCACTGAGTTACGGTCTCTCCCCATCTTATATCAGCTCAAACTCTTGACCCATATGACCCCAGGTTCTCAGGCAGAGAAAGAGGTCTTTCCCAACACTTGCTACCTGAACATGGGACCTCTGGCAAGCAAAGCAAGCGGGTCCTCCGTCACTGAGGTATGGGGCTCTTCAGTTTGTTACCCTCGTCTCTCCCACTCACCACACCTTGGTTATATTCTCCGCTGTTGATTTTAGGCCACAAAAGCATTGCTGGCACACATATGAACATAGGAAGCTGCCTTATACTGAGTCAGACCATTAGTCCACCTAGCTCAGTATTGTCTACACTGACTGGCAGCGGCTCTCCAGGGCTTCAGGCAGGAAGTTTCTCCTGGACCTACCCAGAGATGCCACTGAGGTTGAACCTGGGATCTTCTGCATGCAAGGCAGATGATCTGCCACTGAACTATGGCCCTTCACACACTTATCTAAGCTTGGCTTATATAATCCAGTGTACACAGATGTCTGCATATAAAAGCAAACATACCTGTACTCGTACTTCTCAAAACAATTTGTGAACCAAAATGCAGATGTCCTTCAAAATTCACATTTCCCCTAATTTTATAATGTAGTTCTCCAGCCAAGTAATGTGTCCAAATCGCATATACGAAGGTAAAGTGTGCAGAAAAATGCAATTATTAGTGTTAAGTTAAGTTTATTTATGGGTTATAATAACTTAAAATTCAGTATCAAGAACAGTGAAAACAAATTACAATATAACACACTGAATATAACACATAAAATGTAGTATGTTAGGGGAAACTGCTTGCAAAAACATTTATTTTAGGCAGAATTACGTACAAAAATATGATTATTATGAGAAATTCGTGCTAAAAGTCTGATGAAATGTGGGGAATTTAAATTAAATTGAGCATCTCTGCTATCTTTTCAGCGCCTTTTGAAGACTTTCCTCTTTCAACAAGCCTTTTAAGTTGGGACCTATCCCAGTCTGTGTCTGTGTCGGAATTGTTTATATGTTTTTTAATAATGTTTTTAGCCCTTTTTAATTGTTTTTAATGCTGTTTTGTCTTAATGTATTTTAAGATCTGTTTTTATGAAGTTTTAAAGTTTTTTTGGTGCTTTGTTTGCTGCCCTGGGCTCCTGCTGGGAGGAAGGGCGGGACACAAATTAAATAAATAAATAAATAAATAAAACAGGGAGAAACCAAAATGGATAGATTCACCCATCCCTAACTATGTATATTACAACAAATTGTAACTCCCATCATCATTCAGTTAGGCTTTGGTTGGGTTGCTTGGGCTGCAGCTTGATCCCCTCCCCCCCATATAACCTCATAAGAAAAGTCCTGCTGGATTAGGCCAGTGGACTGTCCAGTCCAGCATCCTGTTCTCACAGTGGCCAACCAGATGCCTATGGGAAGCCCACAAGCAGGACCTGAGTGCAAGAGCGCTCTCCCCTCCTGTGGTTTCCAGTAACTGGTATTCAGAAGCATACTGCCTCCAACAGTGGAGGTAGAACATAGTCATTGTGGTTAGTTGAAGCTTCCAACATGAATTTGTAATATAGCCATGGAGGGAAATGGGGACGGAGGGTATAATGACTCCTGCATTGAGCTCCCTGTATTGCCCAAGCAGGACTCAGTCGATTCACAAATCACCCCACTCAGGGTGGGAAGCCTCTGGTAACCCCTTCTACATCATCCAGCCTAGAGGGTATGGCTCTGATAGGTTAAATAAATAAAATAAAAAGCACTCTTAAAGCAGCTGTGATCAAAGCTGGGCTGTGGTCGCTATCAGACAAGGTGAAATCTCTTTGAACGTTTTAAGATCTACATCTAGAACCACCAGTTAACACTGCAGGAGACAAAATGAAAAAGGAAAGCAAAACAAGAAAAGAAAAAGAAAGACTGGAGACAGAGGCACACAGACAGCTCAACCGACAAGCTCTCTTGTTTACAGGCTTGGATATTAAATGTAATTTGGATGGGAACTGCCCTCCAGTGCTTGTTATGCTCCAGCTCATTTTCGTGAGGACTATTTTAGGTCCGTTGCGCTCTAAAAGGTGGTTTCTTAAGTGAGTGTTACTTAAAGGAAGCCAATCTGTTTCTCAGGAAGAGGACAGGAGCTGTCACGTCTTTCAAGCCTGCTTTCCCATAAGAACCCTGCTAGGAAAGGATAGGAAATCGGGCAAAGTGACAGGGACACATTGCAGGCATTCTGAGATGTGTATATTTATCAAACCTCTGGATTCTGTCCTCATTTTCTCCCTTGCAATGCAACTCACACACACACACGACGTAAGTGGTTGTAGATGAAGATGCTGGTTGTTTTCTCCGTAAAGGGAAACTTTGCTTTGCAACGTATGTTACTCTGCAACCCTGCAAGATGCTCAAGCTTACTGGGTTTTTTTTTAAGGGTTAAACAACATGTTAATGATGAAAACCAAAATTGCACTGAAATTGGGCACTTTTATTTTCAAGAAAATGCATTCCATATGGCGACAGGCCCGTAGCTCAGTAGTACCTGATTTGTATGCAAAAGGTCCCAGGTTTGATCCCCGGCACTTTCTGGTGCAGCTGGGAGAGACTCCCACCTGAAATCCTGGAGAGCTGCTGTCAGTCAGCGTAAACAATACTGGGCCAGAAGACAAGTCATCTGACTTGGTATAAAGGCAGATTCCTAGTTTCCTAAGTCCCCGCAGTGGTTTGCCCCGCCCTTCAAAATAGAAGTGGCGAGAACCCATTCCCTCACATTCTCTTTGAAACAAACATTTTGCATCTCATCACAAATGCTTACGGCTCCCGTATACATTGGCTTCGTCTCTTCAGATCTGGAGGAATTTCCAAAGAGACATTAACCCTGGGTTAATGAAGCAGAGCCACCCAAAACGCAGTAGACGCTGCTCCACTAGGGCAAGTGGGGCAGTGCTCCCACCAACCTTAGTCTTCCCTCAAGATAAAACCCGCCTGCCTGCCTTCTTACTTTCGACCAGTCCAGGGGGTGGCCCTGCTTGCCAGCTCCTCCTCCTCCGTCTGTGTTGCTCCTTGTAGAACTCAGCCGGGAGGAGGACAGGGACAAAGCTAGAATGAGCTGCCCTTGCCTGCCATCGGCTCTGGCTCCACTTACTGTATGGGCTCCCTGCCTTCCACTCCACCAGTCCCCCTTGAGCACCAGCAACCACTGCCAAAATGGGCCACGGGACAACGGAGGTACTGAGTGACGGTACTGCATGTTTGTTTGCCGTAATTTGTTATCATCTACTTATTGTTTTTTAAAAATAATAAAAAAATAGCCAGTTGGTTGTTGCACCATGTCATTTGGTTCTTATGCTTCTGACAGCTGAGGCGATCCCCCCCACCTCCGAATTAATAGGAGCACACTTCAGAAATTGGAAACGCCCATCACCTACTAGAGAAAGGAGGCAAGCCCACAGCAGGGACTCATGTAGAGATGCAACAGGAAACCTTATCTGTGGGTTGATCATTTAGCTGCATCTGTGGTGGACCGAATGAACCCATCACAAAGACGATGGAGAATTGCGGACAGAAATGCAAGATGGTTCATTTTACTGTCTGGCAGTGGCTCTCCAGGATTTGAGATGGGATTCTTTCTCAGCCCTGTCTGAAGGTTCTGGGGACTGGACCTGGGATCTTCTGTGTGGAAACATAAGCTAGAGCCCCCTCCCTGCATAAGCAGGGACACATCCAGAGATGCAGTTGGCAGCCTCATCTGTGAGAAACAGCCTTAAAATTATAGCAACCACAACACTCAATTCTTTCCTTTCTCAGGACTACAGGTTGTATGGCTTAAAAGTCCAATAAAGCAAACCATCAAACCCCATGAAAGTGCCCGTTCATAAAGCCAGTTTGCTGTCACCTCACCACTTAAAAAATGAAAAACGAAAGCTCACTGCTGAAGCTGGGAATTTACATACAGGCAGTCTACCCCCCCCCCACCACACAACCTGGCAGCAGTGTGTCATTCCCAGAAACAGCAGAAGCCCATAGAAGGACACCCCGAGTCAGGGCTGAGATCACTGGTGAAAGAAGCCTGGCAACTCTACTGGATGGCCAGAAATATACAGCAAAGTCGGCTTGACAGATAAAACAACCTAAACAACCAACAGAGAAACCATGTTGGCTATAACAGGTGCAAAGGAAATGATTCCCTTATCAGAAGCTCATTTAACCATTTCCTTCACTGCCTTCCTGCTCAAAAGATGACGGACCTGGAGGGAGCCAAGAGTGATTCATTCATTGCGAGGATGTCTCCCCACCCCGATAAAAAGGTTTATATTGCACAAGTAAACAATTTGGGCACAGAATAAGCCATAAATAGACTGCCTAATGCACTTGAAAGATAAAAGAGGAAAGGAGAAAAAGCCATGTGAGTTGGGCAGGTTTCTTCATACCCTGGAGCAAGGGTGGGGAACCTCTGGCCCGGGGCCCAACTGCAGCTCTTCCACAGGGAGATGTAGTCCAACAACATCTGGAGGAAATCATGTTGGCTGCCCCTTCCCTAGGGAGCGAGGGGATGGAACAATTCCCCTGTGAGGAAAGGTTGCAGCATGTTGGGCTTTTTAGAGAAAAGAAAAGTAAGAAGTGTGTAAGAAGTGCATGGCATGGAGAAAGTGGAAAGAGCAAAGTTTTTTCTCCCTCTCGCATAACATTAAAAGCTTGTGGACATCCAATGAAGATTCAGGACAGACAAAAGAAAGGATTTCTTCACACAGCATGTAGTTAAACTACAGAATTTGCTCCCACAAGAGGCAGTGGGACAAATTCATGGAGGATAAGGCTATCAATGGCTACTAGTCATGATAGCTATTGCTATGCCTCCGGATACCAGTTGCTGGGAATCGCAAGCAGAGACAGCATTGTTCTGCTCAAGTCCTGTTTGTGGGCTTCCTGTGAGCATCTGCTTGGCTACTGTGAGAACAGGATGCTGGGCCTGGCCTGGTCCAGCAGGCTGCTCTTATCCAATGTTAATCGTAGAGTAGACCCATTGAAACTAATGGGCATGATGAACTTAGGCCCATTAATTTCAGTGAGTCTACTCTGAGTAAGTTGGATACAACCTCAGGTTCCCAGGTCTGAAGGGGCGATGGTAGTGGCAAGATGCTGGCAGAGGTCCAATGCTACGTGGAAAGTTGCAGCAGCTTGATTAAGCCTGCTGGATCAAGCCAAAGTCCCATCGAGCCCAAGCATCCTGCTTCCCAGTATGGCCAGCCAGATGCCTCCGGGAAGCTCACAAGAAGGGCAGGAAGACAGTGGCCTTTATTTGTCCCCCAGGAGCTGGCATTCAGAGGTAGGCAGTCTCAGAATAAGTAGGTTTGATCCCTTATTATCATGAATAATGAGAAGATGGGAACTCCCTTGCTGGATCAAATCAACATCTGGGCCCATCCAGTTCAGCACCCTGTTTCCAAAGACAAGCAGCCAGATCTGAGAGAGGCCACAATCCAAGTATGAAGGCTTGGCCCTGGTATCTCATATCCCTTGAATTTTAGAGGCTTCGCTATTATGGCTAAATGAATCTTCCCCATCCTACCCAGTTTCTCTCTCTCGTAGGATAAGAGGAGAGGTCCTATTATGGATCTGTAACTGATTAAGGAACTGGAAGCAGAGAGTAGGAGTAAAAGGACAGCTCTCTCATGGAGAGGTATGCAAAATGGAGTCCACCAAAGATCACTGTTGGGGCCTCTGTTACCTAGAGTAAGCAGTGAGGTAGTTGAGGTTGATGACAGGAATGGGAGAGAAATGCAATCAGTTCACATTTAAAGGCTAACTTGCCAAATTTGCATTTTCTGAAACAATATGCAAATTGAAATGCAACCATCCTTCAAAATTCTCACTTCTCCCATTCTCCAGCCAAGGAATGTGGACAATAAACTGGGGTGAAGTGTGCATAAAAATGCAGATATTGGTGGAAATAGGGACACAGGAAGCTGCCTTATGCAGAGCCAGACCACTGGTCCATCTAGCACAGCTCTTTCTACGCTGATTGGCAGCAGCTCTTCAGGGTTTTCAGACAGGGAGTCTCTCTCCCAGCCCTACCTGGGGACGCTGGGGATTGAACATGGGTCCGTCTGCCTACAAGACAGATGCTCTACCACTGAGCTACAGCCCTCCCCCTTATACAAACATGCATTATATTAGGAGAAATTGTTTTGCAAAATGTGTATATTAGGCGAAATTTGCACTAAACAGCTGGCAAATTTTCACGAGGACTTTTTTTTTCTTTTTAAACACAAACTGTTGCGGAAATGTGGAGAACTGACCTTAAAATAAGAAACAGGGAGAAACCAAAATTGACAGATCGCTCATCTCTAGTTGCTGATGATCCCAAATTGTTCAGGGTGGTGTTTGTGGGCTGGTTTTCATCTGTAACATTTTCAATCATAAAAAGGGAAAAGAAAGCTGAGTTTCTTAGGGAACTGGACTCTGTGTGCTAGTGCAACACAGTCCGCAAGTCTGAGGAATCACAGCACACACGTGCAGATAGTCCTGAAATGCAGGACTACCTTAAGGGAAGAGCACCTGCTCTGCAAGCAGACTACCTTAAGGGAAGAGCACCTGCTCTGCAAGCAGACTACCTTAAGGGAAGAGCACCTGCTCTGCAAGCAGAAAGTCCTAGATTCAGTCTCTGGCCTCTCCAGGTAGGGCTGGGAATGACCCCTGTTGGAAATCCTCGGGAACCATAGCCTGTCAGTGCAGAAAATACTGAGCTGGAGGGACCAGTGATATGACTAGGAATAAGACAGCTTCTTGTGCACCAGTTATAGGGGGGAACTCATCACACTGCAAGAAGATACATGTTTCAGGCTAGGCTACTTCCCCCAGTATTGCTCGCTCAATACCATGAAGAGGTGTGGACAAGCTTCTAATGAGCAGGCCCACCCTATCTGATTGTTAATCTGACTTTGCTACCTGTTCATCATTAGGTAGAAGGAGCTGTGCACAATCCTGGGTAAATCCTGCTGGATTAAAATAGGCATTGTGGCTTCTGCTTCAACCAGCTGCCATATATACGTGCACCTAGTGAATGTTTGTGGATCTCTCCCTCTCTCTCTCTCTCTCTCTCTACATACAGTATATATATAATAGAATAGAATAGAATAGAATAGAATAATATAATATAATATAATATAATATAATATAATATAATATAATATAATATAATATAATATAATATAATATAATATAATATAATATAATATAATATAATATATCAGGACACAGAGGATACAATCAACCACATACATCTTCTGACCAGAGTTGCAAATCAGGCAGAATTTACTGGTTCTGGGGGGTGGCAAGAAGGTGCAAAAGAGGATTGGGCTCTTGCACCTTTAATAACAAGCTACACCTGCTGAAACGGCTTTTTCTGCACAACTATTAAAGATGCAGAAGCCCTGTCCTCATTAGATCTCCTCATTCAGACATATCTTTCAGTGCTGGTTTCTTCAAAAAACTGACCCACCGAAAACAAACCATGGGAGGCACAGTGGTAGAGCACCTGCTTGGCATTCAGAAGGGCACAGGTCCAATGTCCAACATCTCCAGTTAAAAGGAAGAGGGAACAGGTTATGGCAAAGAGCCTTCTCTGCCTGAGGACCCTAGAGATCTGCTGCCAGCCCGAGCAGACAATACTGGGCTCGACAAATAATCTGATTTGGTACAAGGCAGCTCCCAAGGCTCCTAATATGGCTGCTCCTGACATATCTACTTTGGCCCTTGCTGAAAAGAGCAGCCTGCATACATATTTATATGAATATTTATTTATTTATTAAATTTCTATACCGCCCCATAGCCGAAGCTCTCTGGGCAGTTCACAACAGTAGTATGAGAAGAGCCTAACTGCTGGGCCAGGCCAAAGTCCAGCATCCTGCTCTCACAGTGACCAACCAGATGCCTCTATGGGAAGCTTGCAAAGCAGGACCCGAGTGCAACAACAGCACTCTCCCCACTTGTGATTCTCAGCAAGTGGCATTTCAGAGGCGTACAGCCTCTGGCAGTGGAGGAAGGACATCGCCACAGGGATCTGCATCGTTAAATGGCATGACAGGAGTTGTGCAGAGGCAATGAGAACTCACAGTTCTGAAGAAACAGGATTTTCCCCTAACTATGCTGAACTGGGATACTCTCCAAAAATCAAGGTGCTTCGCTTTGACTTGGCACTTAAAAAAAAAAATTAAAATCCCTCCACAGCTTTCACCAGGTTAGGGGGAAGCATAAAAACCCTCCAGCCAACTCCTGAAATTTCTGGCCATGTTGCTAATCAAGACCAAATGAAACCTCTCAGATACTTCTTGAGTATCAAACACTCCTTCTGTTTACAAAGAAAAAGCTTCAAATGTGTTTGGAAAACCTATAAAGGCGACAACTTACTGTAGTTTCCCCCTTGACAAAAAGCAGACACCAATGGATGAAAGCTGCAGACGCTGATCGTTCCTTCCTGTTCTCTATATGATGTCAGTAGTTAAAAATGATTGGATGTGTTATAATAATGGTTTACAGCAATCTGGTGTCTGTTCCAAGCATGTCACACTTGACTGCTGCATTCTAATGCAAGAAGCAAGCAATGTTTTATCTCGGGAGAAGCTGGGTGGCATAGATCTCACAGGCCTAGCTTGCCAAGATGAGGAAGCTGTCAAAAAAAAATAGCTACCTTAGCATGGCCAATGGCTCAACATTCAAGCCCTAATCTGAAGCACAAGATGATTGGCTACCAAGATTGATGGGGTGGTACGATTTTAGGCTTGGCAAGGTATTTCTTATCACTAGAACATCCTTCATTTTACATATCAGACAGACAATATCTGTATTGTCTTTTTGGTGCCTGTTGAAGGGTTTCCTCTTTCAACAAACTCTTTCTAAAGTGGAGATTTATATCTCAAATAGGTCTACTCTGAGTATGGCTAACACTGGATACAGCCCCACACACTTTACATACAAAGTATGTCAAGTATACATCATATATCAGAATCAGGTCCATGCAAGCAGGTTCCAGGGAAAGGTCTGGAGATGCAGGAGGCCATGACCTTGCTGAAGCTAAGCAGGTCCGAGTCTGGTCAGTGCCTGGATGGGCGACCTCCTAGGAACCCCACAAGTTTGCCACCTTGGGTTCCATGATGGAGGAAAGGTGGGGTATAAACATAAGAAAAAGAGGGCAGATGCCTCTCCCAATGAGCATAGAATTGAAAATTCCTCACAGTGGAGAGGACAGTGAGGAAACAAGAGGTGGGAATAAATGACAGAATAAGGATTTCTATCCATCACACATTCAGGCTTTGGTGTTATTTATATGTGAAACCCGAGGTACATCAATCGGAACTGGGTGCACAGCAGTGGCTCGAGAGGGGAGGCATTACAGAATTAAGGAACAAGGTGCCTCTGAGCATACATTCAGCCCAGGAGTTTGCTGGCAATAGCAGAACTGAGTTCACAGTACTGCCACATAAAAACCCACTCCTGCTTTTTACCCCCCCCAATGCCTTCTTCATCTCAGTAGCGTAATTTGAAGGTTAACAAAAGCCCTGTTGTGGTTGCTATTGTCAAGCAGAAGTCTCTGGAGATTTACAGCAAATCACTCACAGATTTTCCTGTAGCTCCTGATCTTTCTTCTGCCCACCCTTGTAAAAGGGCTACAGGAATGGGGCTTCAGGGTCCTGCATAGCTCCTTGACCCTCCCCACAATTAGTAACACCAAAATAAATCATGTAAATGAGAAATTATGTGACGTTTCACAGTCTTTATATAGACAGCACAATTCAGCTTTCCTTAGCATAGAAATAGGCTAACTGAATACAAGTAAGGTGCTACCCTAGAACCGTGATGGGGAATCTAAGGCTCTCCAGATGTTGGGATTCCCGCTCCCTTCATCCCTGTCCTTTGGCCATGCTGGTAGATGGGAGTTATAATCCAACAACACCGAGAGGGCCACAGTCTGGGGAAGGCTGGCATAAAAGCGAACTGATCCCTTAACTGAGAGCCAGTGTGGTGTAGGGGTTAAGAGAAAGGAGGGGGGACCTGTGGCCTCCAGATGCTGTTAGACTGCAACTCCCATCATCCCTGACTGTTGGCCATACTGGCTGCTGGGAGTTGGAGTCCAGCAACATCTAGAGGTCCACTGGTTTCCTGCCCTAGAGTGTGGAGCTGTATCAGGCGAGGGCTACGTGGACAGAGCTTTCCTCTTGGAACAACTGCTTTCCAACCACACCATTGTGAAAAGAGGTCAGTGAAAATAAAAACAAAACATACGCACACAGAGACACAAAACTGACAAAAGAATAAACCCAACTTTTCCTTTGAGCTCATCTTTCATCTTGAGCTGGCTTTCACATTTCCTTGTGAAACAATAAATATTTGTCTTCAGGATGTCCAGATGTTGCTCTCCATTTACCCTTGACCAATGAACAATATGACTGTCAGGTAAACGCCTTGAAATACAGGCCACAGCACTGTCCTTAGGAGGCCTGTGAAATAAACTCTGAGATGTTCAGGCTCTAAAACTTTTAGAATGATTTTTAATGTGCACTGGTGTGTATTAAAAATACCCACATTTTCTGATCTACTTTCTGTTCATCTTTACTGTAGAATGGGGTAGGGAACCTGGTGCACTCCAGACATTGTTGAACCCCAGATCTTGAACCCCAATTCCTAGCAGCCCCAGCTAGAGATGTCAGCAAATTCCATCAGAAATGGAAAAGGGAGCAGAAGTTCTTACAATCTGCACCTTTGACCAAAGTTCAGGAACGGAAATCATGCAAGCGAATATGAGCGGTATTAGCTATTGTTGGTTTTTTATCCGCAAATGACCATTCTGCCATGAGTGCCCCTGCTAGGAGTCTAGCCTCTAGACTCCTGACGGCATTGCTCTTAGCTTCTTCAACACTCTCAAATCCCCTCACCACGTTAAGGTGTGCATCCTAGAGGGGGGCAAATGTTACATAAATAATTATATTATTTACTGCACTGTTTTTGACATTTGCCTTGGACTGAAATACATTGAAGTTAATTACATAATTAATTGCATGGTTAATTACGTAAATTTGAGCCATAGAGGATGGCGAAATGAACAGTGTAGGTTTTAATGGAAGCCGAACTGTAGCAGAACGGAAACAGTGTTGTTGGCGATGAACCCAGGATGAGGAGGAAATTGTTGCCTCCTTACTCCCTCATCCCAGCTAGCATGGTCAATGGTCAGGAGTTGAAGTTGGAGTCCATCAACATCTGGAGGGTACTAGGTTCTCTTTCTGCTAGACATTTTCCCCCCGAAAAAGCCAATACTTACCATGAAGCGGGGAACCAGACGGGCTACTCGACAGCCCCGGGACAGGACTACAGCGGCCTCCTTGCTTGGTCGTCAGCTCCTGCTCAATCTCCTCCAGCCCTGCGCTCTTCTGGAAGCGGCTCATGCGGTTGACGACCCGTGGTGACATGTGTGTGCGGACACAGGGTTGCCCTCCATATGGATTGATGGGGAAGACATGGGATGTACCCCGAAGAGTGCTGACCACCACCCAGCGGCAGTCGTGGCTGAAGGAAATGTCTTGCACCTGGAGCGGTGGATAGGAGAAATCAAGATACACATTTAAGGAGCTAAGATGAGCATTAAGAAATCCGGTCCCCAGTTCCAGAATTGAAAGGATCAGACAAATGCATGGAGAATAACTCTGGCTGTCTACTTGAAATCTGCCAGTGACAAAGGCTAAGGGTAGCTTACAATATTTGAATCTGTCCATTTTGGTTTCTTATTTTTCTAGCCTTCTGTTTGCCCCATTTCTGATGTAGTCCAGCAATATCTTGAGGCCCACAAATCCCCCACCCCTAAGAACATCAGAATAGCCCTGCTGGGTCAAGCCAGGGGCCAATTAGTCCAGCACTCTGTCCTCACAGTGGCCAACTACATGCCTCTGGACAGCCCGCAAATGACCCCTGAGTGCAACAGCACCCTCCCCATCTGTGATTCCCAGCAACTTGTATTTTTCAGAGGCATACTGCTTTCCACAAGTGAAGACAGAATATACCATTTATTCTCCATGAATTTCTGTAGCTCTAATCTAAAGCCCTGGTTTAGAAGGAGGCTCGAGGTTTTAAACTGCACCCCACCGGATGTCATTGGACTCCCTGTTAATGGAAAATATGCTTGAAAGTACATAGGAAATGCCTGCTAAGTCTCCAGTGTCGGAGGAGATGCATAGGGGCTAAAGGACAGGAGAACTTCAGTGTCATGTACACAGGTCTCTGCCCTCCTGATGATCAGCAAAAGCACAATTTTCTGAATTATAAGAAAATCATTTATGAATAAGGAGCAGTGGGCTCAGAAAGAGGTCAAGAGTAAGGGTTCAAATTTTGAGGTCAAAAGTTTGATTTTTCTGTTAACGTAAACCAAGGAGCTTTGCTAGGAATTTAATATTGCACCAAGCAACTCAATACCTTGAGAATTGATTGAAATATTTTCCAGCTAAATCAAGGGCCCAGCTCAATAAAGCAAAATTGTTGGGGGGGTTTGAATTGCTACAAAATGGAAAAACTACAGGAGTCTGGTATAATTTTTTAATTGAATTTGGCCCCGAGTGCTGGATTGTTGTTTTTACAGCAGGCAAAATACATATTAGCTACTTGCTCATTTTTCATCCTGAGGAAACATGAAAAATGAGAGGTAAATAATCACCAGCAAAAATGACAGATCCGTGCCAAAGTTCTGGATGTGGCCTGCATTTAAACATTTAAAGAGGGGGCGTTTAAGGAGGTACTCTGAACTTTTAGAAGTGTTAAAGTTGCCGGTGATCCAGAGCCAATGGTTTTAAAATGAAGGCTCATCGTTTACCATGTGAAACCATAACCTGATCAGGAACATTTGGAACTGAGGCAGAAAAAAGCAAGGGGTCAGAAGTGTGCACATGCTTACACTACTGGTGACTTTTCTACCATTTTTAAACATTGTCTCCACTGACTGGCCGAGGCTCTCCAGGGTTTCGGGCAGGGTGTCTGTCCCAGCCCTTCCTGGGGACTGAACCTGAAACCTTCTTCATGCAAAGCATGTGCTCCACTACTGAGCCACATCCTTGCCCATTTCAATAGTCTTGCAAGCCACTCATACAGTTTGGCCAGTTGAACAGATTATAGCTACTGTACTGGGAAAGAGACTCCATGAGTCCAAATTAAAAAGTCTTTAGATAGTTGCATAGCCCAAACAAGTAGTCTCAGGAAAAGTTCTGAGCACCCTTTCTCAGCATCCACAAGTAGTCCTAGTCTGACGGTCCCAAGCTTGTTCAAAATTCTAATTTCAGTTCCTCTGCCTTTTTTTTTTTTTGCTGCGATTTGAAAGTGGGGAAGCCCTTTTTGGGGGGGGGAGGTTTCTGTGGATGTAATGATCAACCTGCCCCATTCATTGATGGCCAGAGGTTTCCCCTTTGTCTCCCCCACACTTGATACATGGCCCAGCTGTTAGGATCTGGGAACACAAAAGCTCACAAGTTTGCAAGCTTGCTAGTTAAACAACGATAACAATCTTCAAATTAAAAGGTTCACAGGATTAAGATGCATAAGGGAATCAAAGGGAAGAGACATTAAGGACAGTCAGGACAAAAAAGGAAGAAAGAAAAGAAAATAATCTTAACATTTGACAATCTAGCATATTAACAAAATTTAACACATTCCTCAGTGCAAGAGAAAGCTACTCAGATTTCAAACAGCAAACATCTTTCCAGAGGAAAGGGGTCTCAAACTGAGTTCTGTGAAACAACTGTGACATGTTGAAGGATGTGGTAATGTAGACATGCCCTAAGTTTCCTAGAGTAAAATTGCCCTTTTGCGTAGATAAAACCAACCAAGAAGCAGGCAATGAGGACAACTTTAACAACACCGCCAACAGTTTTTGGTTTTTCGGCAGAGGGTTATTTAGGAGAAAAGAGCCTCCAGCCCCTGACAGAGGCAAACAGGGACACCCCTCTATGATAAGTGAGCCCAAGATTATTTGGCCAAGCTACTAAGTGAGCCAATTCTATGGGCTCTGAAGCCATGCCACACCACCAAAGACATTATGAATTCTCTCTCTCTCTCTTAAAATATTGCAGACATTTCTTCTAAAACTTGCAAGGCACACTTTAAATGCATGGCGTCTAAATGAGAAACATATTGTAGAGTCACCGCTTGGCAATGGGAGCACAGGCTTTCCAAGGAGTGGGGTTCGTTTAACCCATCTTCAGTGCTGACTCTTGGGCAAAGTCGGGATTAATTAGAGCTGCAATCCTAAACAATCTGACCTGGGAAATAAGCACCACTACACATGATGGGATTTACCTCCCAGTACACATATGCAGGATTATGATGTGAATAATGAAAGACTCCTGTGAAACACAAAAATGCCTACTTGTAGAGGTGTGGTGCCTGCCACACAATTGGTTACCTGGATTAGCATTGCCTCCTCCCAATCAGGCTCCTGCAGGTGGATTGGATGCTTCTACTAATAGTAATTATAATAATTACAAGTTGGGACCTGCAGCAAAATGTTACAGTATTTCCTCCCCTCTTAGCAGGAGATCTTCTTCCAGGAATGAAAGCAGGGCATTCCACTACCCCACCCCACCCGCCAATTTTCTGCCTTTCTTTTCCAGTTGACACAACATTCCATGGCTGTTGTGTTTCCTTGCACATGCTGATATCCAGTGCTTGGAATGAACTAATTCAGATTAACTAGTTCACTGAATTAATTCAAACATCTCTGAATTACACCTAAAAGTAGTTCCTACAATTTCTGGGTGAACATGAATTAAGTTTCTTTGGCAATGGAACTTTGGGCAATTTTTAATTCAATATTAATTTTAATTCAATAATTTTTATATTACAGCAATTGCATTTAACCATTTTTACCTATCTGAAAAGTGATGCTGCTGTATAAGCTTAGAGATCATCATTTTGGGAAAAAAAAATAACTGTTCACACTTGGGTGGTATTCACAATGCTAGTCCTACTCAGAGTAGACCCAATGAAGTTAATAGACATTACTAACTTCGGTTCATTTATTACATTGGGTCTACTCTGAATAAAAGTTATACAGCTATTACCCTGTGTGTGTATTTTGATGGTTTCTCAGGCTTCTTAAGTATGTTTTATACTTCAGCAGAGCAGCTTGGAAAATTCTGAGGGCTGGAAAAGAATGTTCAGGACTACATGAATGAATTGTGAACTGGACTGTAAATTGAAATGGACCAGAATTAATTCCTTTCTGGAGGGGGGTGAACTGGAATTAGAACTGGAACGGAACTAATTCCTTTTTAAAAATGAACTTTCCAAACACTGCTGTCACTCTCCCTGTTGTTTTTCAGCGGCCCTGTTTAGACCCCATGTCTGTCATCTCTCATCACATGATTTTGCTATTAGAGGGTAAGATTTTTGCTTGCTGCTGCTGCCTGTTCTTTTTTTCTTTCATGGAATGCTTTGCCACAGCACATATAACTGAATCTAGGAATCAAGCTGAGAACTCAAGGCCAATCAGAGTTGATGGTAATGGGAGAGAATCACTAGTGGCTTGGCTCAGTATAAGGGGGCCCTCCTTGAATTGTTGAACTAGCTTGGCTTCCTCCAGTAGCTTCCTCATCAAAGCCAAGAGTCCCTTGCTTATATAATGACCTCTTATGTGGATCTTGAAGCTAAAGCCAGGGGAGGATTTAGTTCTACCCCCCCATGTCTGTTTTACACAACGCCAAGACAGAAATCAACATTCCTCTTCTTTCTTTTTTAAAGGCAGACAAAACCACTTCAAGTAGCTTGGGCTCAAGTGATGTTCCCAGAAAGAAAGTCCTAAAAAGCAACAACTGAATGAAAATATTTGGAGATAAACCCATCGTGAGTGAATGGGGTTCCGATGAAACAAATGGAACACACAGGACAGGTGGAGGGGGGGATTAGCTTTCATTACACTATTAAATGGCATAGGGCTTAAATCAACCACAGGAGAGCTTTTTGGCGAGCTTGGCTTTCACAATACTTCGGCACTCAATGTTGGAACAGGTCAGCCATCAAATCTTGACAAAGTATTCCAGAAATGCACTTCAAAATATTCCAGACAAAAGCAGCGAGGATTTGCTGGCCTGTAAGTACCTATATATCTAAAGTCTTCAAAATAAAAAGGGATTTTTTTTAATTAGCATGAACTTTATATTTTTTAAAAAAATGCATGTACACGGTTTCACATACAATCTGAGTTTCAAAAGCCAGTTTCAAAAAGCCATATACAGGGCTCATAAAAGGGGGCTAGTTAAAGATTGTGCACAAATGCAAGAAAGGATAATCAAACTAAATATAAATGTAAGGCTACATTTTCAAATCAGTATCTTGGAAGATAATGAGACCAAAAAGGGAGGTGGGTATTTTGAGGTTTACTAGTACAGCCAGCCCTCTCTAGGATGCACACCTTAACGTGGTGAGGGGGTTTGAGAGTGTCGAAGAAGTTGAGAGCAATTCCGTCAGGAGTCTAGACCAAGAGGCTAGACTCCTAGCAGGGTCACCCAAGGTGGAATGGTCAAAGCTGAGACACCAGACTACGATGCATCCAGACTCAGAGGAAGGCAATGGTAACCACCTCTGAATACCTTTTACCATGAAAACCCTATGAATAGACTATTCAAAATGCAACACAAGATAGTGCTGGAAGATGAGACCCCCCCAGGTCAGATGGAACTCATTGAGCTACTGGGGAAGAACAACGGACAAGTATGAGTAGCGCTGTGACTACTGACGCAACTGGGTCAAAGCTGAAAGGAAGCCCGGAGGCTGATGTGCACAGATGCGAAAGGAGAGTCCAGAGTTGTATGACGTACACAATAGGAACATGGAATGTGAGAAGCATGAACTAGGGAAAGTTAGAAATTGTCAAGCAAGAAATGGAAAGTATTACTATTACAATACTTGGCGTGAGTAATTAAAATGGATGGGAATGGGTCATTTTCAATCAGGCAACCACACAATATTTTATGCAGGAAATGATAAATTAAAAAGAAACAGGGTTGCTCTAATAGAGAGACGTGATGTAGCAAAAGCAATTAGAAGCTATAAAAAAGGTCTGAGCAAGTGGTATCAATAAGACTTAACGGGAAGCCTACCAATGTAACCATCATACAAGTCTACACTCCAGTAACAAACACAGAAGAGGAAATGGACAGATTTTAGAAGTACTGGAAGAAATTGATTACACACCAAAACAGGATGCTCTGATAATCCTGTGGGACTGGAATGTAAAAGAAGGGAACAGAGAAGAACTAGGAATTGTGAGGAAATGGGGCTTAGGAGACAGAAATGAAGCAGGAGAGAGACTTATTGAATTCTGTGAAGCCAATGATTTGTTTCTTGCAAACACAGTTTTTGTGCAACCAAAAAGATGATTGTACACATGGACATCACCAAATGGGCAATATAGGAATCAAATCGATTATATAATTGGGAGCAGAAGATGGAGAAGTTTCATACTTTCTGCAAAAACAAGACCAGGAGCAGACTGCGGTACAGATCATGAACTGGTAATATAGAAAATCAGAGTAAAGCTAAAGAAGAACAACAAAGCAATCATAATGCCAAAATACAATCTAAATAACACACCAGAAGAATTTAAAGATCAAACAAGGAACAGATTTGAGGCTTTAAACCTAGCTGATAGAGAACCAGAAGAACTATGGAGTGAAGTCAGAGACATTATCAGGGAAGAATGCAAAAAGACCTCTAATTAAAAAGAAAGACCTCAATGGATAACTGATGAAACTCTTAAAATGGTTAAAGATAGAAGGAAAGCAAAAGCAAAAGGAGAAAGAAACACGGTTAGAACCCTAAATGCAATAATGCGACTAGTATGCAGGGACAGAATTACTACAATAATTATTGTATAGAAATAGAAGATGATAATAAAAAAGGTAGAACAAGAGTCCTATTCCAAAAGATTAGAGAAATCAAAGGGAAATTCAATCAAAGAGTAGGGATATTGAATAAACAACAGGGGAACACAAAGACTGACAGAGATAAAAGAAAATAAAATGGAAGCAATACACTGAAGAATTATAAAAAAGAGATGCAAGGATGACAGATACATTCACGGAGGAATCATATGGTGAAGAACCAGAAATTTTAGAATGTGAGGTGGATGCTACTCTTAAAATACTTGGAACAAACAGATCACCAGGAATAGATGGCATACCAATAGAGTTGCTACAAATTACTGAGACTGAATCTGTCCAAATTTTGACAAAAAATTGTTAACAAATATGGAAAAGAAAACAATGGCCCACAGACTAGACACGTTCAATATACATCCCAATTCCAAAGAAAGGGGATCCCAGGGAATGCAGTAATTATCAAACTATCGCCTTGATATCCCATGCAAGTAAAGTAATACTCAAGATTCTACAACAAAGGCTCTTACCATATATGGAGCGAGAAATGCCAGATGTCCAAGCTGGATTTAGAAAGGGAAGAGGTACCAGAGATCATATCGCAAACATATGTTGGATAATGGAACGGACCAAGGAATTACAGAAGGAAATCACCCTGTGCTTTATAGATTACAGGAAAGCCTTTGATTGTATAGATCACAAAAAAACTATGTAATGCTTTAAAAGAAATGGGGGTGCCACAGCATCTGATTTTTCTGATGTGTAATCTATACCCTGGACAAGAGGCTACTGTAAGGACAGAATATGGAAAAACCGAGTGGTTCCCCATCGGACAGGGTGTGAGATGGGTGTATTTTATCACCCTATTTGTTTAATCTATACACAAAACATATACAGAAAGAGGGCTTGGATCAAGATGAAGGAGGTGTGAAAATTGGAGGGAGAAATATCAATAATTTAAGATATGCAGACGATACCATACTGCTAGCAGAAACTAATAATGATCTGAAACGAATACTGATGAAAGTTAAAGAGGAAAGTACAAAAGCAGGACTACAGTTGAACGTCAAGAAGACTAAAGTAATGACAACAGAAGATTTACATAACTTTAAACTTGACAATGAGGACATTAAACTTGTCAAGGATTATCAATACTTTGGCACAGTCATTAACCAAAATGGAGAGAACAGTCAAAAATCAGAAGAAGGCTAGGACTGGGGAGGGCAGCTATGAGAGAACTAGAAAAGGTCCTCAAATGCAAAGATGTATCACTGAACACTAAAGTCAGGATCATAAAGACCATGGTATTCCCGATCTCTATGTACAGATGTGAAAGCTGGATGGTGAAAATAGTGGATAAGAGAAGAATCAACTCATTTGAAATGTGGTGTTGGAGGAGAGTTTTGTGGATACCATGAACCGCAAAAAAAGTCAAACAATTGGGTGTTAGAACAAATTAAACCAGAACTATCACTAGAAGCTAAAATGGTGACACTGAGGTAATCTTACTTTGGACACATAATGAGAAGACATGATTCATTAGAAAAGACAATAATGCTGGGGAAAACAGAAGGGAGTAGAAAAAGAGGAAGGCCAAACAAGAGATGGATTGATTCCTTAAAGGAAGCCACAGACCTGAACTTACAAGATCTGAACAGGGTTGTCAATGACAGATGCTCTTGGAGGTCGCTGATTCATAGGTCACCATAAGTCGTAATCAACTTGAAGGCACATAACACACAGAGTACAGCCACAGCGAGCAAGATAAATCAAGAAGAGCTTTTCAAGAGATGGGCTCTTGGGTATTTATTTATTTATTTATTTGTTTGTTTATTATACTTGTATACTGCCCCATAGCTGAAGCTCTCTGGGTGGTTTACAGTACAGTAGGGCCCCGCTTTACGTCATTCCGTTTTCCGGCGTTCTGCTGATGCGGCGGCTTTCAATTAGGGGAAATTCCCCGTTTCAAAGCCAATTTTGCAGCATTTTTGCACGATGTGACCCTTTATAGTCAATGGGTTCCGCTTTACGGCGATTTCCGCTTTACGGCGGGGGCCTGGTCCCTAACCCGCCGTATAAGCGGGGCCCTACTGTAACTAAAACATTAAAACAAATACAATTTAAAACAGATCTTATAAAAAACAATTTAAAACACAATTTAAACATTTAAACATTATAAAACACATGCTAAAATGTTAAAAGCTTTAAAAACATCTTTTAAAAAAGGTTTAAAAACATTAAAAAGATGTTGCTGAACTACAACTCCCATCATCCCTGATTACTGGTCATGCATGCTGGGGCCGATGGATAGGCCAACAACATCTGAAGGGCCACAAGTTGGTACGTTGGCTGCCCCTGCTGTTATCTCTCGGAAGTTGGAGTGAAAGGAGAGGAACAACTACCACCACCTCACATCAGCCTTGCCTTTTTATGCGGCTGCAGTGAAGACGCTGTTCATTATTTGTTCTGTCAGCAGCCGCTTTTGTCTAGTCAGACAAGATCAGCTGCTGGTGGAGCAAAACTGACCAACAGCTATCTCTGCAGAGATTCAGTGCTGACTCCTCAGGAACATGGACTAATGTAGTGAGGCAGCAGCCCCTCTCCTCTGACAGAAGAAGTAGTGGCCTACATTCTGGCACAGAGGGGGGGGTGTAGAGTTCATAGTAGTTTATAAAAGAGAAGAAAGATCAAGGGACTGTGTTTCTGCATCAGTAAGGGAATTTATGGGGAGCCAATATGGAGCCATGGCTAATGTCTTGGACAGGGCCAGGCAGAGTTGGATTCAAATCCATGCTCACCATGTCGATGATTATGAACCAATCCCACATGAAGTTCAGTACTGTCCTTTGACCAGACAACCTTGGACCCATAGCTCAGAAGAGCATCCCCTTTGCATTTTCAAGAAGCTCGACATTTAATTTCTGGAATCTCTGGGCTTTCCAATTTTTAAAAAAGGTTCCCCATTAATAGAACTGGGAAAAGCTCATTTCTGTAAGTGTCTGTAGAGCTGAGGCCTGCTAGAATGTACTTGGTTAGATGGACCAATGGTCTGATTAAGTATAAGGCAGCTTCATATGATCATTTCTCTTGGCAGAATCTACCTCACAGGGTAGTTGTGAAGATAAAACATGGTGATGGACCATGTACGTCATCCTGAGTTCTTTAGAGAAAGAGCAGGATAAGAATAAGGAATAAGGAATAAGCAAGCTGTTCCTTCCCTTTTAGTTTGAACCTTCAAACTTCTGTCTCAGTCAAGAACTTCACTAGCCCAATGGATAATCTGAATTCAAGCTCAGGAGATACATTCTGGATGTTCCAGATATGGTTTTCAGACAGAAATTCTCATTTGCATGTATAGCAAGTAACTCTTCAGACTCAAAACAGCATCCCTGGTGAGACCAATTTGGTATTTCTTTTGGAAGCTTTCCTTGAAGCTCAGCCACTGTTCTGCATCTGGTAGCAGTTGAAGCAAAGGAACGTTTCCGGAGCCAAACCAATATTTTTTCAGCCCAAAAAGGTGTTTGTAAAGAACTATGGAAGGTGGTGCTGTTGGCTGTAAACCTCTTGGAAGGGTCGAATTACTGCCTGGTTTTCACTGTTCTCAAACTCTTCTCGGGATTTGTTTAACAGCCTCCTCCGTTGCACTGCCCAAGTATGGAGTGTCCCACTAGTCCGAACACCCTTCGGTCACTGGGTTTATGAAGGATCCTGTGCTTATTTCAGCATGGAATCTTTCCCATGTCTTGGCCAAGTAACATTCACTCAGACCTTGGATACTGAAAGCTGGCACCCTTGCATCTTTCTGCTCCAGTTAGAATACTGCAGTAAACTTGAGGCTGTGCTGAACGTTCACCCATCTTGATTTTTAGGTGTAAAATAATGCTTTTGCAGGGCAGAAGTTAATTCCTGAAAGCCCTGCCTTAAGCATGTGAATGGCCACCATTTTCTTTTCATCATCTCCTCTCCCTTCTGATTCTTCAGCATCATTTTAGTTGGGAGTTGGAGGCACTGCTTGGCAGTGGTTCCGCTCCTACTTGGCGGATCGTCACCAGAAGGTAGTACTTGGGGAACATTGCTCAACTCCTTGGACTCTCCATTGTGGAGTCCCTCAGGGGTCGGTTTTGTCCCCCATGCTTTTTAACATCTACATGCAGCCTCTGGGTGCCGTCATCAGGAGTTTTGGAGTGCGTTGCCACCAGTACGCTGATGACACGCAGCTCTATTTCTCCTTTTCATCTTCTACAGGTGAGTCTGTGGATGTGCTGAATCACTGCCTGACCGCGATAATGGACTGGATGAGAGCTAATAAACTGAGACTCAATCCAGACAAGACTGAAACACTGTTGGTGAATGCCTTCCCTGCCCAGATGGTGGATGCTTACCCTGTTCTAGATGGGGTTACACTCCCCTTGAAGGAACAGGTTCGTAGTCTTGGGGTTCTTTCCGATCCTTCCTTGTCTCTTGAGGCGCAAGTGGCCATGGTGGCAAGGAATGCATTCTACCACCTTCGGTTGGTAGCCCAGCTACGCCCCTATCTGGACAGGGATGACCTCGCCTCAGTTGTTCATGCTCTGGTAACTTCTAGGTTGGATTACTGTAATGCGCTCTACGTAGGGCTGCCCTTGAAGACAGTTTGGAAGCTTCAGCTAGTGCAAAACGCAGCAGCCAGACTGCTGACGAGGACCAGCCGGTCAGCACATATAACACCTGTTCTGGCCCATTTGCACTGGCTACCTATTTGCTTCCGAGCCAGATTCAAGGTGCTGGTTTTGACCTATAAAGCCTTACACGGCGTGGGACCGCAGTATCTTGTGGAATGCCTCTCCCGCTATGAACCGACCCGGTCACTTCGCTCAGCGTCTAAGGCCCTGCTCCGGGTACCAACCCATCGGGAAGCCCGGAGGACAGTTACTCGATCTAGGGCCTTTTCTGTAGTGGCCCCCGAATTGTGGAATAGCCTCCCCAAAGAAATACGCCTGGCGCCGACGCTTCTATCTTTTCGGCGCCAGGTTAAGACCTGGCTATGCTCCCAGGCATTTTAAAGCGTTTAATGTTACAATTTTAAATCTCTTTGTTTCAGTTTATTTATTGTGATATTTTGTATTTCTGTACTTTTAATCTTTTGTACACCGCCCAGAGAGCTATTCGCTATGGGCGGTTTAAAAATGAAATAAAATAAATAAATAAATAAATAATTTTATGTTTGGGTTGGCATTCTTTTATGTTTTGTTTTGTTTCTTCCTACAGTGATCACAGCCAATCAGAGATCCCAGCTATCATGATGATGTCACGATGGTAGGCAGCCAATTGGATTTGGAGTCACGCTGACCTCACTGAGGGCAAACAAAATGCAAGAGCAATGCTTCCTGGAATGGTCACATGAAACCGCCCAAACAGGGATAACATAGTTTGGAAGTGAGCCTGGATCCATATGTCACTTGAGACTCAGGAAGCCTCGACTTCCCGGAAGTGAGTGCTCAGCTGGTGACTGTCTCTGAGAGATCTCTGCCTCAGAGGAAGCTTTTTTCAGTTTAAAAGCCAGCCAAGAAGAAACTTTGACTGGCTTAAATGTTCTCCAAGGTATAGGAGAACCGATCAGATTTTCCACAGGACTTCGTTGAGCTGTCGGCTGCTGGAATTGATCAGGAAATCCCTGAGATAAGAAGGCATGCCGATCGGCTGAAGATGGAGTCAGGACTTCCAGCAAGCTGTACTGGAAAAAAGCGAAGTGTTTTTTTTTCTTCTTAAAAAAACGTCCTTAACCAGCGAGCCTACTTCTGTCTAAATCTTATCATTTGGCTTAAATTACTACAATAAAAGGGATTTGTTTACGAATCAGCAACTGAGAAATCTGGGTGAGTCATACTTTTTCTCTTTTAAATATAATTAAGGAAGAAAGAAAATGTAAACAACTTATATATATATTTTTTACGACAAAAAGCTGGCCTGAATTTGGAGTTTTAAAGTTTAAAAACGGATGAGAGGTAATTATTATTTGATGGAAATATATTTTGGACTATTTTTTTCCTTGGACTATTTCTTTTTGGACGAATCTGCTGTTCGTATATGTTACTAATCGCTTGGTGTTGTGAACCAGAATTGTTTTGCATTCCTGGACGTAGATAAGAACTGTGCTGTGCTGGCCGGACTATAATAACAGGCCTGGAATATTAACTCTTTTGTTGGTGGAGGAAAAAAAAAAAGAAATAGACTGCCTCTAGGTTTTGGAACAGTGGTTAATATCAGAAATTAAAGGCTTCTTTCGAGAATGACAACTAAAAAAGCAACTAAGGCCCAGCAGCGAAGAGGTTCAATTGACCCACAGGAAGGGGCTATACCCCCAGATATGTTTCAAAAAATAATGGAAGGGATTAATGATATAAAACAGGAAATGAAAACTGAATTGATAGATATAAAATACTATATTAAAACACAAGTGGATGAGATTAAAGGGACAATTGGGCAAATAAAGGAGGATGCAAAAAATACTAAAGAAAAGGTACAAATCTTGGAGAATAGAACAGATATATTAAATCTGGAATTAGAAAAAAACTTGGACTATATGGCTGTGACTGAAATGAGAAATAAAGAACATTGTTTGAGATTCCGTGCAATCCCTGAGGAAACAGGTGAAGACATCAGAGATAAAATTGTTAATGCTTTAGTAAAATTTCTGGATTTGAATAAAGATCGGATGAAATTTGAAATAGACAAAGTTTATAGAATTAATTCCAGATATGCAACAATGAAAAAAATTCCAAGAGATGTGCTTGTTCACTTTATAAAGAAGACGACCAGAGATATGGTATTACAGCAACACTTTAAAAATACCTTTAAAATTGATGGTAAGGAAATACTGGTGATGAAAGAAATTCCTATTAGACTTTTACGTAAGAGAAAAGAATATGCTTTCTTTACAGAAAAACTTAAGCAATGCAAAATTCAATTTAGATGGGATGTTCCAGAAGGAGTGATCTTTACATTCAGACAACAGAAATATAGATTGAATACTGTTCAAAAAGCAAGGGACTTCTTGAGAAAAGCTTCAAAAGACATGGAAGAAGATAAACTTAAAGATATGGATATAATTCCTGGGAAACAAAGTCAACAAGAACATGCAGAGGAGGGGAAGGAAGATGATGGATTAAAAGGAGCATCAGGCACATTTTAAAATACACGCTTAAAGATGGATTACAAATATCTAACTTGGAATATAAATGGAGCCAACACGGCGCAGAAGAGAAAGAAAGTGTTTCATTATTTGAAAAAATTAAAATTGGATATAATTTGTTTACAAGAAACTCATATTAAGAAGAAAGATTCCAAATATTTGATTTGTAAAAATTTGGGTGAAGAATTTATTTCGGCTGGACCAAAAAAAAAAAATGGAGTTGTTCTTTACATTAACCCACAATTGCTTCCTAAATTGGTATTACTGGATGATAGTGGTAGATTTGTGGGGGTTGAAATTACTTTACAGGGTACAAACATTTTGATAGTGGGTATTTATGCCCCCAATGAAGATAAAACAAGGTTTTACACAGGACTTATGGAAAAATTGTCAGAGTTTTCATACGATCATTGGTGCGTCATGGGTGATTGGAATGGGGTAATCTCACCAAAAATTGATAGACTTTCTGAAAAAAATATTAAAGAGACACAGGGTAAATTACCGAAGATTTGCTTTGAACTGATGGAACATTTAGAATTGGTGGATACCTGGAGATATATAAATGATAACGCAAAGGAGTTTACTTATTTTTCAGAAAGACACAAAACATTCTCGAGGATTGATATGATTTGGATGTCTAAAATTCTAGCGAAGGATATTTTTAAAATGGATATATTACCAAAAACTTTTTCGGACCACAATCCTGTGATATTAACTTAAAAAAAAAAAAATCTTGGATTTAGATGGAGACTAAATGAATCTTTATTACAGAATGACAAAGTAGTACAAGAATGTAAGAAGAAATTAAAAGAGTTTTTTGAACATAATTTACATAAAGGAACAAATGAAAATATCGTTTGGGATACAAGTAAGGCATTTATGAGGGGATATTTTATTAAATGTAACTCTGAATTAAAAAAAAGAAACAACAGAAAATGCAATTAATTTTGGAAGAAATAAAACAAAAAGAATTGAAAAAGAATCCAACTAAAGTTTCTATTGTAAATCAAATTAAAATGTTACAGAAGCAAGTATCAATGCTGACAGTTAGAGAAATTGAAAGGAAACTAAATTTTGCTAAACAAAGGACTTTTGAATTTGCAAATAAACCAGGGAAATGGTTAGCATATAAATTAAGAAAAGAACGTCAAAAAAATATTATTTTAAAGATACAAGAAGGAGATGAGACGCTGACAGATAATGTAAAAATCAAAAAGATTTTTCATCAATATTGTTCAACATTGTACAAGTGTCAGGAAATTCCATCTGAAAAGATAGAAGAGTATATATCTAAACAGAATTTGCCTAAAATTACAGACTTTCAGAGACAAGCTATTAATGGCCCTATTACGTCAAGAGAGATATCTGAAGCTATAAACAAAATTAAATTAGGAAAGGCGCCAGGACCAGATGGGTTATCTGCAATGTATTATAAATGTTTGGAGGAAGAACTCTTGCTACCTTTACAGTCTACAATGAATTTTATTCTGCAAGAGGGAAAGATACCGGATAGTTGGAAAAATGCTAATATAACATTAATACCTAAAGAGGAGCAAGATTTAACTAAAACAAAAAATTATCGGCCAATATCTCTATTGAATAATGACTATAAAATTTTTACAATGATCTTGGCAGAAAGATTGAAAATAATATTGCAACAATTTATCCAGGAAGATCAATCAGGGTTTTTACCTAAAAGACAATTACGTGACAACGTCAGGAATGTCTTGAATGTGTTGGAATATTTAGAACAACGAAATGATAAACAAGCAGCTTTGATTTTTTTTAGATGCTGAAAAAGCATTTGATAATTTGAATTGAAAATTTAAGTTTCAGGTTTTGGAGCAAATGGATTTTGGAGACAATTTTATAAAATGGATTAGATCGATTTATACATCTCAGAAGGCTCAGATAATTGTTAACGGAGATTTAACAGATTCATGTGAAATACAAAAGGGTACAAGACAGGGATGTCCATTATCTCCCCTTTTATTTATTCTGGTCTTAGAAGTGCTGCTTAGAGATATAAGGCAAGATAAAAGGATTTCGGGATTAAAGATAAAAAAAGAAGAATATAAATTGAGATCATTTGCTGATGATTTGATAATTGTACTAGAAAACCCTTTGGAAGGAATTAATGTATTGATGGACAAATTAAAAGAATTTGGACCGTTAGCAGGATTTAAGATCAACAATCAAAAAACAAAGATGTTGGTGAAAAATTTAACTTTAAGGGAACAGAAAGAGTTAATGGACAAGACAGATTTTACAATAGAGAAAAAGTTGAAATATTTAGGTATCATTATGACAAATAAAAATTCAAAGTTGTTTCATAATAATTATGAAAAATTATGGACAGAGATTAAGAAAGATTTGCTAAGATGGGATAAACTACAATTGTCATTAATGGGTAGAATATCTGTGATAAAAATGAATGTATTACCGAGAATGATGTTTTTGTTTCAAACAATACCCGTAATATCCTCTGATTTACCTTTTAAACAATGGCAAAAAGATATCTCTAAATTTGTATGGCAAGGAAAAAAACCAAGAGTTAAATTTAAACTACTACAAGATGCCAAAGAAAGAGGAGGACTGGAATTACCAAATCTGAGACTTTATTTTGCTGCCTGCTGTCTAGTCTGGATAAAGGAATGGATCTTATTGAGGAATAAAAGACTATTGGATTTGGAGGGCCATAATTTGAAGTGGGGATGGCATGGATATCTATGGTATGACAAAGTAAAAGTAAATGTAGACTTTAACAATCATTTTATAAGACGTCCTCTGTTGAAAATATGGACTAGATATAAACCAAGGTTTTATTCGAAAATACCATTATGTGTCTCAAGTCAAGAAGCGTTTTACAGAAGAGAAATGGCTGGAAAAGAGAAATGGTTAACTCATCAAGAACTATTAGAAAATGTACATGGAGAATATATAATGAAAGAGAGAGAACAACTGACAAAGGAAGGATACAGTTTTCAATGGTTTGCCTATTTACAATTGTTAGAAAGATATAAAATGGACAAGAAAATGTATGGGTTTGAAATAAGTAAATCTGATTTTGAAATAGGATTGTGTACAAATGATGAAAATATAATTGCGAAAATGTATAAACTCTTACTGAAAATGGATATGGAGGAAGAACAAGTAAAAGAGTGTATGGTAAAGTGGGCAAAAAATTTTGGTTATAACATACAAATGGATCAATGGGAAAATATGTGGAAAAAAGGCTTGAGATTTACACTATGCTATAATCTTAAAGAAAATTTCTATAAAATGATGTACCGTTGGTACACGACTCCAGAAAAGTTGTCAAAAATGTATAGTAATGTTTCTAATGTTTGTTGGAAATGTAAACAACAAGAAGGATCATTTTATCATATGTGGTGGCTGTGTAAAAAGGCAAAATCATTTTGGGCACAGATAGGTAGGAAGATGCAAAAAATTCTAAAGATAAATATTCAGTCAAAACCAGAATTTTTTTTATTGGGTTTTATGGATAAACAAATAGAAAAGAAATATGGAAGAATAATATTATATATGATTACGGCAGCAAGATTATTATATGCACAAAAGTGGAAAATGGAATCAACACCAACAACGGAAGAATGGCTATTGAAATTAATGGACTTAGTAGAAATGGATAAATTGACATGTCTACTTAGAGAAAAATCGACAGATACATTTCTTAAGGAATGGAAGCCTCTCTTAGACTTTTTGTTGAAAGATCAAAATAAAATGATGATATTGGGATTTGACGATTAACTAAGACAGCCTATGGAGAAAAGTGATCCTATATGTATACATTAAGGGACAGGTTTGATGTATATTATATACTTATAGCTGATCTGCGACAAATCGGAAGTCAACTATTTTTTTTAATTTTTTTGTTGTTGTATTGTTATGTTTTTTGACTTTGTTTTGTTTGTCTTTTGAAAAATTTTAATAAAAATTATTAAAAAAAAAAAAAGAGAGACTCAGGAAGCCTCAATGGCAAGGACTGCCTTTTACCAGCTATGACCAGTATGCTGACTACAGCCATTCTTGGACAGGGACAACCTAACCACAGTGCTTCATGCACTGGAAACCTAAAGACTCTATTAGTGCAATGCACTCTATATGGGGCTAACTTTGGGCTTTGTCCAGAAGCTCCAGCTAGTGCAAAAAGCTGCAACTAGACTGCTGGTGAGGACAGGCTACCACCAGTCCATGATGTCAGTGTTTAAAAGCTTGAACTAGCTGCACAGATGCTATCAGGCCAAATGCAAGACTCTTGTATTAATTTACAAACTCTTAACTTGGATCCAGGATATGTTAAGGATTGGCCAATTCTTGATATCTCTGTATGATCATTGAGTTCTTCAAGGAAGTCTCTGTTAGTGGTCCTCCAAAGCTCAGGTGCATGGCTCACATCCACCAAGAGCCATGCATCATTCAGTTTGGTTTGCATTTTAATGCGAACCAACCTAATTTGCACCTTTCTTCAAGTCTGCAGTTCTCCAAACAAAAATACATACAATAAAGGCATTATTAGGGAAGAGTGTGCATAAAAAGTATTAGTGGGAACAAAGTAAAAAATGCATTAGATCAGGCGAAATTCCATACGAAACTGACAGATTTGCCCATTCCTAGTAGCCACCTCTGACTTTCTACATTTGTTCTTTCATGCCACTTAAAAAGTTTGACCTCTCTCTGATTTCATGGAGGTTTTTTGCATCAAAGGTGGCACATACTTACAAGCGATGAAATGGAAACAGAGGTCCCATTTTGAGAAACAAACCTGAGAAGTAGAGTAAAGCAAAAAGCACGAGGCATGGAATTTCATCCCCCTCTCAGATTTGTTAATCACTCCGGGGACATCAGCTTCTGATAACACAGTGATCAAAGGGTCAGTTTACCCAGTGAAAGTCTACAAGCCCAGGCACAACTCAGAATCTGGGGCGGCAAAACTGATGTCCGTAAACATATCCCTTGGATTTTTATTCAGTGGGACAGACCAAGAGGACTTGGTACAACTATTGAGTATTGCTGCTGATGGTGTTTTTTTTTTTAAAAGAGTATAGCTTCTAACATGCACGCACAATTTGGTGCCACACTTTACATATGCATCCATTGTTCTCTGCTAGTGCAAGGGCGAGTGGGTTTTAATGTTCATTTATTCATTCATTTATTTAAATTATATTTATACGCCACCTTTTCCCCTGAATTGGGACTTAAGGCAGCTTGCAAAAATTAAAACAAATACAGTTAAAAACATGTAAGAGAAACATACAGAAAGTTATACTTAAAATGTCAATAAACTATAGATTTTCACCTGCCAACAGAAGGACAGCAGGGAGGGAGCAGCAGCGGGAATCCAAAGCTACAGTTATGCTAGCGGAAACTTGTTGCGCAGCAGATTGCGCTACCTACTGTGCAACAAAATTACCAACAGCCTGCTTATGCACAACAAGATCCCACTGGCGCAAAACATTTCACCAGTGGAACAAGTATACAGCTAAGAGACTTTAACTTAGCACTACATTGGATGCAACCCATAGAAAGCCACCATATACCCACCTCAAACCATTGGATTATTCACTTCAGTATTGTCTATTATTACTGGCAGTGGCTCTCCAGGGTTTCAGGCAGGGGTCTTTCCTAGCCCTACCTAAAGACACTGAGGACTGAACCTGGCCCTTCTGCATGCAAAGCATGTGCTCTGCTATGGAGGTAAAGTAAAACATCTCCCCATCAATGTACATGCTTAAGCATAACATAAGCAAGAAGAAGAATTTACAGTCTGAATTGTAAACAGATACACTCTAACGAAACTTGCTCAAACCTGAAGTCTCCTCTGATAAGGCCCAAGGAGAGCAGGACACTACAACAGAGATCCTCACACTGCCATTGACCCTGAGGGGCCATTGGATCTGGACATCCCTGCCCCAGAATTGGAGATCCTCACCCCACCTGTCTGGATTTCTAGCTGGGTCTCAGATCTCCCCGCTGATCTCCCCCAGGGCCAGATGCGTTGTATTATGATCAGGAATACTGTTCACAATCTCTTGTAGTCTTAATTATTTATTAAAAGTATTTCTGTACCACAATATCATAACATAGCAGGGTGGTGTACAGTATTAAAATATACAATACAATTTTAAAAATAAAATTAGAGATAATCATTAAGGTGATCGGCTAATCAAAAATCAAAATTAAACAGCTGCAGAAGACTGTTGGCATAAAAAAGGTCTTCAAGAGACAGCTGAAAGTCAAAGGCAAGGGTGGCTGCTGAACCTCTGCTGGGAGAGTGTTCCACAGCACAGGACTGGTAACACTAAATGCCCGACTTCTTGTTGAGGCCAGTTGGGCCTCTGTCACATGTGTGACAACTAGCAGCACTCCTCCAGTTGATCTCAGTGATCAAGCTGAGATACAAGGGCTTAAGTGGTCCTTAAGGTATCCTGGACCCAAGTTGTTCAGGGAATGAGCATCCTTGTAGAGGAGATGAATGCATTGCATACAGCAGCCTTTCCCAACTAGTGGGCCACCAGATGTTGTTGGACCACAACTCCCATCTTTCCTGACCATTGGCAAAGCTGGCTGAGTCTGATGGGAGTTGTGGTCCAACAACATCTGGTGGCCCACTAGTTGGGAAAGGCTGGCATAGAGCATTTATATTCATAATTTCCAGATTATTTTGTAGGAGATTGTCAATGGGCTGTAGCTTCTCCAGCAATTGGTGGTATCTCACACAAGGGGCCCCGGCAGCAGAAGGCCTGATGCTGGGAGTCCACATAGTACCAATACCCAAAGCAATGGGGTGCCCAGGATTTCCTGGCTTGTCAATTCAGGAAAAAAACTAGGTGGCCAGAAGGCAGGGCTACTGGTAGATCTCTGGGTGATTTGTAGTAGACTACCAAGGCTTCCAATTTAAGAGTGAGAAGCACATCCCTTCTCTTTCTCAAAAAAGTAGGCTGCTGAGAAAGCTTAAGGGAGAAAACCAGGAGTGGATTTTGTGCATGATGACTTGGAGGCACATAACAACAACAACAAAGGGTTGTGAGCTCAATTCTGGAATGGAAAACAAATTCCTCAGCTGCGCATGTGGTCACAGGTACCTTGTTCCTTATTCTAAGAGCATGTTGCCACCCCACCCCAATCATGATTTTACACTTGGTGCTGGTTGGTGGATCTTGATATTCTAATAAAAATAGAATAACACACATCCTCTGAATGACATCTGTCTGCCCCTGACTCAGTAGCCCACTGGCTGAGGTTCCTGGATTTTGGCAATGCAGATTTCCTCCTGTACATCTGCAGAAAATTCCTCCTCCTTCTTACTGGTATTATTCTGTGATCAGTGGCCTGTAAAGTGTGGCATTGGAATGTTCCCTTCCAGGCTCTTAAAATGTAATCTTAAATTGTTTCGGGATGACAACAGCCCGTCCTTTGACAGTGAACAATATCAGAAAGGTTTGTGAGGCTGGGGATGGCATTAGGCACAATTGGGTTTACATGGCAAGCAATGCTATCAGTTGATGACTTCAGCCTTGTTGAAACACTCTGGTAAACGTTCAGCATGGTATTTTGCAACCGGTATTTTCAAGTACAAATGCTTCCCGTTTTCGTTCAGAACAACAGTATCTGTGTCAATACTCAGACGTTTGGGGAATGCTGGCTCAGATATTCAAGGCCTTCTCTAAGTTTCAGGGGAGGCAGGTGCTTCCCGGGGCCTAGCCTGCGCTGTCTATTTCAAAATCACCTTTCCCATTAAAGATCATTGAAAACGTACACTCGGTAATCACAGACCTATTGAGTAACGCAATACTGAGTACATTTAGAAACCGCTGTTTAAAGTTTTATTCCCATGTCAATTACAAGAAAGAAGATACCACGGGGTAAGAAGAGATGTTCTGAGGGTTGGAGGATCGGGCCAGGGTTGGGGAGACTGAGCTAATGTTTATGCAAGTGCTCCATTGCTACGGAGGTGGCTGCAGCACAGTCTCTGTCTCGCCAAAGGCATTAGGATGGTACAAGGGACTGCGGGAGAGAGGGTGTGAGAGAGTGTGGTGTTTATAAGTTACTGCATCACCAGGCAACCGGTGACTCATGAGCTTCCCAGTTAGCCTCCACCTGGCATAGCTCTCGGTCCTTCATTCGCCTGGAGTGAACAAATGAAGAATGCCTGGGCAGAGTTCCTCTTCTGATGTACCTTATAGCGTGCTCCTTTTTATACCCATGCTTCAGCTCACACCTGAGAGCAAGCAGTTGAAATGGATAAAGCAGGGATGAGGACCCGCAGGCCTGGGGGCAAAATGCGGCCCTCCAGGCCTCTTTATCTGGCCCTTAGAACTCTCCTTCACTGGTCCTGCTTTGCACCCCAAGGGTTTTTGCCTGTCTGGGATGCATCTTTGAACAGTGATGATGCCCCTTGCTTGTCAGGATAGGAGGATAGTGAGGGCGTGTGTGAGTATATGTAAAAACTAGCCTACCATACAAAGGTGAGTTTTACTTTTCTTGCTTCGCCCACTTTTGCCTCTGGCCTCGTCCAGCACCAACGTGTGGCCTCCCAGAAGGTTGTCCAGAAGGGAATATGGCCCTCAGGATGAAAAAGATTGCCCATGCCTGGAATGAAAGGAGAACTCTTCCCAGGCCACTAATGTTGTTCACACTGGGAAGGAGAAGGTTATGGAGCATGGCTATCCAACATATCCACAGGATGAACAGGTGCAACTGGATGGCAGGGTGGGTGAACCTGGTCTTGCTCCCTGCATTTTTAAAAAAAAATACAATGAAAAAGAGACTACAGTTGCACACAACCTGAACCTCCTGGCATTAAACTGAAAGCAGCCATTGTCCATTATATTCTCCGAAGGACACCAACAAAAGTGTTGCTCTGTCCCCGCATCTCTGTGGTGAAACCACTGTCTACTTTGATCTGGCAAGAAGAGTGTCAACCAAGTTCAGTTGAATTCTGGAAATGCCAATGAGGACTGAGCAAGGATTTGTCCCCAAGACCCACTTCTGGCTCCTGCTTCATGTGTAGGCTCTATGTACCCCCTCTAAGCCAGCCCTTAATTTAAATAGGGTTTGAGTTTTTGGGAGTCACCATGAAGTGGCGCATGAAGTTTAACCTTACACATACTTTTGACAAAGTTTGCATTGAGGAAAACAAATTTTACGTGGCTTGGAAAAGTAACACCAGCCTTTCAGTGGCACATGGCAGAGCGATTACATTGCCCTCTGTGTTTTAACAAGCAAACTCGCTTGTGACAACAGCCTGAGAGTCAGAATAAGCAAAAGTCAGAGAGCCAAAAAGATTACAGGGCGGCTTTCTGGCCACCAGCCCACCTCGTTATCACTGCGTTTATTTGTTTGGGATAGAGATAAGGTGGCTCATGGGCCTTTTGGTATGTGTGTGTATGCATGTGTGTGTTTATGCTCAAAGATCAAAGAGACAAGTGCAGCTGGGCCGTACACTAAACCTTAATCTGTTTACAGAGGAAGACAGCGTATCTCTAGAACATGGTGTGCCTCACTTACTGGATAACAATACCCAGCATTTAAAGCACTTTGATACATGGTGGATAGGGACTGAGGGTGGAACTAATCACTCAGTGGTGAATATGTGCCTGGAAACCCCAGCTACTGTGCAAATAAGAGCTTGGCTAACCTATCACCCGTCACCCACGACCACTGTCCATGCTGGCTGGGGCTGATGGGAGCTGTTGTTTAGCCACATTTGGAGTTCCCCACTCCAGCTGTTAAATGTATTTTATTTATTCAACTATTTATAGGGTGGTGGCCAGCTAATGTGTCCTGTCAGTGCAAGGATTTCTGATTGTGCAAACTGAACTCCCCCCCTCCCTCCACTGTTCTAGGACTTTCCCCAACTCTCCAGAGCAGATTTGAGGAGGGCATGGGGTGCACGCAGGGATGGGGAGGAAGTGCACTTCAGAGTATTTCCCTGGGCAGTGAAGTGTTATTTAAGTTCTGGACTGGCCCCTCCCACTCAGGCTGGCCATTGGGTTTTCCTGGACAGGAGGGTCCATGAAAGTGCTTCCTGTTTGAACTGGGACTGTTCTTGGACAATAATGCTCCTCCTGGCTCTAATGTGTTTTGGTGCGTTCTTCTGCTCAGACTCCCTGGCACAATTCCTGGCTCCCTTCAGAGTCCTCCCTATGGTTCAGGTCTCTCAGGTCCCCAGTCAGGGGGTTAAGCAGAAGTAAACAGAAGAGAGGGGGTGGTTGCAGCAGAAAAACAGCAGTGGAAAGGTTAAGGTCAACCACACACTGCCCAATGATTCTCCCAGACAAATTACACACACACAGACACACACTCTGCAGCAGACATACAGAGCCTGTGGTTCATCAAAGTGCATTTGTCAAAGGCACAAATCCAATATGTTCTACGATAGTGAAAGCTCCCTAGAAAGTGGCATTCAATGGCAGGCTGCCCATTTGGTTGCATAGCTTTCATGGCTAATAGCCACTGATAAAGACCAGGTGTGGGGATCCTTTGGCCTTCCAGAAGTTGTTGAACTACAACCCTCATCAGCCCCAGTAAGCATGACCAATGGCTAGGGATGATGGGAGTTGTAGTTCAGCAACATCTGGAGGGCCAAAGGATCCCCACCTCTGATATAGAACAATCTTTGATTAATTAATCCAACCTTATGTAACAAAGAAAAAAACTGTTGCAGGCATACACCTCCCCACAAACATACACTGCATACCAAGCACACGTCTCATCCTGTTCTATTGGTTACAGTATAATGCTTCTTTAAAGCCTAATTTTGGCCATGAAAGAGGATGCTGCAGGCATCAGGGAAAGCTTCTGTGGGCACATGTATTCCGTGGGCACCACACTGGCGACCCCCTGAATTAATCTAATCTCCTTTTAAAGCCATCTAAAAATGTGGGCTTTCACTGCATGTTGTGGCAGCAAGTTCCAGAAATTAATTATGTGATTAACTCAGGATGCTTCAGGTGCACCCCATTGATTGGTGACCCCTCCCCAAGGCCAGCACCAGGCATGACTGGGCCCTTGGGCACGAGCCTGCCCTGGACCCATGGCACTGTAGGCCAACACCTCCCATACAGGTGGTGCAGGGCTAATAAGCCCGCCTGTGTGTCTCACCTACCTCTCATGTCATGTGAATGACCTGTACATGTAGTGCGCACCCCTGCCATCACCCAAGGTAGCGGTGGGAGCATCAGCCCCTTAGGGAAGCCCCTGGCGCCATCTTGGGTGATGGCAGGAATGTGCACACAGTGCACACAGCATTCACACTGATGGGAAAGGTAGGTGGGATGTGCAGGAAGGCTTATTGAAGCCCATGCTGTCTGTATTAGGGGGTACCTGAGAGCACCCTCTCCATGATTTGTGGCAAGCTTGGGTTGCAGGACCCGATGCTGCCGCAGATCACTGAACAGGAACGCCACCCTCCTACCCTAAGGAGGGGCATTTCAGGGGCCCCTCTGGACTGCAGGGGCCCTCAGCAAGGGCCCAACCTGGCCTCCCTCTGCCCCTCCCTCAGAATAGGTGTTAACACAATCATCTCAGCAATTATCACCTACCATAAAAGGTTAAAGGTGTGCCTACTTAACATAATTTCAACTCTAATGATCACCAACTGCAATTTTTGCCATTCAATTCACACCTTACAATTTTCTCCTTTATATACTTGCCAACTAAGATTTCACTTGGAGCATCTGAAGAAGCGCATCTGAATCTACAGTAAGAAATGCATTCATCTTTGAAAGGTGCCACAAGACTCTTCTGAGTGTTTTTGCTGCAAGAGACTAACATGGCTACCCCTCTGGAAACTAAGGCCACATTGGCCACAGAGAGGGGCTCAATTTTTTTAAATTAACGTGAGCTGCTTTGGGAGACAATCATTGTCAGGGAAGCAGGAATAAAACTAGAGAAAGCAACTCAGGCCTTCTCTGGTCTAGATATGCAGCAGAATGAGTGGCCGAATGGATCATACTACTTCAGATACAGCACAGAGTGGTTGGCGGGGGGGGCAGCTATATCCCCTGCCCCAAAGAATGAACCTGGGAATGCCAATACGTTATGACATAAAAGTAATTTCCATAGGGCATTGTGTTCCAAATTGCCAAAGGAATGTTACAAGGCTGTAGCAAAACTATTTTCAGTTACAAAAATGGGGGGGGGGGCTCAGCCATCTTGCCTTTAAAGGTAAGCCCCTCACCAGCATCCAAAGTTCTTATAATTTGTCCTCCCCAGTGAAAGTAATCAAATATGCACACACAGATACTATTCCAAGGGAACGAACTATCTGCAAAACATGGGAGATGAGGATATTCAGTCCAGTCTTAGTTCAGACAGGGATAAATAATGTCCATGTCCCACATCAACTCAGCTCAGCAGCTGCACACAACTGCCATTCCTTGTTTTAGGCATCTCTGCCCATACGTGTGCTTGTGAACATGTATACACACACACCATATTTGGTCCAACTATAAGTGGCCCCTGAGTATAGGCCATACCTATATTGAAAGAAAAAATACCATAAATCTACCACACCGTCCAGTATTTGTTACAATCTAAAAAAAGCATGCAACTCGTCTCACAATGAATAACTCACTGAGCAGCCAGCACCACCTCTTGAGAAGTGCAAGTGATTCTTTTACAAAAACTACAGAAGTATTCCGAAGTTCAGCATGGTTCCCGAGACCTCATCTTAAATCATGCCTTATCTACTTATACGAGTGTGATTATAGGCTGTACTCAGGTTTTATACAAGACAGAATTGGGGGGAAAGTGCAGCCTATATTCAGATCAATATGGTATATATATTATAAAACATTTTCACAAGTAAATAAAGCAATCTTTCATTGGAAATCATAAGACATTCAGTGCTGAGAATTACGGGCTGCACATGAAACGCACACCCTCAAAGATCCTTGTAGGAGCCAGTGCAATGTACACAAGGGGTTTTGCAGTAGGAGGCATTGTCAAGACACCACATTCCTTGGTCCCCCCCCCCGACTGTTGAAGTGGATGTACTTTGTTACACACAAAGGCTAAAAACATATACGTGCAATTACATAAACGTTCCAAATGATAGGATATCCTTGGCAATCTACAACCAACAATTTGGCATCGTTGCCAGACATCTTCTAAGAAGCTGGGGAGCTGTACAACCTGGCACAATGCCTCTTGCCCACCAGGGTGCCAACTTGGCTGGTTTTAAAGTGGCTCAGACTTTCTCTTTTCTTCCTCGTTGGCCTCTTGATCGTTATAAAGTTCACTCTCAACCCTAGTATCTGAGCCAACTTTAAATTGCATATATTTAAATAAATTAGAGCCAAGCTAAAGCTACCCACGCCTTTTTGTGAACACTGTTGAATACACTTCCCTTTCCTTGATGGTTTTTCATCACCCCCTTATGAAAATATTCACCCATTCACTTACATTGCCTTCTTTTGCTTTCCCTTATTCTCAGTTGACTTCTCTTGCCTTAGTGATATCATCCTATTCATTATATGGGTCCCCTAATTGGTCAGGATTTACTTGGGAAGAAGAAACCTGCAGAGTCCAAGTGAAACAATCACACTGGACAGGACTGAAAACAGTTGAATATTCTCACAAGGAAAGAACCCAGCCAGGGTTGACAAAGATCAATTTAAAAAAAAAGTTTTTTAATTTAAATCAGATTTCAAAATGTTCTTAAAACAGTTAGTAAAAAAAGTGCCTAGGTCAAAGATATCATCATGAATTCTAATCATACAACTTCTAATTATACTTTATGAATAATGTTAAGAGTAGTTTATGGAGATGGGAGACAACCTGATCATTCCTATTCTGCAGGTGGGGTACATGAAGTCCACACTCTTTTACTCTCTCTCTAGGCCTTGCCTCTCTCTAATGGCAAAGATAGAGAATGTCAATGAATAGAAAATTTGGGGAGATCGAGTAGATCTGAACAAGGAGCGGACCACTGAAGTGGTAACCCATTTCTTAACAACAGTTGCCTCTTCTGTAGGTGTAGAGAGAATTTTTTCTTCCTTTAGACTAATCCATACCAAATTGAGAAATATTTCTCTTCCAACGAACAAAGAAGACAAAGTTGAAGAAGTAGTCTGAGTTAACTGTACCACCCAATGTTTTAAGTTTCTCATATTGACGTGGTTGAAATTACCTAAATTTTATTTTTTTTACAGAATTTTACATTTATCTAAAAACGGAAAAAGTTAACCATTCAAAAATCCATGTAAATGCTTTGTTAATGTTGGTTCTTGAAGAAGAAAACTAACAAGAAGAATAAACAATCTTATTGTTATCGGCACCAGGTTAAAACCTTTCTCTACTCCGAGGCATTTTAATTTTTTGTTAACGATTGTAATGTTTGTAATTTGATTTTAGCCTTTGCTGTTTTTAGATTGTGAAATTTGATTTTAGACTGATGTTTTTGTATTATATTGTATTTTATTGTATCTATGTTCACCGCCCTGAGAGCTATTGCTAGTCGGGCGGTATATAAGTTTTAAAAATAAATAAATAAATAAAATTATTAGTACAGTTTAAAAGCCTGTCTGGTGGTAGTGATTCTGGCACATCATGACAATAATATCATGATTAATTGAACAGTTGGAGCTGGTTCATCTCCTGAATGACTTCACAAATTCATTCTGCTTTAGTACTAAAATGACCAAATTATCACCCCATTTTTTGATTAAAATTAATCTGAAAACAATTCAGATTAATTGCTTTATGTATCTACCTTCTAATGAAATCTACATCTCTGAATATGTATTGTATTAATATAAGGTTATATTAAACAATAATGTACTTCTACTAAAAAAAAAGATGATTAAATAGAATCTTCCTCACTAGGGATTTAAACTGTGCTTTAAATTATTAAAATTGAGTCCTTCAAAGAGTGACTTAAATCGTGATTTAAATCAAATCAACCCTGGACCCAGACGAACTTCCACTTTTTCCAAAGCCAATTATTTGAAGTTGGAGAAAGTTAAAGCCCTCACTGAAATGCGATTTTTTAAAGTTTTAAAAGTTCTTAATTTTTGCTGGATTGTGCCCAAAGCATTTTTCAGGGAATATCTGGAGGTTTGAGTAGGTATGTGATTGATATGTGTACAATACACAACTCTACCTCTCATCTCCCTCTGGTAATCCCAGGGAGGTGATGAAAACTCTTGAGAGGTATTTGGAAGTAATTAGATAGCAGTTAGATGAGGCAAACAGGCTGAATCCAGACAGGGCAGAGGTGCTGTTAGTTGGCTGGAAAACCACAGAGCCAGACTGAGATTACATAAAAACATAAGAATAGCCTGTTAGATCAGGCCAATGGTCCATCTAGTCCAGCATCCTGTTCTCACAGTGCCCAACCAGTTGCCCATGAGAAAGTCACAAGCAGGACCTGAGTGTAACGAGCATTCTCCCCTCCTGCAGTTTCCAGCAACAAGTATTTGGAAGCATACTGCCTCTACCTATGGAGGCAGAGCACAGCCATCATGGCTAGTAGCCATTGATAGCCTTTTTCACCATGAATTTGTCTAATCCTCTTATAAATCCATCCAAGTTGGTGGCCATCACTTCCTCCTGTGGGAATGAATTCCATAATTAACTATGAGCTGAATTAAGAAGTACTTTCTTTTGTCAGTCCTGAATCTTCCAACATTCAGCTTCAGAGGATGTCTATAAGTTCTAGAGTTATGAGAGAGGGGAAAAACTGTTCTCTATCCATTTTTTCTTTATGCAATGCATAATTATATACACTTCGATCATTTCACCTCTTACTTGCCCTTCTCTAAACTAAAAAGCCCCCAATGCTTCAACCTTTCCTCACAGGGGAGTTGCTCTACCCCCCTGATCATTTTGGTTGAACTTTTCTGAAATTTCTCCAACTCTACAATATACTTTTTGAGGTGAGATGACCAGAACTGTACACAGTATTCCATATGCAGAAGCACTATAGATTTACTTTATATAATGGCATTATGATATCAGCAGTTTTATTTTCAATACCTTTCCTAATGATGCCTCTGTTCATAGGGTTTTCGTGGTAAGAGGTATTCAGAGGTGCTTTACCATTGCCTTCCTCTGAGTTTGGATGCATCTTAGTAGGAAAAACAGCAGGGAGTAGAAAAAGAGGAAGGCCAAACAAGAGAGGAATGATTCCATAAAGGAAGCCACAGACCTGAACTTACAAGATCTAAACAGGGTGGTTCATGACAGATGCTCTTGGAGGTCACTGCTTCATAGGGTCGCCAGGAGTCGTAATTGACTTGAAGGCACATAACAACAACAACAACAACGATGCCATTCATGGAATTTGCCTTTTCACAATTGCTGCCTTCTGGATCGACATCTTCATCAAGCTGTCCACTATGACCCCAAGGTCTCGTTCCTGATCAGTCACCACCAGTTCAGACCAGTTCATTAAGATTTCTTGCTCTAATATGCATAACTTACACTTGTTTACATTGAATTACATTTGCCATTTTACCACCCATTCACTCAGTTTGGAGAGGTCCTCTTGGAGCTCTTCACAATCCCTTTTTGTTTGAACAATTTAGTATCATTAGCAAACTTGGCCACCTCACTGCTTACCCCTAACTCTAGATTGTTTATGCACAAGTTAAAAAGCACAGATCCCAATACCTATCCTTGGGGGACTCCACTTTCTACAGCCCTCCACAGGGAAAACTTTCCATTTATTCCTGCTTCCTGCTTCCTGCTACTTAACCAGTTCCTGATCCACAAGAAGACTTCCCCTTTTATTCCATGACTGCTAAGCTTACTCAGGAGTCTTTAGTGAGGTACCTTTGATAACTGGTTCTGGATGGGGCTGCACTTCTTCCAAAGAGCCAGGCTTGTGGTCTGGTTGTTCTCCTGGACCAGGTGCTATCTATGGAGGTGCAAGTGGTGTTGGTAGCTAGAGGTGTTTTTTTACCATCTTTCTCTACCTTCACTGCTGGAGACAGCATGCCTCTGAATACCACTTGAGGGGATTTCAAGTGCAGAGAGAGTTGGTACACTCAAGTCCTGCTTCTAGGCTTCCAATTGGAGCATCTGGATGGCCACTGTAAGAAAAGGATGCTGGACGAGATGGGTCTTTGGCCTGATCCAGCAGAGCTCTTCTTCTGTCTGGTTCTCCAGGTACAACTGGCTGCTTCTAGACTAAAACTACAGTAATTTCCCCTGAATAAGCTCCCTTTGGAGACAGTCTGGAAACTTAAACTGATGCAGAATGAAGCTGCCAGGCTGTTTGTACATCAGTTTTATTGGTCTCAAGCTCAATTCAACATGGTGGCTTTAACCTTTAATGGTTCACAACAGGTTATCTGAAGAACTATCTACACACTGATAAGTCTGCCTAGGATCTAAGTATGGCCTTGGAAAGCCTGCTCTCTGGGCCATTAAGAAAAATCAGATTGGTGTGTACAACGGAGAGGCCTTTTCAGTGGTGGCCCCACATATGGAACTCCCTTCCTTAAGTACTTGATTTGGCTCCCTTTCTTCAAAGTTTTAGTTGGCTCAAAAGACCTTTACATTTTTTCCAGGCCTTTTGACTGACCGTTGCTGACTTCCATTTTATTTTGCTGCTATCCTTAGCCATTTGCATTTATTTTTAATGAACTTTTGAATTACGTTATTCACATTATATTCTAAATCATATCAGATAAAATATCACCAAACAATAATGTTCAATTAATTAAGCTGGTGGCCACTGTATCTGAGATAATTTTTTAAAATTACCTAAAGTCAAATCCAACTGCCTAAAAAAGAAATGTATATATACTATCATTAAAAGCATTCCTATGATTGAATAAGGTTGAACCGTGTCATAATCATTCCAATATTAAATACAGAGATGCTGTTTCCCAATAAATGGATGGTTGTGCTGCCTTCCCTCTCTTAATGCCTATCAGTCAGCATAGCCAATATTCATAGAATGTACGACGTGTAGTCTAGCAACATCTGGAGGGTACCACATTGGCTATCCCCAGAGAAAACGGCATCGTTTTGGTTATTTTTGTTCAGCAGTTAATTATTATATGCTGCCTCTGAAAGGCTCGCCCTGAAAGGCAACTTACAAATAGGGTAAGTTAGCAAGTGAATGGGTACGTGAGTAAATAAAGTATTTCTATCCCATCAAAACAGCTATTTTAGACCTGAAAATTGAAACAGGAGAATATTCAGCACCTCTTTAAAATATCCATACGAGCAGTAATGAAGAGGTGCAATTTTACATCCTGCTGATTTCGGTGGGGATATAATACAGAGGTAGCATACACAGTGCCCTCCAGATGTTGTTGGATTACAACTCCCAACATCCCTGACCACTGGTCATGCTGGCTGGGGCTTCTGAGACTTGTAGTCCAGCAACATCTGGAGGCATCTGTGGACTATTCAAATTTATGAACTGGTGGAGAGGGGGCGTGGTTACCAATTTCAATGCCCCTCATTGGTTTCTCTGTGGCATTTTCAATGTGTGCTCTACATACAGGTAGCAATGAGATGTTCCCCAGTGGGTATGTGCCACTCCAGATCTGCTGTGGCAAAAATCGCTTCCTTGCTCAAAATAATAATAATAATAAAATAAAATTTTATTTGTTAGTCGCCTATGTGTCCGAGCTAACGGACACTCTAGGCGACGTACAAAATACAAAATACAATATACAAATCAATATACAAACAACAGCCACAACATCAATTAATCTAAAACCATCCTTCAATTAATACATCATAAAACTAGTCCACCCCAGAAAACCCATAGGCCTGCCTGAATAGACAGGTCTTTAAGGCTCGGCGAAAACCCGTCAGGGAGGAGGCATGTCGAAGGTCAAAAGGAAGGGAATTCCAGAGGGTGGGGGCCACAATCGAAAAAGCCCTCGCTCTGGTCCGCACCAGCCTAGCTGTTTTGACCGGTGGGACCGAGAGAAGGTCTTGTGAGGCTGATCTTGTCTGGTGGCATAATTGGTGATACTGGAGGCGTTCCTTCAGATAAACTGGGCTGAAACCATATAGGGTTTTAAAGGTCAACACCAACACCTTGAATTGGGCCCAGTAAACAACTGGTAACCAGTGTAGGTCTACCAACACTGGGGTGATATGATCCCGGCGACGGCTCTGCTTTATCAAGCGTGCCGCCGCATTCTGGACCGTTTTCAAGGGTAACCCCACGTAGAGCGCATTACAGTAGTCTAAAGCGAGAGGAGACCAGGGCATGTATCACTCGTGGGAGGAGATGCACAGGAAGGTAGGGTCGCAGCCTCTGTATCAGATGTAATTGATACCAAGCTGCCCAGCTCACCGCCGAGACCTGAGCCTCCATGGACAGCTGGGAGTCGAGGATGACCCCTAGGCTGCGGACCTGGTCCTTCAGGGGTAATCTCACCCCATTGAGCACCAAGTCAAAATCTCCCAACCTTCTCTTATCACCACAAGCAACACCTCGGTCTTGTTGGGGTTTAGTTTCAGCCTGTTCTCTCCCATCCATCCACTTACGGACTCCAGGCACTTGGACAAGGTATTCACAGCCAACTCTGGTGAGGACTTAAATGAGAGATAGAGCTGAGTGTCATCCGCATATTGGTGACACTGCAGCCCAAAACTCCTGATGATAGCTCCCAGCGGTTTCACATAGATGTTGAATAGCATGGGGGAGAGGATAGAACCCTGTGGCACTCCACAATTGAGAGGTCAAGGGTCTGAAACCTCATCCCCCAATGCCACCCGTTGATGCCTATCGGAGAGATAGGAACGGAACCACCGTAAAACAGTGCCCCCTATTCCTAATCCCTCCAGGCGGTTTAAAAGGATACCGTGGTCAACGGTATCGAAAGACGCTGAGAGATCCAGGAGGACGAGGAATGTGTATTCTCCCCTATCCAACGCCCTCCTCATATCATCCACCAGAGCGACCAAGGCTGTTTCAGTTCCATGTCCAGTCCTGAAGCCCAGTCCTGAAGATCATGTCAGCTGAAAAGAGAGACAGGCCACCAGTGTATCTTCCTTTCAACTAACAGCAGTCTTCTACACCAACCTGTCGATGTTAACAGTTTGCTCCTTTGACATTCCAGTCACATGAGAGAAGGGACAGGCAAATCCATACATTCCAGTTTCTGTCCATTTCTCATTTTTCCAATCTTAAGTTCAGTTCTTCACATTTCTGCATCAGTTTGCAGATTTTTAATGAAAATTTATCAGCACTTTAGTATGAATTTCTCCTAATATACACATCTGTATATAAATCGTGTTAAATTTTAATTTAATTTTTTTAGATAGCAGCTGTTTTAATTGTTTTTAAAATATTTTAACTGTTTTATTGAGAATTTTAATTTTTTTGTAAACCACGTAGAGATCTTTACATTCAAGCAGTATATAAATTTTGTTAAATAAAATAAATACATTCACATGCAGTTTTGCTTAATATTCACATTTTTGCACTTTTCCTAATGCATTTTGTATGTTATTTTCATTACTATATGCATTTTTATGCATACTCTAGTATTTGCATTTTTGTACACATTACTTGGCTGGAAGACTGCATTGCAGAATTCAGAGAAGTGAATTTCGAAGGATGGCTCTGTTCCAGTTGGCATATTGTTTCAGAAAGTGGGACTTTTGATTTTGATTTAAATGCAAAGTGAATCTGTTTTTTCTTCCATTCCTAATGATAGCAAATCACTCATTTTTTGCAAACTTTTTGAGAGTTCAGAGTAAATGCAGCCATATTTTATCACATTAAACACACACACACATATGTCTGTTAGAAAAACACGCGAATTCATCTGAAGTGGCCTTCCTCTGACTTGACTGCAAGACAAGCAATTTCCAAGGACACCCACATAGATTCCCCCAATTGCCAAGTCAGATAAAAAGCCTTGTGGTTTCCTTATGTGACTTACTTTGGCTTCAGTCTCCCCACGGTGTAACGTGTACAAATGATGAACGGCACTTTGCGAAGATGACCAGGGGTGGGTCAGAATTTGGAAAACGTGGAAATCATGGCCCAATGTGTCTGTTGTGACCAGGAGCATGCCTGGGAGAAAAAAAAACAAAGGGAGACAGATACACACAGAATAGGGGGTTAATTTGGCCAAGACCTGTGGTCCAAACACATAGATTAGTTTGGATCTGATCTGAACTGACATCAAGAAAGAAGCTCACAGCCAAGGCTTGTATTCTGTGCAAATGAAACACATTTAAATAATTTGCTTAAGTTCCCCACCACCACGCATGCACACGCACACACTAAACACACACTAGGGATCGGTGAATCTGTCAATTCCAATTTCTCTTAGTTTCTCATTTTTTCAATCAAGTTCTCCACATTTTCATATCAGTCTGCAATTTTTTAAAAAATGAAAATTCATTAGCATTTTAGTGCACATTTCTCCCAATATAGACATTTTTGTATGTAGTTCTGACTGATATATACGTTTTTGCAAAGCAATTTCCCCTACTATAATGCATTTTTGTACATTGTTTTCACTAATATATGCATTTATATTCATACTTTACCTTAGTATATGCATTTTTGTACATGTTACTTGCACAATGGCACAACAAAATTTGAGAAGTGTGAATTTTGAAGGATAGCTGTATTTTGGTTCGTATACTGTTTCCGAAAGTGTGAATTAGATAAGTCCGTCTTTAAATGTGAATGAATTAACCCCCCATCCCTACCCACCCACCCCAATTTCACTTCCATTTTTGATACAGCAGTCAGAGCAGTGCCTCCATCTGTGTGTAATATAGAGGGGCCAGGTCTCCAAAGTTAACCTTGGTATGGGAATAGAGGTGTTAAAAGATTTTTGCTCTTTTCAGCTGTGCAACAAAGGGGTATATGCTGGTTTAACTGTGCAGTCCTATGCATGTTTACTTGGGAGCCACTCCCGTTGTGTTCAATGGGGCTTACTCCCAAATAGGTGCATAAGCCTAAGTTACCAATAAAACTAATTCACAGCACAGTCTCTAACCATGTCTACTCAGACATAAATCCTACTGAATCAAATGGGGATTTCTCCCAGGTAACGGGGATTAAAATTTTCTGTGCAGACGATTACATACTGCGCAAAATTCCACAATGCATGTTAGAGACTTACTTCTTTTAAGGCTTTGGGACATTCCATGGCAAAAAGCGAAAGACGCAGAAGCAGGAAGCATTATGGATGATGTGATTTATTTGCCCAAGCTGTGTTGAGTTTCACACTGAAGCCAGAGCTGCAATTAAGTCTTTCTTTCACAGCCACATTTAGTCTCCTCCAAATGCAACATAATTACTGTGAGTTGTTGGTGAGTTTTGGAAGGCACAAAGTTGGTGTCAACTTTGCCCAAGAAAACCATTCTTAAACTGTTTGAATTTGGCCTCTAACAAAAATTGCTCCTCTTTTCCATGGATCCAAAGAATCATAATTTCCTCCTCTCCCCTCTTGCAAATAAAACAATTTTAAGAGCAAATCTGTTGTAGCCAACCTTAGGAGTTGTGGGACTGTAATTTTCTACTGCACACATCTGAAGATCTACAATGCTGAAAGCAACCTGTCACGGGCAGCCTGGATTGTAGCAGAGTTTGACTGCACCTACAGCATATGGGCTTCTATGTACTGGCTTCTAAAAAGAATATCTTGAAGACTGTGGTGGAACATAAGGAGAGCAATGTGTGTTTCACATCTAAATAAAGTGAATTAAAATACTGCACCCAGAAAATATATATGTATGTATATATATGTATGTGTGTGAGAATATATACACACACACGTATGTATGTATGTGTATACATATATATGTATGGAAATGGACTACCTTCAAGTCGATTCCGACTTATGGCGACCCTATGAATGGGGTTTTCATGGAAGCGGTATACAGAGGTGGTATACAGAGGTGGTTTACCATTGCCTTCCTCTGAGGCTAAGAGGCAGTGACTGGCCCAAGGTCACCCAGTGAGCTTCATGGCTGTGTGGGGATTCGAACCCTGGTCTCCCAGGTCATAGTACAGCACTACACCACACTGGCTCTCTCTATATGTATGTATATGTATGTATGTGTATATTGTATTTTATGTACAATATATATTGTATTTTATGTATTTTAATTGTATTTTAATTTATTTTAATATTTTTGTGATCTTTATTGTGTACCATTTTATTATGTATGTGTTTTTATTGTAAGCTGCCCTGAGTGTCCTATTCTAGGGTAGAAGGGTGGGATAGAAATATTTTAAATAAATTAAATAAAAACTTTTTTTAAAAGCTTTAAAAGCATCTTAAAAAGCAATTCCAACACAGACACAGACTGGGTTAAGGTCTCCGCTTAAAAGGCTTGTTGAAAGAGGAAGGTCTTCAGTAGGCACCAAAAAGAGAACAGAGATGGCGCCTGTCTAATATTTAAGGGTAGGGAATTCCAAAGGGTAGGTGTCACTACACTAAAGGTCCATTTCCTATGTTGTGTGGAACAGACAACCTGATAAGACTGCATCTGCAGGAGACCCTCCCCTGCAGAGCATAGTAACTGACTGGGTATATAAGGGGTATCAAGTATCCTAGTCCCAAGTTGCATAGGGCTTTGTACACCAAAACCAAAACCAGAACCTTGAACTTAACCCGGTAACTAATTGGCAGCCAGTGCAATTTGTATTCAAGGAAGCTCTTAAACATACAGCCTCTGGTCCTTCAGAGCAGTGGTCACCAACCTTTTTGGGCCCTGTGAGCACATTTGCAAAATGGAGAAACTGTTGTGGGCATCACACACACACTGCATCCAAGCACACATGACAACCTATTCTGTTTGGATACAACAGAATGTTTCTTTCAAGACTAATTTCAGCAGGGGAAAGGGACCCTTTGGGTGCCAGGGAAGGTCTCTGCAGGCACATCTGACCCCATACGAAACATGTTGGTGACCCCTGCATAGAGCTATGGTAACCAAAGTGTACTCCAGGGAACCCTTTCAAAAATAAAAAAAAATGTGATTCCTCAAGGAGAAGGTCAATCATGGAGGATAAATTTCCAAGACAAGCAGGTTGCCCACCCACTTCCTCCTAAGCTAAAGAGTACTGTTGGGTGTTTTGACTCTAGACGACTGAGACATGTTCTAGAATGCTTCCCAAAGGAGACAAAGAGTTTCTATAGAAGACAAATCAATACAGAAAGGGAGACCTCAAGGCAGAAGTCTTGAGACACCCGGCCCTAGAGATTTTATTCTTTCACCTAGCACAGACATGCACCCTCCCACACTCATGCAGAATTTTTCTTCTGAACTGCCACAATTTGGTGGATCTGCCAGTCTAGGCTTCTCTCTTTTTTTTGGTAAACCACAGGAAGTTTGTCAGAGCATCTCATTCCATTTGCAAAGAGCTTCACGCTGATTTTGGCAAAGCAGTTTAAAGCTGCACCCTCTGCTATGCTGCCATGTCAGAAAGCCACCCACCAGGCACACAGGGAGGTCCCCCAATTTCATATATCACATCCGTATGGTGCAACCTTAACTCTGACCTGAGCAAGAGTAAGTAAAAGCAAGCCAAGAAGTCTACCAAAAATAAAAAATAAAAATTTGGGACGGGGTGGGGTAAGAACTTCACAGCCAGAACTGAAACCTCCTGACAGCTGCTCCATTGGGAGGAAAGCAATTATTGTTAAGCTGTTAACATTGGCTCCCATGATCTCCATCTTTAATAGCCAATTCCCAAAATCATCTCTCTCTCTTTCTGATACTCTGTTACCATAATTACAATTAGTAACTGGGCCTAGCATGCAGTGGTGCAGTTTGAAAATTTTAGATTCTGGGTAAAGGTCTTATGGAGACTCCCACACTCCCACCCAGTGCCAGTTTTAAGTACAAGCTGAGCAAGTTACAGTTTACGGTCTCAGATTATGAGGGGCTGCTAAGTACAAACAAGACAATTACTAACTTTCAAGTTTTACATAATTGGTTTAAAAAAATTAATAGTATAATAATACACTTTCATTGGTAATGCTATGGGACCTCTTAACCTGACATAGCTTAGGGATTCAGTATATTTTAATTCACCCCCATTTGTTTTTTAAAAAGCTAGTAATGTATATTTATTTACATCAAATTATGTTAAGCCAGTCCTGGTGCACTTGCCTGACACATTCCCCCAACTCATTCTGCTGAGAGGGGCCCTGGACTTCTGGCCTAAAGCACTGTCAGGATAGTACCACTGTCAGAGCATGGCTATACAGTTGAAGGAGAGAGGCCTAGTTCTCATTGGCTCCTTCTGCACCTCCCGCATAGGAACGGCTGTAGCTCAGAGGCGGAGCATCTGCTTTGCATGAAGAAGGTCCCAGGTAGGGCTGGTAATTACCTCTGTCTGAAACCCTAGAGAGCTGGTGCCAGTCAGAGTAGACGACACTGAGGTGGATGGACTATTGGTCTGAATCAGTACAAGGCAACTTCCTGTGTTCCCATGTGTTCAATGGGACAAAGGGAACAGGCTGTAACATAGGAACACAGTTGATAGAGGACAAAACTGGCATCCCAAACACTGGAGCAGGAATGAGGTTCAGGAAAGAACTCTCCACACGCACCCAAAGATAATGTGGCAGGCTTTTACATTTGTCAGATGTTGCGTCTATGGCTACGATGCGAACTTGCAAAACAGCTGAAGTCAGCCATGTCCTCCGCATAGGATGCAATATATGCCCATGCTTGCACTCAAGTCTGTTGAAGGGGGAAATCTCTCTCTCTCTCTCTCTCTCTCTCTCTCTGTTACCCTTTCCTGGAATTAGAAACGGGCAACCTTCAAATAACAAATGCCCAAACCATTTAACTAAGCATTCACTATGGAAAATGGTAGGCATCATACTGGGGCCACCTATGTTAAAGGGCCGGCATTCTTTCGGTTCCCTTCATTCCACATGGTGATTCATCCAAAGTGGGGTGTAACAAAGGGAGGGGGGAGTAAAACCTGGACCTTAATCCTGGAATGCAAAGGACTCTCAGTAAGACTGTAAAAAGGCAACACTACCCTGCCAAGAGAGGAATCTAGAGACCTGTGCTTCCATTAACATTAAATATCTGTTCTTTTTGGTGGTGCTCGAGATCAGATTCAGTGGCTTCAGCTCACTGAGTAGAACAGATGCTTTGCATGCAAAAGGTTCAATCCGCAGCATGTTCAGCTAGGACTGGGAAACCCTGGAAATCACTGCTGGTTACTGTAGACAGTACTGTGCTAGATGGTCTGACTCAGTATAAGGCAGCTTCCTAAATTCTTGAACCGCAAATGGCCTTCAGTGCTTCCCTGCAGCTGCCTCATTGTGTTTTCTTGTATGATCTTCAGGGATAAAAAGTGCAGCAGACCCCCAGTGGTAACGAAGGGACTTTTTCCTAATGTGATGTCATCAGAGCAGCAATTAATGAGGAGCATGCCAGTGCTGGCTCTGGTGCGTGGAAGAGCCCTCACATATGAAAAGCCACAGACAGAATGTCACCTTAACGCTTTGCAATTAGGGATGGGGGGAAATTAAATTCATTTCACATTTAAAGGTTAGTTTTTCTGATTTGCACTTCCCGAAACACAGCCATCCTTCAAAATGTGCATTTCTCCACATTTTGAAGTGCAGATCTCCAGCCAAGGAACGTGTACAAAAATGCATACACTAGTGTAAAGTGTGCATAAAAATAACATACACAAATTATTTTAGGGAAAATTGCTTTGCAATATAGAATTGGGCAAAACTGCATACCAAAATGTATAAAATGTAAAAATGTAAATTAGGAAAAATTCACAATGTAATGCTGATAAATTTTCAGGAGGACTTTAAAAAAAAACCCCGCAAACGTATGTGGAAATGTGGGGGACTGAACGTAAGACTGGAAAAATGAGAAACAAATTGACAGATTCACCCATCGCTATTCGTAATGGAGTCCGTTCAAATGTTCAGTTGCGAATTCTCAAATAAAGCAAGGGAAAACGTACACCTTCGGAAAATGCAAGAGGACAAGCCAATGAGGAGCAATTGTAATTTCATGAATGGTTTCCAACATGTTCTGAGCATCTTCGCTGATTGTATGAAATCCTTCAACCATTTAAAAAAGTGGCACAGCTGCATTTGCTATCTAGCATTTTGTGAACGGAGGAGCTACCAGTGAGCTTTCAGTCACCTTCGGAGATGCAGCTCCTCCATTCATGGAATTCTAGGAGGACCTGGAGTTGTGCCTCTTTCCAACTGTTGGGCCAATTTTCTCTGATGAAGATACACAACGTGCATTGGGGACTTTTTGCTAAATTTCTGTCGTGCCTCATGGGCTCTGCCGGTTGCCTTTCTCCAGCTACTGGTGTATCACTCCATCTTTTGTTTGTTGCTACACATGCGCATGAACCGGTCCTGAGAGAGATACTCTATGGCACTAACGGACACCAGTGTGCTGGCCAGTACATCCTATAGCACCCAAGAAAGACCTCAGTAACATTCGCTCAAAAATTAACAATACACGGGAGAATGATTGCTCTTCCTGCTCAGCCTCCCCTACGTTGATGCCATTATGCCACGTCTCCACTGCAGTCATTTTGTGGTGTACCACACAGAGCTACAATATCAAATGACAGTACCCAGAATTCTTTGTGGGAAGCCATGGGCTGTTACAGTGGTATACGAATGCTGTACAAGTATGGTGTGGATGTGACCACAATATCCGAAAACCTGCTCCCCACCCCAATAAGTTAATTAAACTTTAAAATCTGCATTCTATGGCCCACATACCCCATGCAATGTTGAAGATCCATAAACTAAATCAGCATAAGCAGATGAGTCACGTGGGGGAGGGGGGAGGGAACAGCAAATAATCTTACAAGACACCTCAGATTCACTACCTTCGTTCCAGACTTCCAAATATCACTTAGACAAAATGTGAGCTGCTCCTCCCCAGGTTGGGGGAGCCAAACATGCTTGGCTATCTGGGGTTATAACTTGGTCCATATGGCACACCAAGATCTAGTTCTGCACACTGATGTTTCTTCTCCTTGCCTTTTTAATGGTTTTAACAGTAATTGTTTAACCTGCTGAAAAAGTAAGGAGATGGATGGTGATACGGCAGCTATGGGAGGAAAAGGGAGTCCTCTTTCCAAGAGAGAGATGGATGGCATCCGATCTGGCCCTTTGCCTGGTAAACACAGAAGTCTGCTGTGCATCACCATGTTCAAATAAGAGACTTTCCATCAAGTGAGGACCTATGCTATGTTTGGCTGCCATCCAGTGCTGTACATGCGGAGGTAAGGACCACTTCCCAGGGTAGGGCTGCCAGGGTCAGCCCAGAGTCAAAGCCGAAGCCTCTTGTCAGTGTGTTGATTCTTCTGCAGGGTTTATCAGGTCCCCTGAGGCTCAGATCCTAAAAGGGGGGGAGGAGAGACTGAACCTGGAAACCATAGGATGGTGCTTCATAAGTTAGGGCAGAGCTTAGTGAGGGAAAAGGCTAGAACTTAATGAACAAGAGGGCGGGGCTAATGGCAAAAGCTCTTGAACCAAACAGAGGTCTTCCCCTTGAGATTTTAACACTCCCCTATGGAGAGCCTGTGAAGGAAGACTAAAATCCTTAAAAAATCAAGTCAAATCTGACAACTCTACTACTGTGGTGAGGCACTGAACTCTGCAGAGTCTCATAACACTAGAACTCATGGGCAACCAATGAAACTGAGCATTGGAAGACTCACGACAGACAAAAGAAAGTACTTCTCCATACAGTGCATAGTTATCATGGAATTCGCTCTCACAAGGTGTAGTGATGGCCACCACTGGATGGCTTCAAAAGAGGACTGGACAAATTTATGGAGAAGGCTATCAATGGCTACTAGCCGTGACGGCTATGTTCTACCTCCATTGTCAGAAGCAGTGTGCTTCTGAATACCAGTTGCTGGAGAGTGCTCCAGCAGCAGGGGAAAATGCTGTTGGATTCAGATCCTGCTTGTGGGCTTCCCCACAGGCATCTGGTTGGCTACTGTGAGAACAGGATGCAAGACTAGATGGGCCATTGGCCTGGTCTAGCAGGGCATGTCTGATATTCTTATGTTCACACATACTCAATTCATGGCCAACTTACTTTTTCCCTTTAGCCCACACAGCAAATCTTTAATTTGGGAGTGCACAGGACAGCTGTATAGGAGTGCAGAGGGCACTGTGTTGATTCAGACACCTTTCAAAATGGCTACAAGGCAGGAAAAGTTTGCAGGTCTACCAAGACAGAGCTAATCCTCAAGAGTCAGAAGAAGAACTACTCTTGGCAATCAGTAAGGTCGATGCAAACTCAGCTTCCTGCAGGATTACAGCTCTCCACCGCAAGAACTGTTGATTCAAGGAGGTGAAGAGAGATGCTTCTTGTAAATCCTTGCTACATTTCATCTGCAGCTCTTGCCATGCTGGAAGAATTTGCAATGTCCCCAAGTACATTCTTATAAAATGATTGGAACCTTTAAAGATGTGTGCATGCACGCATGTGTGTGCGCGTAATTCTACATTGTTATTCAAAATAATAAATCACTGAGGTTTTGGACTGTTTATCTCCTTTCACACACAAATGTGTATATATTTCTCTTTTTATATGCTATTTTCCATCTCTCGTTACTTCTCACAGAGGAGTTTTGGTTTCCAGTAGTTGTGGTTCAATTCCTGAAGTTTCTCACTTTGGCTCCCATACAGCAAAAGTATTTCATGCAATTCTTGAATGCCTCTTCTGAAGTTTTGAAGAGAGAGACGGGAAGAGTAACACAGAACATAAGTGCATAGCTTTACCATTTGGGCTGTATCCAACTATGTCATACAAAGGGAAGAGAAATCAATGAACTGCAGTTACTCATGCCCGTTGATTTCAATGGGTCTACTCTGAGTATGACTTCAGATGGATTCAGCCCTTTATTGTTTATGTCTAGGATGAGGAGCCTGTGGCCTTGCAGGCACTGCTGGACTACAACACCCATCATCCCTGAGCATAGGCTATTCTGGCTGGGGCTAATAAGCGATGGAGTCCAACAATATCTGGAGGGGCACAGATGTCTCCCACCCTGGCTTTATTTACCATAACCAGTTATATTCCACCTTTCAACACCGGGTGCCTTCAAAGCAGCTCACACAGCAAAATAAAACAATAAATCAGTGTCCTAAAACAATACAAATCAAAACAGCAACCACCACCACCACAAGGCAAAACAGTGGCTGTTTAACATAATGACACAAGAGTCACAAATAAGTTAAGAGCACAAATAAGTTAAGAGCACACCCTAGGATAACACTGACTTCACAGCTGCTGAAAGGCAGGCAGTGATGCATCCAGACCTGCCTTTCTACAACAGCAATGGGCCCCCTCTCTTGTGACAACCCAATGCAACTCAGGACTGGAAACAGGGTCTCTGTAGTGGAAAGGAGTTCTTGGCTTATACAAGAAGAGGCAATTACAAAAATAAAGGACCATAGGGAGCTGTTTTCTACCAAATGACACCACTGGTCCTATTGTGCTCAGTATTATCTACAACGCGGTGGGGAAACCTGTAGCCATCCAGATGCTGCTCCACTACAGCACCTCATCTCTGATGACTGGCTATGCTTGCTGGGGCTGACAGGAGTTGGACTCCAACCACATCTGGAAAGTCACAGATTCATTGTCCCTAATCCACACTAAGTAGTGCTCTAGACAGGCATCTCTCCCAGTCCTACCTGGAGGTGCCAGGGATGCAACATGGGATCTTTTGTAAGCAAAGTAGCGCCTCCACCCACCAGTCCTGTTCCCAGAATATTAAAGCCGGTACTGGAAAACCTGTGCTCTTCCAGATGTTCCTACACTTCAGCCCCCAACAGACCCAGCCAGCATGGTCAATGTTCAGGGATGATGGGAGTCGTAGTCCACAACTTCTGGAGGGCAAAAGGTTTCCCCATCCCTGCTTTAAAGGTTAAAACTTGCACCGTGAACTGTGCTCAAAAACAAATGTGTAACTAGTGCAATTTGTGAAGAATTGGAACAACTTGCTCCAATCTCCTGGCAGCCACATTCTGAACAGTTGAAGTGAGAGATGGAAGGATCTGTCAATTTTTATTCTCTCTGTTTCTCATTTTTCCAAAAATTCAGTGCTCCAGATTTCTGCAGCAGTTTGTGAATTTCTTCAGCATTTTAGTGTAAATTTCTCCTAATAAACACACTTTTGTATGCAGTTTTGACTAACATACACAAGTTTTGCAAGCGATTTCTCCTGATATAATGCATTTTTGCATTTTCACGAATGTATTAATTTTTATGCACACTTTCCCCTAACGTGTATGTTTGTAACCACTGGTTAGAGAACTGCATCACAAAATTCAGAGAAATCTAAATTTTGAAGGATCGCTGTGTTTCGGTTCTCATATTGTTTCGGAAAGTGTGAATTTTATAGATTCACCTTTAAACACAAACTGAATTGAATTTGTCTCCCATTCCTAGTTGAAGTTTACAGCCCACATAATCTCAAGAGACTTGGGGCAGACAATGGTCCAGTTATCAAACACATTTATCCCTGTCCCAGAAGGGCTCATGACCTACATAAGGGAGAAAGTTCTAGGCCTCTCTTTTCCATGATGTGCAAGTTATCCATGTGTAAGGAAGATTTTGTGTGAGGCACCAATTCCAATACTCCCATCAACAGCCTGAAGTGGTACAGTCAAGCAACACATTCTACAGGAGGTGCTTCTACTTGACCTGTTTAAGAAAGATTAAACTTCTTAATTGGATGGAACTGCTGGATTGGACAAACAGTCCATCTAGTCCAGCTTCCTGTTCTCACAGAGGCAAACCAGAGGCCTACGGAAAGACTACAAGCAGGCCATCAGTTCAACAACTGTATCTAGCTTTTTCCCTTCTCCTCTGTGATGTCTAGGAACTGATCTTAATGTTGTGATGTAACATTCTACATTCCTCTCACCCTGCCGACAGTGGCAGCTAATGAGGAGCAGCGGGGGGCGGAGATATGCAGAACACTGTGGCATTATTACATGAAACATATTGTAGTAGATCGGGGGTAGCAAATATGTTGCTCCCCAGTTGTTGTTGGCCTAAAACTCCCTTTATCCCTCACCATTGGCCATGCTGGCTAGAGCTGATGGGAGTTGGAGGTCTAACAATATCTGGAGGCCACCACACTGGCTCCCCCTATACTAGGTATTCTGAAGGAAGAGGACTGCTAGCTGCACAGTTACCATTTTTTATAGAATCACACCTTGTTTGGGCTTAGACTATGTCTCGCCAGAGTACCAGATCTTGGAATGTCCCGTGCCTGAAACCCTGAAGAGCTCCTGCCAGTCAGTGTGGATAATACTGAGCTAGATGAATCAATGGCCTGACTCGGTATAACACTGTTTCCTACATCCTGAAGCCCTGGCAGTAGGGACTTAGTAGAACATCAGCCAGAAAGATGTGGTATGCTGGAATAGAAGAACATCAGAACAGCCCTACTGGATCGGGCCAAAGGGCCAATTAGTTCCACGTCCTGTTCTCACAGTGGCCAACCAGATGCCCCAATGGGAAGCCCGCAAGCAGGACCAGAGTGCATCAGCTCTCTTCCTGCTTGTGATTCCCAGCACGTGGTATTCAAAGGCATACTGCCTCTGACACTGCAGGTAGAACACAGCCATCTAGTCTAGGACCCACTCACAGTCTTATCCTCCATAAATTCATTTAATCTTCTTTGAAAGCCATCCAAGATGGTGGGCATTGCTACATCTTGTGGCAGTGAATCCCATGGTTTCCCTGTGTGCTCTGTGAACATAGCTCCTCATCATCATCCTGCCGACTTCCCAGTCTCTCTTAATCCAGGTGCAATGTTTGAAGAAAAAACATGGCTTATACCCAACTAAGTCCTATTCAGTTTAGACCCATTGAAAGTGAGGAACCAAAGTTAATCATGTCTATTAACATCAGTGGATCTACTCTGAATGGGACTAGCACTGGATACAACCCCACAGCTCCATCCACAACACACACTGCCACCATACCTCCATCAGAAACTCTCTCTCTCTCTCCCCCCCCCAATGTATTTTTGGAGGAAATGATCACTCCCAGTGGGTGGCGGGGTGGGTGGGTAGAATAACAATCAAGACTTCTTCAGGCCTTCCTGCTTGTTTTTCAAACCGGCCTCGTCCCCATTTAGCAGATAACATCTGAAACAAGTTCAAATTCTTGCGTACGTGTAATAACTTGGCGAGAATTTATGAACCGAGCAGATATTGCCATGTGGACATTTCAAAGCTGTTTGCAAAGGGATTTGCAAATTGAGTTCAGTTAACAATGTCTTCCTCTCCTCCCCTCGAATCTGCAGAGAAGATGGAAAAACCCCACTCAAGAGGAATTAAATATCCTCCCATGCATGCAAAAGATACAGAGACCCCACACACTTGCACGCCAACAAAAAAGTTTGCTACGGAGAGCAGATCCATTTACAACTCCCTATTTGTTACACATGCTATAAGGTGAAGGGCAAAAGGAGCTGCATTTAAGTAAATCACAGTTGGTTGGGGATGGGAAGCAGGGAGAAATGCAGAGGATAAAAGAGGGGGGCACAGATGTAGATTGTGGCTTAAGAGCTATTTCTGCAGTATCAGAAGACTAAACCAGACTCCAGGCTGGCCATAAACTAAAACCCACGCCCTGAAGCGAGGTGCCAAGCCGCAAAAAGAATTTGCGTCAACTGGGAATACAAGGAAGAAGAAGAACTTCTAATTATAGGGCCTGGAAGCGGAAGCCGTGAGTGATTAGGAGTTTAGGCACTGCTGTGTGTTTACTTGGGAGCTTCCTCTCCTCGTTGCCCCCTTGATAGATGAGGTTGGCCTAAAGGGTGGGATGGAAGTTTGCTGATGAGATGCAGAAAAAGGCTCCAGGACCATGAGCAGGATGGAGTCAGGCTAACTGACAGCTTCTGCGGCCATGTAGCAACATAAGTCTTTTCAACTAGGCGTCAGTTGGTTAGCCCAAGAAGGCAAAATTAAAGGGTAGGCAATCTCAGCCTGGTACTTGCTGTTAAAGGAGAGAAAGAGAGAGAGAGAGAAGAAAAAATAGGAAACCAGCACAGCTCAAACTTCTCAGATACATCCATATTTATAATACCGCTCCAAGTGCTGCTCTGATGATGAGATCTGTATCAGCAAGATGCAAGTAGTAATGCCAAGGGTTCAGCTTCCATGAGTAAAAAATAATTTTTAAAAATGGTTTCCTTTGACGGCTACTGTCTTGGGAAGAAACATGGGCTGCTTTGCACAATAAGTCTACTCTGAGTATGACCAATATTGGCTACAACCCAACTAAGGACAGCTCTGTAAAGGTTTGGATGTATTGATCTCATGACCTTATGATCAACACATCCCAACCTTTACAAAGTTGTCTTTACAGTCATAGGGTGGTATTCAGTGCTAACCATCCTCAGAGTAGACCTACTGAAATTAAAGAGCACAACTAACTTAGGTACATTAATTTCAGTGGGTTACTCTGAATAGAATTTAGATGGATCCAACCCATCATTCCCACCCTGTGCTTTGGCACACAAACTAACAAATCATGAGAGAATAGTTTGCAAGCTAATGACAAATTAATTACTTAATTAAAGTCTCCTATAAGCCCAAATTCCTCACTTGCAGGGGGCATCTCTGCATAAATTTACTATTTTGACTTTGCTGCCTTCCAATAAGCAGTATTCTGCCACATCTTTGCTATCAGGTGTGTCTGGGTCATTCAAATCACTCCTGATGTTAGAATTACCTGTCCTCAAAAGGATGCATGTCCAAAACAGTGTTTCAAAGGGGGGGGAGGCATTCCTCTGAGAAAGGGTAGTCTTTCACACAACACAAAATTAATTTACGGAACTCACCACAAGGTGTGATGATGGGCACTAACTTAGATTAGTTGTGGGTAGAAGGTAGTTCAGGTTCTACCAGCAGATCTCTGGATGATTTACACTGGTTTCTGGCTCTCAGTCAGGCTGCTGAAATGAAGAAAGCTTTGGAGGAAAACCAGAAGTGGATTTTTGTGTGTGGAAGGACTGTGTGGCTCAGCTCAGTTCTGGTACTGAAAACAAATTCTTGGGCTCAGAATGTGTTCAGAAGCACTCTTGTTCTTTCATTTTAGAATACAGAATAGTAGTGTTGAAAGGGGCCTATAAGGCCATCAAGTCTACCCCCCTATGTCTTTTGCACGTGGTTCTGGTTTGGGCAGAATTTGGGGTTCTAGTTAAAAAAGCAAACATACACCAAAGTAGATCTTATATGACTGAAGTCTGTCCATAATAATAATAATAATAATAATAAAATTTAATTTATGTGTCGCCTATCTGGCCGACGGCCACTCTAGGCGACGTACATATAGTAAAATGCAGCAAAATACAATACAATAAAATACAATATAACAATATAAATTAAGATAACAACAATACAGGGTAGGAGGCATTTCAATCATAAGAACATTAAGCTTCCCCAGAAGTCCCAAAAGCCTGTTGAAAAAGCCAGGTCTTTAAGGCCTTGCGGAACATATTCAGGAAAGAGGCGTGCCGAAGATCTTGTGGGAGATCTTGCTTGACTTAGATGGCTTCTACAGCACATTTGACAAATTGATGGAGGAAATGAAGTGCTAACTATGACTACTAGTCATGATGGCTTTATGGAACTTCCAGGTTAAAAAACAGAGTAATTCTCAACATGCAGCCTTCCCAAGTTCAGTTCCCAGCATCTCCAGGTAGGATTAGGAGAAACCCTGTTTGAAACTCTGGAGAGCCACTGCCAGTCAGTGTAGACAATGCTAAGCCAGATGGAGCAATGGACTAATTCACTGCGCTTCCTATGTTCCTAGCAACAAGAAAGGGCTGTTGCCTCATTCACACAGTGTGAATTATTTATTTATTTATTTATTTATTTTCATTTCTAGACCGCCCATAGCTAATAGCTCTCTGGGCGGTGTACAAAACGAGATTAAAATACAATATAGAATAAAATCAGTAACAAAGGAACACATTAAACTAAAAACATTAAACATAAAGCATTAAACATTAAAATGCCTGGGAGTATAGCCAGGTCTTAACCTGGCGCCTAAAAGAAAGAACCGTAGTGTCAGCTCTACACTGCATCAGCAGTGCCAGGGGAGGCTGGAAATTCCTGGGTCTTTGGCAGGGAAGGAAAGTCCTTAGCCAGCAGTCGGGTTGAAAATCTGCCAGGCCTATCCGAAGCGTACTTGCCAAGTCAGAAGTCCAGAAGCGAGGTCAGTGGAGGTCCGGGATCAATTGCCAAGGAGGTCAGTCAAAGAGATGCTGCAGGGAAACTAGGTCTACACAAAGCCACGCCTGACATTGCAGTCAGCAACAAGCTGCAGCCAAGGTGTGCCTTATAAAGAGCAGGATGGACAGCAGGTGTGAGCCCTCAGCGTTTGGGCCTTAAGGAGACAGGCCTGCCTCTCTTCTGCCTGACCTTCTGCTGTCTACATTCTGCAGGTGAGGGGGGAGTATCCTGTTCACTGTCTGTGTCTGGCTGCAGGGCTTCTGCTGTATCTGGGGTGCTCTGCAGCTGAGGGGGAGAAGGAGCTGGATTCTCAGGAGTCTCCTCCATGTCTCCTTCTGGGTCTGCTGCTCCTGGGCCTGCTGCTGTTACTCCTGAGTCGTCCTCATCTGAGGAGTCCTCTGACGGGGCCATGACACGTAGGCGCCAGGCGTATTTCCTCCGGTAAGCTGTTCCATAATTCGGGGGCCACTACAGAAAAGGCCCTAGATCTAGTAACAGTCCTCCGGGCATCCTGGTGAGTTGGTACCCGGAGGAGGGCCTTAGATACTGAACGAAGTGAATGGGTAGGTTCATAGCGGGAGAGGCGTTCCACAAGGTATTGCGGTCCCACACCGTGTAAGGCTTTATAGGTCAACACCAGCACCTTGAATCTAGCTCGGAAACAAATAGGTAGCCAGTGCAAGCGAGCCAGGACAGATGTTATATGCGCAGACCGATTGGTCCTCGTCAACAGCCTGGCTGCCGCATTTTGCACTAGCTGAAGTTTCCGAACAGTCTTCAAGGGCAGCCCTACGTAGAGCGTGTTACAGTAATCCAGTCTAGAAGTTACCAGAGCGTGAACAACCGAGGCGAGATCATCACTGTCCTTGCAGTAGTGAATTCCACTGTCTACCTCTGCACTGTATGAAGGAGGCAACAGCTTGCGCTTGCTGTTGCTCCCCAAATACTGAGAATTTTTCTGTTTCTGAACCTGGAAGTTCCATAAAGCCATAATGACTAGCAGCCATTGATCTGCAGAATGCTGTCTCTCATCTACTCATGAAACCCAGCAAAGAATGAAGACCGTACCAGAAAGATGAGTCTTGGCCAGTGATCCAGCCCATGGGATAAAGAAGTTAGCTCAAGAGGCAGGCTGAAAACCTGCTGTCCTCCCATTAATGGAAAGAAGACATTAGATATAGAAGCTTTAGAATCCAACAATGACACTGGATTGGCCTTCTGACATCACCTGACTCCCCAGGGCGATGGCATGACTGCCCCATCATATCAAACTGCCTCCAGTTCCCTCCTCCATACAGCAGCTCTGATGATGCAGGCAGCGGGTAACCATTGCCAGATATGGGCAGAGCAGGGGTTCCTCTTCAAGCCCCACAACACCTGAAATACTCACTAGACTCAAAGACAATGGGGGCTGGCCCCTGCTTGCAAGAAACGCTACTTTGCTTTGCATGCAGACGGTCCCAGGTTCAATTTCTGCTGTCTCCAGAAAGGGCTAGGAATGTCCCTTGCCTGCAAACCTGGAGGGCCACTGACAGTCAGTGTAGACAATACAGAGTTAGATGGAGCAATGACCTGATTCAGTATAAGGCAGCTTTCTGTGTCTGCATTCACACAAATGCTTTGGGGATCATTGCCCTCAGCCCCACCTGTGAAGACCATGTGAAAATGAGATACAAAGCTAATTTGCACAGGGATTTTGATACTGCAAATCTGATACATTCTGGGCATATCAAAACAATCTCAGAATCTGTGATTCCAACAAGCCTGAACCATGCAGTCTTTAATTTCTGCACATTTCTGTTGCTGCCATCCTTGTGCACCCCCCCCCCACAAATGGATTCAACAGAACACTGGTTTTATACCTCACAATAGGAACGAAGCACACAAGAAGAGGATTAGAGGAATCTGTGGGGCATTATTGCACAACAATCTAACAAATATTTGCCCACTTACTCTGATAAATGGGTAAACACTTCTGCGGAGAAAATTCCAATTTAAACTTCTTTAACTATTAACCCAAGACCACCATCATAATTCAATATACCACATTTAACTAACCAGAGGAATTTCAGCTCTGTTAGAGGTGCAGTCAGGCATCCACAGGGGTACACAGTTTAATCTGTTTTACTGCAGGCCGAACATTAATTTTCCCTGTTATTAATGGGTGGAAAAGCTCTCCTTGAGCCAAAGAGGGGGGGCGGCTGTTTAAACATTAGACGTGTCACATTTCACAGCTCTCAGGCTGCAGGAGTGACGCCTGTGGAAGGGAAGATCAATTATTTACTAAATTACAATGGAGAAAACAGGTATTTATTGAACATCAGGCTTTCTGAAAGTGAACCAGATCTTCCAAGTACATTTTAGCATCTCAGACACTGAACACGTCTTTTTCCTTTGCAATCAATCTAGAGGGGGCACGCGATAGCTATTCTGAAGGTTTCCACATCAGCAGGTCCTCAAAGCAAGCCCTTCTCCCCCACAACTGCTTTTTAAATACCTCAATGTTTAAATAGCAGTTTGGTGATTTTGGCAGAAGACCTGTTGAAAAGGGAACGTATGATACACTCATCTAAGGAGTGCAGGGCAGCAAGCCTGGGTGGTGGGTGCAAATTCCATTTTATCCTTGAAACAACTCTCCTCGGGGAGGAAAGGCGAGACAAAACCATCTGTGGCTCCAGAGACTCTGACCAATCCAGTGAGCTGCATGGATGAGCTGGTATATGAACCCGGGGCCAGTCTAGCGCACTATATCTTTAAATATAGCACACTTGCTTTCACACCAGAGGCTCTTCTGGGAAAGCCCACCAGCCTGCCCTTTAAGGCAAGGGTGGCAAAATTGTGGCCCTTCAGATGTTGTTGGACCACAGCTCCTGTCAGCCCTGACCACTGGGCTGTGCTGGCTGGGACTGATGGGAGCTAGAGTCCAACAGCATCTGGAGGAAGGCCACATCTCTGCTTTGAGAGGATGTGAATCCTCTAACCCTCCCAGCAGCCGGATATTAAACCATCTGCTCTCTGCCCGACACAAGAACACCATTCATAGTCTACAGCAGTAGATAAAAATGTTTTCAGACCTCCCAAAGCCACCCATCTTTAGCCCTAAGCTGCTACATGGGACCCGCTCCTAATTTCTTTGACTCTATATATCCACTTCTTTAGGGCTAGGGTAAAGAATCTTCTCCCTCCTGAGTGTTGCATGCCATCAGTGGATGGGGTCAGAGTCACTCCACACAAACTCTCACTCTCTTACAAGACACACAGTACTCCTCCACACGTCCCTTTAATCCATTTTTACATTCCTCATTCTGCTATTAATACACGCACATATTTATTTCATTTATTTATTACATTTACATTCCGCCCTTCATCCCAAAGGAGCTCAGGGCGGCAAGCACACAAATGCCAAAACATCTGAAAACAATTCTAATACAGACACGGGCTGGGAAAGATCTCTGCTAAAAACACCGCATGCACACACACACTCACCCCTCCCCTTTCTTTCTCCTTCCCCCCTTAGCTGCCTCTCCTCCTACCTCACCCCATGGGGCAATTAGACTTGGGGAGTAGGAAGATATTTTTTAAGCCTTGTTGCCATGCGGGGGGAGATATTGGGGAGGGTAGACAACATGTAGGAAACAGAATTAACCCCAGAGTCTAGTGCAGGAATGGGTAGTTGGTGGCCCTCCAGATGTTGTCAGGCTACACCTCCCATTAGCCCCAGCTAGTATGGCCAATGGTCAGGGAATAATGGGAGCTTGGAATACATTCAACTAAAAATCTGTGCTAGCGCAAGGGTTAACACTAGCACAATGGGACTTCCCCCCCCTCCCCCATATGCACTCTACGCCATACCCAAAACTGCTCCAGAGGGCTGGGTGAACCCCCAGATTTATAGGCTGTGTGTGTGTGGGGGGAGAGGATTCTAGTAGCTGTGGCTTAATTATTAAAGGAACAGGAGCTCTGCTCTCCGTCTTTGCATCCAGACCAGCTATGGGGAACCAGTGTGTGTCGTTACACCAGTATCGTATAGTACAGTCAGTGTGGTGTAGTGGTTAGAGTGTCAGACTAGGGCCTTGGAGACTAGGGATCAAATATCCGCTTGGCCATGAAACTCACTGGGTGTCCTTGGGTCAGTCGCTGTCTCTCAGCCTAGCCTACCTCACAGGGTTGTTGTGAGGCTACAATCGAGAGGAGGAGAACCATGTTTGTGCACCACTTTGAGCTCCGTGGAAGAAAGGTGGAATATAACTGTATTAAAGAAAGAAAGAAATAACCTGTGACCCTTAGATGCTGCTGGACTCCAAGGATTGTATTCAACATAGCGCTAAGTCACTTATTCTGGATTTTATCCTTGCGCAATGAGACATTCTCTCCTTCTACCAGCTATCAGAGACAAAAGGAGCTCCACCTTTCTCTGCCTCTCGTCTCCCCCCTTTTCCGTTTCTCTTTAAAACACAAACACTTCTTCATGCATTGTATCCAGTGCTAGTCCAACTCAGAGTAGCCCCACTGAAAATCATGGAGATGACCAACTTGTCTATTAATTTAAATGGGTCTACTATGAGTAAAAGTTAGTTGGATACAACCCCATATGCAGGGGTGTAGTCATCTGGCATCCCAGGAGTGGTCTTAGACCCCTTACTTTTGGGGGAGCAGGGTCCCAGCAGGGTCCCTATGTCTCCAGCATCCTATGAACCAATTAGCATGAAAAGGGAGTGTGTGACACTCGGAATAAGTGTCAATTGTAAGCAAGCCTTTATTAGTTCCTACTTCAAAAAGCCAAGACAAGTTGTGGAGAGTGAGAATTCTGTGACTGCAGAAGAAGAGACAGGGAATCCTGATGACAGCATCACATCTACATCATCAAGTAGTTTGGACGTATAGACACTGAATTCCAAGCATTATCTCTTGACAGTGAGAAAGGACAGTCAAATGGTGACAGTGATAATAAAGAGAAAACCAATATTCAAGCCTGGCCAGATTACTCTATAATTTTAGAAGGTTGTATAATATTAAAAGGGGTATGGTTGTGACTTTCAGAAAAGCACCGTGAACTTCTGAATTTGCCACTATGCTACTGCCCATTTGCACAAGGCAAAAGGGGGGGGGGAGATTATTTATTTATTTATTTATTTTATTCAATTTTTATACCGCCCACAGCCAGAAGGCTCTCTGGGCGGTGCACAACAGTAAGTAAAATACAATAAAATCACATAAAAAACACTAAAAGGCAAACATATTAAACAAACAATCTGGTACATATTAAAAACTAATAAAATATATTAAAATGCCTGGGAAAATAAAAAGGTTTTGACCTGGCGCCGGAAGGATAGAAGTGTAGGCTCCAGGCGTACCTCGTCGGGGAGACTGTTCCATAATTCGGAACAGCGATGCCACCAGTGCACCCAAGCAACTTTAGGTCAAGGCACCATTTGGAGAGCAATGGTTTAAGACGGTGTTTGCTCCTTCCAGATGTCTTGCCCCAAACATCTGGAGGTCACGAAGTTGGCCAAGGCTGGTCTCAAGAGGCCTCAATGTGTCCCTAGGGATGAATCAAGACACTGGTCATCACCGTTTCCTCTGTCCCTCTTCTCTAAGACAAAGCCTGCTCCAGCTAGACTCTCTCCTCTTCCCCCAATGAGGCTGTTCTGCCACCAACTGCCCTGTAAAAAGATACCAGGTGAGAGAAGGAGGCAAGTGAAGACCACCTCAGGGCCTCCCTCAGGCTCCCCTCCTTCCCAGGACCATCTACCCCATAAGGAGTATCCTGGTGGATTTAATAAGTTGACACTGTTGGTTGTGCTTTTTGTTTCAATGCTCGTTTCATCCTCAGAGGGATTTGTAGCCTGAAAGCTGAGATATAAATAAATAAAATAATATCCTTCCCATTAGTGTTGACTATTGCTCAGCCTATGGTGCTTCCTGTCTCCCTTCCGCTCCCTTCGTCCTCATATTATAAACTTGGCTTGGAGCCTTCACTCATTCATGTGGTCAATACACAGTGGGAATGACATTCTAGCTTCCTGGTCGTGCCATGAAATCTTCCCGCCTTCTTCCATCCTGCATTTCCCACAGGACTATTGGCCTCCTCCCTGCCTCTGCCCTCAAATAACGACATATCCACACATTCTCCCATTTCAGTTCCTTGTTCATCTTCATTATCTGCCCATCAGGGGCTATTTCAGATAAAAGTGCTGGATTAAAACATGCATCTTCAAGTGTGATGATTCAAATTAGTGTTCCAGTTTATCCGACATGCTTTTTAACACCTACATGAAACCATTGAGTGGAGGCAGCTGGAGTTTTGGAGTTCATTGTCAGCAATATGCTGACGACACATAGCCTTACGCCTTTACATCTGCAGGTGCGGCAGTGGATATGCTAGATTGATGCCTTGCCTTGGTAATGGACTGGATGAGAATAAATAAAACTGAAGCTTAATCCAGACAAGACTGAGGCACGGTTAGTGGGTGGTTCCCTAGACCGGATGGATGGGGCACGGTCTGCTCTGGATGGGGTTACACTCTCTCTGATGGATAATAATAATAATAAAATTTTATTTGTGAGTCGCCTATCTGTCCGAATTAACGGACACTCTAGGCAATGTACAATAGCATAATAAAATACAATATACAAATCAAAAAGCCATACTCATCAATTAATCTAAAACCAGCCTTCAATTAATACATCATAAAAACTAATCCACCCCAGCAATCCTATAGGCCTGCCTGAATAGCCAGGTCTTTAAGGCTCGGCGAAAACCCATCAGGGAGGAGGCATGTCGAAGGTCAAAAGGAAGGGAATTCCAGAGGGTGGGGGCCACAATCGAGAATGCCCTCTCTCTGGTCCGCACCAGCCTAGCTGTTTTGACTGGTGGGACCGAGAGAAGGTCTTGTGTGGCTGATCTTGTCTGGCGGCATAATTGGTGATACTGGAGGTGTTCCTTCAGATAAACTGGGCCGAAACCGTATAGGGTTTTAAAGGTCAACACCAACACCTTGAATTGGGCCCAGTAAACAACTGGTAACCAGTGTAGGTCTACTAACACCGGAGTGATGTGATCCCGGCGACGGCTACGCTTGATCAAGCGTGCCGCCGCATTCTGTACCAGCTGCAATTTCTGGACCGTTTTCAAGGGTAACCCCACGTAGAGCGCATTACAGTAGTCTAAGCGAGAGGAGACCAGGGCATGTATCACTCATGGGAGCAGATGCACAGGTAGGTAGGGTCGCAGCCTCTGTATCAGGTGTAATTGATACCAAGCTGCCTGGCTCACCGCCGAGACCTGAGCCTCCATGGACAGCTGGGAGTAGAGAATGACCCCCAGGCTGCGGACCTGGTCCTTCAGGGGTAATCTCACCCCATTGAGCACCAAGTCTATATCTCCCAACCTTCTCTTGTCACCCACGAGCAACACCTCGGTCTTGTCGGGGTTTAGTTTCAGCCTGTTCTCTCCCATCCATCCACTTACGGACTCCAGGCACTTGGAAATGGTGTTCACAGCCAACTCTGGTGAGATAGAGCTGAGTGTCGTCCGCATATTGGTGACACTGCAGCCCAAAACTCCTGATGATAGCTCCCAGCAGTTTCACACAGATGTTGAATAGCATGGGGGAGAGGATAGAACCCTGTGGCACTCCACAATTGAGAGGCCAAGGGTCTGAAACCTCATCCCCCAATGCCACCCGTTGATGCCTGTCAGAGATAGGAACGGAACCACCGTAAAACAGTGCCCCCTATTCCTAATCCCTCCAGGTGATTTAAAAGGATACCGTGGTCAACGGTATCGAAAGCCGCTGAGAGATCCAGGAGGACGAGGAAGGTATATTCTCCCCTATCCAACGCCCTCCTCAGGGTAGGTATGAAGCTTAGAAGTACTTTGGGATCCATTACTGTGGCTTGAGGATCAAGTGGTCTCAGTGGTGCGGAGTGCCTTTCATCAGTTTTGACTGGTGGCCCAGCTGTGCCCCTATCTGGACAAAGACAGCCTAACTTCAGTTTTCTATTCTCTGGTAACCTCTAGGTTAGATTTCTGCAATGTATTATACATGGGACTGCCTTTGAAGACAGTTCAGAAACTGGAGCTGGTGCAGAATTAGACAGCCAGACTACTACCTGCCATATGATAGTCAGAACATATAATACGTATTCCTGGTGCCCAGCTCCAAGCAAGTTGCCGAGATTATGGGCCGGCAGGGAAACACATTGAAGAACACTGAGAAGGAGTGCAATGCTAAGATTATGATCAGAGGCAAAGAGTCTATGAAAGAAGGCAAGGTGGGATGGAAAGATGGCCATATGCTGCCTGGTGAGGACGAGCCACCTCATGCTTTGGTCACTGTTAACACAATGGAGAACGTGATTTTAATGTATTAATGTTTTTATCTTTATTGTTCATTGTAATTTTATATTTTTGATTGTACGTCACCCAGAGTGGTTGGATATCCCCCCAGATGGGCAACTAATAAATCCAATAATAATAATAATAATAATAATAATAATAATAATAATAATAATAATAATAATAATATTCTGGCATTAGTGCACTGGCTAGCAATTAGTTTTTGGGCTCAATTCAAAGTGCTGGTTTTGACTTAAGAACATAAGAAGAGCCTGCTGGATCAGGCCAGTGGCCCATCTAGTCCAGCATCCTCACAGTGGCCAACCAGGTGCCTGGGGGAAGCCCGCAAGCAGGACCCGAGTGCAAGAACACTCTCCCCTCCTGAGGCTTCTGGCAACTGGTTTTCAGAAGCATGCTGCCTCTGACTAGGGTGGCACAGCACAGCACAGCCATCACGGCTAGTAGCCATTGATAGCCCTGTCCTCCATGAATTTGTCTAATCTTCTTTTAAAGCCGTCCAAGCTGGTGGCCATTACTGCATCTTGTGGGAGCAAATTCCATAGTTTAACTATGTGCTGAGTAAAGAAGTAGTTCCTTTTGTCTGTCCTGAATCTTCCAATATTCAGCTTCTTTGAATGTCCACGAGTTCTAGTATTATGAGAGAGGGAGAAGAACTTTTCTCTATCCACTTTCTCAATGCCATGCATAATTTTATACACTTCTATCATGTCTCCTCTAACCCGCCTTTTCTCTAAACTAAAAAGCCCCAAATGCTGCAACCTTTCCTCGTAAGGGAGTCGCTCCATCCCCTTGATCATTCTGGTTGCCCTCTTCTGAACCTTTTCCAACTCTATAATATCCTTTCTGAGATGAGGCGACCAGAACTGTACACAGTATTCCAAATGCGGCCACACCATAGATTTATACAACGGCATTATGATATCGGCTGTTTTATTTTCAATACCTTTCCTAATTATCGCTAGCATGGAATTTGCCTTTTTCACAGCTGCCGCACACTGGGTCGACATTTTCATCGTGCTGTCCACTACAACCCCGAGGTCTCTCTCCTGGTCGGTCACCGCCAGTTCAGACCCCATGAGCATATATGTGAAATTCAGATTTTTTGCTCCAATATGCATAATTTTACACTTGTTTATATTGCATTTACCATTTTTCCGCCCATTCACTCAGTTTGGAGAGGTCTTTTTGGAGCTCTTCGCAATCCCTTTTTGTTTTAACAACCCTGAACAATTTAGTGTCATCACCAAACTTGGCCACTTCACTGCTCACTCCTAATTCTAGGTCATTAATGAACAAGTTGAAAAGTACAGGTCCCAATACCGATCCTTGAGGGACTCCACTTTCTACAGCCCTCCATTGGGAGAACTGTCCGTTGATTCCTACTCTCTGCTTTCTGCTTCTTAACCAATTCCTTATCCACAAGAGGACCTCTCCTCTTATTCCATGACTGCTAAGCTTCCTCAGAAGTCTTTGGTGAGGTAACTTGTCAAATGCTTTTTGAAAGTCTAAGTACACTATGTCCACTGGATCACCTCTATCTATATGCTTGTTGACACTCTCAAAGAATTCTAATAGGTTACTGAGACAGGACTTTCCCTTGCAGAAGCCATGCTGGCTCTGCTTCAGCAAGGCTTGTTCTTCTATGTGCTTAGTTAATCTAGCTTCAATAATACTTTCTACCAGTTTTCCAGGGACAGAAGTTAAGCTAACTGGCCTGTAATTTCCGGGATCCTCTCTGGATCCCTTTTTGAATATTGGCGTTACATTTGCCACTTTCCAGTCCTCAGGCACGGAGGAGGACCCGAGGGACAAGTTACATATTTTAGTTAGCAGATCAGCAATTTCACATTTGAGTTCTTTGAGAACTCTCGGGTGGATGCCATCCGGGCCCAGTGATATGTCAGTTTTTATTTGTCAGTTTTTATTTGTCAGTTTTTATATTGTTCATTAAGCCTAGAACTTCCTCTCTCGTTACCACTATTTGTCTCAGTTCCTCAGAATCCCTTCCTGCAAACGTATGACTTATAAAACCTTATGTGGTCAGGACCCCAATACCTAAAGGATCACCTTTCCCCACGTGAACCAAACCTGACCATGAATTCTTCATCTGAGGCACTTCCCCACGTGCCCCCTCTGAGGGAGGTGCAAAGGGTGACAACACGAGAAGGGGCCTTTTCAATGGTGGCTTCCCAGTTGTGGAATGCTCTTCCCAGAGAGGTACACCTGTTGCCATCATTATCTATTTTTAAGTGGTAGGCAAAAACCTTCCTTTTTATCCAGATGCTCAGCCCTTAACTTGAAGGGCTTTAGATATCAATAGCCTCTTTTAAAGTGGCAGGTTTTAGCAAGACCTGTCTTTATTTGTTTTGATTTGTTTTTAGATTATGTGGTGTTTGTTATTTTAATGAGTTATTTGTTATAATTGGTTGTAAACTTATTGTTGCAAGTCACTTTGGATTGCTTTGCAAGGAAAGTGAGTAATTAATAACAACAACAACAACAACTCAGAAACTTAACTTTACAAACATTTTCAGCTGTGCTGATAAAACACCTGCCCCTTCTCAGTGATTTTCTAGCATTTGCTTCTTGGTTTCCACTACTCTCACTTGCCCTCAGTGACATCATGATGTAGCCAAATAGATTAACTATGCTTCACTGTGATATCATTCCATTCACTTCACAATCCCTGACTGGGTGGGCTCACCTGTGAGACTAATTCTGGAATGAGGAGGCAGAAGGAGCCAAAGGAAACCAGGCACAAAACTATGTAGCCAAATCTGGTTCACACTTCAGCACTGTGACATCATTCCATCTGCTACATGAAGCCTGACTGGATGGGATCACCTGGGTGACTAATTCTGGAAGGCAACAGTAGCTAAAGGAAACAGGGCACCAAAAAAGTGATTATTTGTGCAATCAAAGTGCAAATAAAAAGTGTGGGAAACATTTCTCCTCCTCCAAAATTGCTCATTTCCACCTGAAAAATTAAACCTGGAGAATAGTCAGTACTAGATTTTAATTTGTAAAGATGCTGCTAGACAAGGGAAACCATGAGAACAGTGCTAGCGGCAAACAGAATGTATGTTTATCTACCGCTGCACTAATGTTTATCTCAAATCGTAACATTTATAGCTCCGGGTTAAGCTTTAGCATTAAAAATTGAAAGCTGAAATATTGCTTCTGTCACTGGAAGTAGTAATCATTCTACTACAACAGCTACTTCTAGAGCAGAGGTGCCAAGAAATTACAACAGAACTCTCCATTGTACCATCAAAATCTGTTCTGGGGTCAATCCTGACAGCATTGACACTGATCTTTAGGCTGCAATCCTATACACACTTACCTTTTTGGAGAAAGTCTCACTGAGCTCAATGGGGCATGCTTCTAAGTAGGCAAGTATAGGACTGCCCTGTAAACCCCTGGTCAACTGCTAGAATTATGGCTTTTTAAAAAAAAAAAAAAGGATTCAACACATGAGTGGAAGATAGATCTATCCATGGATATTAGCCACATACACACACAAGCTATCAACAATTTGATAGATCTGGCTTAAAATGCAAAGTGAATCAAATTTCTCCCCCATCCTAAACAGTCTAGACAATACTGTGCTAGATCAACCAATGGTCTGGCTTAGTATGAAGCCGCTTCCTGTGTTCCTAATCATCTTTCTTCACTCCCTTTCTGTCACTGGGTTGGGGCATAGGCTGGAGTTCTAGGGTGAGTCAGGAGCCAGGAATCAAGAAGTGGTGTGTCAGAACCCAAAAGCAAGCCAGGACTGGAGGATAAACCAGAGATCAGAAACCAAAGAACAAGCAAGGAGTCAGGACAAACGTTGTACCAAAAGTAAGGGAATGCGCCAGAGCTCAACATGCCACACACAGATTTAGCAACTCATGACACCGAATGAACATGATGCATAAATACTATTGGACACAAGGGTAGCCAAGGTGGTGCCTCCAGCTGTTGTTGGGCTACAATTCCAATCAGCCCTAGCTAGCATATCTAGTCAGGGATGATGGGAGTTGTAGTCCAACAATATACGGAGGGGATCACTTTGACTACCTCTGTATTGGAGGGCATTCTTGGCAGCTCTCAAAAATGGGGTACAGGGGGGATGGTGGTCTCTAAAGTCTATTGGCCATTTAGGGGTTCAGTGGTATAATTAAGTAATTTTATGCTGTGGATTTAAGAGGGCAGATGCTCTTTAGATGGAGATGTGTATTACTTCACTAACTTCAAATGTGGCAAGCTAGCCCTGCAGTGTTTTGAGACCCCTTCTTATTCTGCTGAGTGGGGATCTGGACATCTGCACCAAAGTCCTGCTGTGATGGCACCACTTCATATGTATCTAGAAAGCAAATTGTGCAATCCTGGGAGCCCAGCAACTACTGAACACCTCCCTCCTCCAAATCCAAGGCCAGTTAGGCAACAAAACTCCAGCACACCAACATTCCTAGATATTTCTTTGCACTGGAATGCTGGCCTCAATTAAGAAAGAAATTTGGCCCTGCCGAGTTTTGCCTGTTAGGTGATAGAAAAAGTTTTCTGGGTGGCCTAGGTTAATGGTTAAAAAACTTGAACCATTTGGTGGGGTAGCACCTTTCACCCTGAAATTTAGGCAACAAATGCCTCTTTTTCAGACTTTGCTAATTTTGGACTGTACATGTAGCAAAATTCGTGCTCTACAGGCTAAACAAAGTGCAAATGCATTATTTTTAAAAGTTTGTGTTTTTACTGAATTTTTATTTAAAAAAAACAATTTAAGGTGGAATATAAATGATTTTAAAATCAATAAATGTCAGGGCTCCTGTTTATTGATAAGAACTCTTTTACAAATTCAATTGTCGCTCCCCCTTGAAAATTGAAGAGTGAGGCACTTGAAATTTGCCCCAAAAAGGTTAACATAGGAAGAAATCTTATAGAAGATCAGACCATCTATTCTCTGCTCTGACTGGCAGCAGCCCTTGAGAGTCTCAGTCACCAGGGCTTTCTCCTTGCAGTTGGAAGATGTCAGGGACTGAACTAGGGATCTTCTGCAAGCAAAGCACTTATGGTAAGGTATGTTTAAAAATACATAATCAACAAAAATGCATTTAAATACACATTTTGTATTTAGTTAACATCTAAATATCAATTTTCCTAGTGTTTTTTTTTTTTAATCACGTATTAATGTGGGAACGGGCAGAACAGACTTATGAATAAACTTATGTGAATTCGGCACAGATGTGAAATAGGCTGATTCCTACCTACATAACTCTGTTCTCTGTGCTTGAGAGTTGCAGGAAGGATTCAAACCCTTCTCCAATTATACAAACCGGGGCGTGTGCGTAAAGATTCTATATGCAGGTCTCTCACCCAGTAGACTATGGGAACATGTATACTTCCCATATTCTGTGCAGCACAATTTGAAACTTTCCATAACATTGAAACATAGGAAGCCACCACACTAGGCCCATGTAGCTCAGTATTGACTACTTGGAGGGGTAGCAGCTATCCAGGGTCTCAGGTGGAGAGAAGTGCTTCCCATCAGCTGCTCCCTGATCCCTTTCTTTCTTTGTCACTGGAGATGCCAAAGTTTGAGTTTGGGACCTTCTGTGTGCAAATAGGGATGGGTGAGAAACTAGATTCAGTTTGCAGTTCAAGGCAGATCTATCAAATCGCACTTTCCGAAACAAAATGAAAACCGAAACAGAACCCATCCTTTGACATTCACACTGGTCCAAATTTTGCAGAGCCTCTGCCAACCGATGTTTACTAAAATGCATACGTTAGGGGAAAGTGTGCATAAAATGAATGTATGAGTGAAAATAATATACAAAAATGCATTATTTTAGGAGCTACAAGATCCATTATTTTAGGAGCTATTGCCTAAAAAAAGTGTTTATTAGGAGAAAGTTGCACTAAAATGCTGGATAATTTTCATGAGGATTTAAAACAAAACCTTAAATTGCTGCAGGAATGGGAGAACTGAATTTGTCTTTGGAAAAATGAGAAACTGAGAGAACCGAAACCAACAGATCTTTCTATCCCTATGTGCAAATTATGTGCACTGCCTCTTAGCTATGGTCTTCTCCCCTACAGGGAGCTAGAGCACATCTCAGAGGAAGAGCACTGATATGGCTGCAGTGATGCTTGCCACTTGATGATACAAGGGGGCAGGGAAGAGGCAAAGTTGCCCCCAGAACAGCAGGCTAAGCAATAGTCTTCATCCAGGAACTCATTCAGGAAAAAATGTGTCACTGGTCCATTTGCCTACTACGCAAGTCACTGCCGCATTATCGACAGCCAAAGTAAAAAAGGAAATAGCTCCCCTTCCAAGTCTTAGGTTGCATCCACAATATACATTTAAAGCACATGGCTCCCCCAAAAGAATTCTGGGAACTGTAGCTCTGAGAGGGGTAAAATAGTTCCCAGGATTCTTTGGGGGAAACCATGTGCCTGAAATGTATGGTGTGGATGGACCTTACTTCCAAACAGGTAATTGACAAGAGCGCTGGGGAAAGCTGGAAAATTTGCAGACACAGACAAGGTTTACACATCCCTTAGTTTTGTGCCTGTACTGACAACAGCAGGACCGGCGTTGCTGGTGAACATCTTAACTACACTGGCTTTCGGAAAGAATATGGCTAAAAACTATCACACTGGCATTCTGGTGACTCAGTGAAAGCACTGCATTGTGCCAGAAAATCTGGGCTATTCCAAGGTCGACTCAGAATGGAAGATTTATTTTGGACACCAAGCTGTCATCTTAACACTCCACTTGTGAGACTATGCCACAGGTCTGGCTGCCAGAAGTCAAACTGGCTATGTTCCACTTGCTAGGAAAACAACGTCCCTTTCCAGGACTCAACACCTCACTTGCCACTTCTGATCAATCCTGGTTACGGGATTCTCTCACACACACACCACAGACATATGCACACACACTTACTTCTTACAAATGTTTCAGCATTAGCCCTAGGCTAATGGATTAAAAGGGTTGCCAGCCTTTTTAGGCCTGTGAATACTTTTGGATTTTTGAGTGCTATGGGCAACACCTCCTCTGGTCAATTCTCTCCCCCAGAACAGCCCCCTCCCCCAGCAAAAGACAAGAAAGAGAGGAAGAGAGCACACTTTGCTTTTTCAATTAATGTGGGTAAAGGTCCGACTAGTAATGGCTACTAGTCATGATGACTGTAGGATCAGAGGCTGGAAAGCAACATTAGGAGAGTTGCTGATGACCTCATATCCTGCTTGCGAGCTTCCCTTTTGGGCATCTGGGTGGCCACTGTGAGGATGTTTGACTTTGATTTTATCCAGCAGAGCTCTTCTTATGCAACCGAATGACATTACAGGAGTATGTTCAGCAGAACCCTTGTCAACTTTCAGGAACAAGTGTAAGCCTATATTCAACCTCAGTTTCAAGCATCTTACAAAGCTTTTAAATCTTAGATATCAGTCAAAGAAAACCAGGGAAATGAGTAGGCTTAAAAAAAAGAAGTTCACAACTACATTTATTTTTCCCTTCCCAGGAGCCCCTGAAACAAAATTTAAGCACAGCCAGTTCCTCTAACATTACTGAAAAGTCCAGATTGTGAGATTCTTATCAGATATGTGATTTATAAGCAATTAGCTGGGGGTGGGGGGAAGAGTGAGAGAGAGGAAAAAAGTGGGGGAAGTTTCTCTACAGTTGTGACAGTGTTTAAAGTCTGGAGGCACCATGTCCTGCGCCACCCATACAGCCCCTGGTCACAGCACCGAGCCAGGGGTGCCCATTGCCAACGATGTAAATGCTGCCATTAAAATGTTTGTTTTAATTCTGACCTCAGAGTCACAGCTAATAAACAAGAAAGGCAGTGGGAAATTGAAAAACAAACTCAATGCAGCTGTTGGACTGGCTGGTTCACAACAGCATTTTAACTGCATCCTTTAAGTTCAGCTTCTATGAATAGATCCCATACACTGCGCCTTCCATGCCAAACAGCCAAGAAAGTCATGGCCCTTTCCTAATCCACCCCCTCTAACTTGCTGGTATGCTGTACATGTCCAGTTTACAAGCATTAAAAAAAATCCATCATCCTATCCCCTTATTTCCAGAAGGGCTGAACTAGTCCAGATTTTGAGGAAGGCTTTAATAGTGTCCTCCGATCGCTTTGGTTAGAAATGGATGAAGCTGTCAATTTCAGTTTCTCTCAATTCCCATTTTCCCACTCTTAAGTTCAGTTCTCCACATTTCCACATCAGTCTGTGGATTTTTTTTTAACCCTCATGAAAACTCATCTGCATTTTAGAGCAGAGTTCTCCTAATGTATACCTTTTTGTATGCTTCTGCCTAATACACTAATTTTTGCAAAGCTATTTCCCCTAATATAATGCATTTTACATGCTACTTCACTAATATATGCATTTTTATGCACACTTAACCCTAGTATATGCTTTTTCATGCACGTTGCTTCGCTGAAGATCTACACTGCAAAATTCAGAGAGGTGCACATTTCTAAGGAAGGTTGTGTGCGTTTCTATTTGTGTATTGTTCCGGAACATGTGTGTTAGGTAGGTTTGCCTTTAAGTGCAAACTCAAATGAACTTCTCCCCCATTCTTAGCTCTGGCCTACCTAACTATGCAGCACTGAGGGTCTGGAAGGTACCATTTACAACAGAGCTCTTTACATGGTGTCACACTAGGACATTGCAGGAAGTTAAAACAGCAGGTCCTGGATTCAGTCACCTTTTCAAAGAAGACCCCAGGGGAAGCATCGGTGATGGGTGCTGCTGGAGCGCTGGAACACAGGAATCTGTGTCACGTGGAGTTAGACCATCCGTCCATCTATTTAGGGGTTGTCTGTGCTGAACGGAGAAGGCTCTTCGGGGTTTTACACAATGCTCTTTCCCAGCCCTACCTGGAGAAGCTGCGGACTGGACCTGGGGCTTTCTGTATGCAAAGCTGGTGCTCTACCACTATGGTGCCTGCGCTAAAATTAAAGATTCATGTTCTTGTGGTTCTAAATAAAGTGCTAATTTAAACAAAAATACAGAAAGCTGCCTTATACCAAGGCAGATCATTGTTCCATCCAGCTCAGTACTGTCAACACTGACTGGTGGGAGTTCCCCCCTCCCCCAGCCCTACTTGGGGATGCTGAGGATGAAGCATGGGACCTCTGGCATGCAAAGGAAGTACTCTACCACTGAGCTTCAGCCCTTAAAGAAGGGGCTGCTGCAGCTGTTCAAGGATGATGTCCGATGATGCCAGGTCTGACTGCTTGCTCCTTCATCAAACTCCTATAGGCAATGAATTATAATTAGTAACATGGGGAGCTGCCTTGTACCGTTGGCCCACCTGGCTCAGAGTATTGTCTCCTCTGGTAGCAGCTCTCTGGGATGTCAGACATCTGGAGATGCCAGGGATTGATGTGGGAACCTGCTGCAGGCAAAACTGATGCTCTGCCACTGGGCTATGGCCCTTCCCTTGAATGTTTCCAAATGCTGTAAGTGCCCTGTGGGATCAGACCGAGGGTCCACTCAACCATTTCCAACAGTGATCATTCAGGTGGGAAGCTCACAAGCTGGGAATAAAATGCATTGAGCTGCAAGCTGGGAGTGAAGGTGACACATCTCCGTTTTGTCATCAGCACTGTCTTCTAAATATGGAGGCTTCTTGCAGCTAAGAGAGGTTGATAGACTTCTCCTCCTCCATGAATGTATCTGTTTTCTTTTTAAACAGACCCCCTAATCAAAAGGCTATCACTGCCTCTTGTGTTCAGCACCTTTCAAACTGCATTCTGGGAAAACAAGTAGCTCCTTGGAAGCTTGTCAGGGGCTTCAGTAAGAAGTTCAGCTGTAGCAGGAGAGCATTCCCGAGGGGCATCAGCCCAGGGGTGCGTGATTTTAGACTCTGGATCATTTTAGACTCTAGATTTAATGGTCTTGCAGTCCCCACTCCCACCCCTTCCCCCATCTTTAGATGGTAACATGTGATACTTCACTGACTTCAAAATGGAAGCCAACCCTGCCGTCTCTCCTGATCATTCTGCTGAGTGGGGCCCTGAACTTCCTCCAAAATGTCTTGCCCTGATAGTTCCACTATCCATATTCTCCAGCATTTCACAGAGGACGATAGGGACAGTCTTATGTGCAATTCCATACTCACAGCAAATATAAAAACAAATATATTTAGGGAGGTGGACAAAAAAATCACAATAGGAAGAGGTTGGGTTTTTTTTAAGTATACCTCATAATACTAGACTGTTCTAAGCAGTTCTCAGTAATCCTCACAACAAACGTTTAAAGTAGGCTGGCACCAATTATCCCTAGATTGTAGATGAGAGGCCGAGAGAATAGCAGGGCTTACCTAAGGCCACTTAGTCTATGGAAGAGACGAGACTTTGCGTCTCATACGCCTTTTTGACACTCCCACCATACTATCTCTCCACATTATCAGGCATGAAAGGGTTTCTTTATATTCATGCTTTATAGACTTCTCAAAAACTTACTAGAATGCCTTTTTAACAAGTAGCTCCGCTGCTTTTAAGAGCCCTATTATACAGCCTATGTAAATGGATTTGCAGGACCTGTATAATTGCTAATAGTTAAGTGCTAATGGCATTATATAAACAGGCTTTGAAGCACTCTATTCATAAACGCTACTAATTCAGGGCAATATAAACCTGACATGAGCCAAGGAATCAGGACCGCAAAGGATTAAAATAAGAAAAAAAACACCAGGATGAAATGGAAGGTTTGATCATCTCTACTGCAGGGGTTCCCAAACTGTGGTCCGTGCACCACCTCTTTCAGGTGGTTCATGGAATGCCTGTAAAAATGCAATTGAAAACCATGCAGCATCTATCACAGCACATTACAGGCAGGAAAGTCATTAAGTGGTCCACCAAGACTTAGCAATTTTCAAGTGGTGTAGTGAAAAAAGTTTGGGAACCCCTGCTCTATTGCATGGTTTTAGTGAGTCAGGGCCATATCATATGCTACCATTTCTAGTACAGAAATAAACTTTGAATGTTGCAATACAGAGTAGTAGTCTCTAATATGATGTAACAGTGCATGCTTTGGAAACCTATGAAATTTCCTCTGGGAAACCACCCCCACGCTCTGTCCAACTGCCCCAGCTCCCTTGGAACAGCAGTAAGGTCTAGGCCAAGTGTGTGGAATCTTTGGCCTCCAGATGTTACTGAGCTACAGCTCCCATCAGCTGCAGCAAGCATGACCGATGGCTGAGGATGATTAGAATTGTAGTTCAGCAAACATCTGGAGGACCAAAGGATTTCCCACATCTGATCTAAGAGTACAAGGTTAAAGGTTAAGACCCACTGTGACATCACCAGCGGATACACCAATCACCATTCTCTGCCCTCCCTATTTACACTTGTGAAAATTCCAAGCTCAAAATGGCAGGCCATGCTGCAGATACCAAACAATCCCCAACATTTGGTGGACATCTTGCTTTGGCTGCTAATAGTACATAGTGTATGTAGAGCATTAGGTTGTTTCACATACGTTAGTTCAGTAAAACTTGAAAACAGCTGCCTGGCAGGGCAATGGCATCATAGAGCAGACAGAAGGGGCCAAGACCAAGAAAGAGTGCCTTGCCTTTGCCACCCTAGGCTCCTGTGGAGGAAGGTGAGGTGTGTCAATTTAATCAACAAAATAATGAACAGGAAGTTTTTGACACAAGCCAGGAAATATTTCCTGATTCACAGTTAGGTCTCTTACTAACAGCTATGCCATACTTTGCCGGGGGTGTGTGTATGCTTCACACATTATAATATAAAGAAACATATGTTACAACCATAATAAATTGGGTTGTATCCAACTTAATTATATTCACTGTAGACCCACTGAAATTAATGGCTCTAAATTCATCATGCCCATCCATTTCAATGTGTCTACTCAGAGCAGAAGTACACTGGATACAACCCTCTGTATTGTGTGTGTCTATGCATTTTGTGTGTGACATATTATATTTGTAAATTCATATATAAAAAGATTTATATCATGCCTTTTCATTGCAGCCACAATACTCATTGCACTATGTCATCTTTTAGCCAGTGTAAGACAATAGCTTTTCCCAGGAGCACACTCCCAAGTCCAATTATTCCAATTAAAACAGCAATCTTTCCACAACCTCTTATTCAGATTAAGAATCTACTGTTTTCCTATGTTGCTCACTCCACGAACTATGTTTACAAACTAAAAATCAACCAATCAATAGTCCAGTTCACGCGTAACGCAAACCATGCAACTGTGAGGACCTCCTAGAGAGGAGATTGTGGCTTCTTGGCTCCTCTTTCCAGTCTTGCTGCTGCACTGCTGTCAGCTTAGCCATGGTTTGGTGTAGCATGACCATAGCTCAGTTGTAGAGCATATGCTTTGCATGCAAAAGGTCCCAGGTTCAATCCCTGGCATCTCCAGGTATGGCTGGGAATGTTCCCTGCCTGAAACTCCAGAGAGCCACTGCTACTCAGTGTAGACAATGTTGAGCTAGATCAGCCTTTCCCAACTAGTGGGCCACCAGGTGTTGTTGGACCACAACTCCCATCAGCCTCAGCCAGCATTGCCAATGGTCAGGAAAGATGGGAATTGTGGTCCAACAACATCTGGTGGCCCACTAGTTGGGAAAGGCTGAGATAGATGGACCAATGGTCTGACTCAATAAGGCATCTTCTTATGTTCTGATTTTCCTATACCAAACCTGGGCTCATTGTTTGCTTCCTTCAGACAAACCATGGAAATGTAAATCAAGAAAAAAACTTGGTTACAGCTTGTGAGTTGTCTGAAGCCCACTAACAACAGTCCAGCGCTGAGCATACAGCCTTCCCCATGACCCATCACTGTGGGGAACTTATTCCTAATGCTGGAACTTGGGTGAACATAAGAAGAGCCTGCTGGATCAGGCCAGTGGCAAAGCATGGCCGGTGGAGGCATAGACTGGAGAATGGCCAGAGGGTCAGGGATGATGGGACTTGTAGTCCAACAACATCTAATGGGACTTGTAGTCCAATGACCTCTGGAGGGCCACAGATGTTCCCCATCCCTGGTTTAGGTTATAAGCCCCAGCCTTTGGAGCAGACCCTATCTGATGCCACCTTTGTGCCTCCTTAGGAAGATGCTTCACCTACTTGGGAGCCAGTGGAACTGTGGGAAATATCCAAAACAGCTCAGCCCCAGGAGACCACATAAAACCAATGTCCTATTAAGCCACTTGTGGTGGAAACAGACGGGACAGACACAATTACTTTAATAACTTTGCAGTTATTAGCTCAGCAGCTTGCTCAGTTCCAATCTAAATTGCGAGATGTCTTTAATAATGTTTGCTCAATAACACAAGAGTCGCTTGCCCAGCTCCTGGAGACCAGAGTCTAGACAAATCACCCGTTTAGTCTAGTCTGGCCTGGCTTAAAATGGAGCAATTGATTCTACTGGATAACAATTTAATCCTCCCCCCCTCTTGTTATCAAGATTACACACACTTAGAATTCCTGGCAGACTGTCATGTACAACATTAAGAGCTTGGAGACCAAATTCATAAACATCTTAATCAACCAGCCCCCTATGGTGTAGATTCCTCCCATCTGTGACGACCTCCCAAACTGTAGTCCAAGGCGCCTTTGGTTGAGGAGAACTTGTGGATTTACATTGATAGGTCAGATGTGTTTTTATCAGGGTCACTGTAAGCATCCGTGATGTTTGTAAATTGTTTGGACCTTTTTAAATAAGGGAGATGATTCTAGGCTTAATTCTGCCTAATGAAACTTTTAATGGGGAAAATTTCCTGTGGTGTTTGGATGTGGATCTCACGTACCGGAGTTCAAACCACCTTTAGACTCATTGGGTGGCTTTTGGCAAAGTCAGTGGATGGTGGGATTTGGACCAGGAGAGCTTCAAATTGCTGCTGGGTTAGAATTGAACAACATTGGGCCAGGAGCTCTCTCAACCTAGCTTATTTTACCGGACTATTGTGAAGACACTCACAACATTGTTTTATTGTATTTGTATACTGCAAGGATGATGAGCTCTGGCCCTCCAGATGATGCTCTTCAGATGTTGCTGGTCTCCAGACTTCTAACAGCCCCAGGAAAAATGGACAATTATCAGGAACGATGGGAGCTGGAGTCCAACTGCATCTGGAGCTCAACACGGTCCCCAGTCCTCATAATATTGTCTGTTTTTTAAAAATGATGAATTATTTTCTAGTGATTACTTCCTTGTAAGCCCCCTCTCCAGCTGGGCTCTAGAACTGCAGTGGAAGGGCACAATTATTCCAGTTAATTAATCAAATGGGATCTCTCTGTGTATGCTGACCTGAGCTCCTGGAGGAAGAGGGAGGAAGGAGAGAAAATAAATCATCATTTTTTTAAAAAAGTTAACTTTAATCTCACTTCCCCAACTGTGAAGTGGGGATGAGTGACCTATTGGACAAGAGTCTTGTTCAGATAAGTCAAGGTGCATATTGTAAAGGCCTACGCTCACTTAATGAATCATCCTATTGCAGTTGAATTTGAGCGATCACAGTGACTCAGAAAGGGGAAATATTGACAAAAATTGACAATCTGTGCAATTGAGAGAGGAAGCCAACTGGTGGTCTTTGTCTTTGGGAAAGCACCTCTTCATGCTAGAAGGCGGGCCAAGATTAGCATTGGAGGGGTGTTCTTGAGAAGGAGGGGATCTCCCTGTCGTCCTGGACTGAGCCTGGCAGAGCAGAAGCCCTTTCATTTCTTGTACTGTGTAACATCATGCCAAAGCCAATGTGACAACAGTTCAGATACTAACAGGAAATCTGGGAGACGCAAAGAAGAGCATCCCTTGGATAATCCCTTGATTATCTCCCCCACCCCAACCCCAGCATGTGTGTAGAAGTACAGCCTGAGCCAAAAACACTAGATCAGGTGGGCAGGCTGCCCTCTCCTAAGAACAGGAATTTAAGGCAAGAGAAAATCCCCCTCTCTCCTCAAGCAGCCCAGAGGGCAGTCCTTGCCTGTGAGATGTAGAAAATCAGTGTCATCCTCAGCACCACCTGCCGGGGGTGTTCTTTACAGCTGGCAGCCAGCCATTCAAGCTGCAAACGTCTTCACCCAAATGCGGTGGCCTCTGAGGAACGAAGAAGCAATCGAGAGCCTTGTGGCACTTGTTTCTTAAACAGCAGACGTTGATCCATTACGGCCAATGGGGCACGGCCCCACCAACCTATGTCTGCTCTCAGCCAGCCCCCACATACCGCCTTCTTACTTACAACCAGTTCAGAGGGCAGCACTGCCTGTCACCTTTCTCCTCCATTGTCGCAGCGATGCCCCTTGCAGAACTCAGCAGGGAGGATGGGGGCAAAATTAGAATAAACTGGCTCTGCCTGCCATTGGCTCTGGCTCCACCTATGGTTTGGGCTCCCTGCCTTCCACTCCACCACTCCCCCTTGGGCACCAGCCGCCACCGTTCTTAAAGACTAGCAAACTTACTGTTCTTAAAGACTAGCAAACTTACTGTTCTTAAAGACTAGCAAACTTAGTGCATAAGGCACTATCATGGATTACAGGCCATTTCAACAAGTGCATCTGATGAAGAGGACTGTAGTCCATGAAAGCAACTTATGGAAATAACACATTTGTTAAAGGCAGGAGTGGCCAGCAGGAGGAGTGGCCTTGCAGACCTGGTCTTCCAGCAGCTGCGTACTTCCTGAGATGGCGTGGAGGTGAGGCAGGGCAGTAGTGAGGTCGGGATGGTGCAGGTGCACAGGCAGGAATGCTGGTTTGCCTCTGAAAGTCTGCCTGCACCATCCCAAAGTCACTGCTGCTTTGCCCCACAGTTTCCTGGTATGTGGTAGGGACACTTGCAACTGGGAGGCCAAGTCTGCATGCCCTTCTCTGTTGGTCCTTCTAGCTGTAGCTACTAGCCATGATGACTATGCGCTGCTTCCGCGGTCAGAGGCAGTATGCTTCAGAATACCAGTTGCTGGAAAACTGCAGGAGGGGGGAGTTGTTGTTGCGCTCAGGTACTGCTTGCGGGCTTCCCAGAAGAGACATCTGGCTGGCCACTGTGAGAACAGCATGCTGGACTAGATGGGCCACTGGCCTGATCCAGCAGGCTCTTCTTATGTTCTGTGCCTGGTTAAAGGCACTCTCATGGACCACAGTCCTTCACTGGATGCATCTTTGCATTGCACCTGGTTACTACAAGAATCCTGTTATCAACAAGTAGTGCCAAAGGTTGATTTTTTTCCTTCTCCTTTCGTGCCATGCCTTTTTAGATTGCAAGCCCAAGGGCAGGAGCTGTCTCATCACAGATATTTGTAAGTTGTTCTGCAAACTTTTGCCTTGAAGAAATGTATGAACAAGCAAACATGTCGATAAACAAGCAGGCTAATTGGGGGGGGGAGTTAATTTTTTTAACTTCTTGTGAGCTTATTTTGTAAGGCTGGTCTACACCTCCTTAGCAGGTCCACATCCCAGTTTGAGAACTGTGGCACTACAGGTAGGAATGGAACACAGCAGTGGAAAAACCTGCACCGAAATATGTGACAAAATCTACAAACGCTATGACAAAAATATAGCTTCTCTTCCCTCCCTTGTCAAAAGCAGTAAAAGCAACACAGCTCTGAACCACATGCAATTATTAAGGAGTTTTGACATAACCGATGCGCTGTTACGCACAAGGCTGACTGGCCACTGCAAAAGAGAGAGAGAGAGAGAGAGAGAGAGAGAGAGAGAGAGAGAGAGAGAGAGAGAGAGAGAGAGAGAGAGAGAGGAGAGAGAGAGAGAGAGAGAGAGAGAGAGGGGACATCCATTCCGTTTTTCTTTTCTGAAATAGGATTTCATCCCAAACCCCTTCCAAGCATTTTAATTCACTTTGGAACTCATTAATTTAGGCAAGTGGAAGCTCTTGATCTTCCCTGGCCCTTGTTTCACTGACCAATGTGCAGTCAATCAAAAAGTTATTACTCTTGTCGTAGGAAGAATAATAAACAAGTTGTCCTGTCAGCTGCACAAGATTACACAGACAGGATGCGCTCTACCTGCCCGCAAGCTTTATTCAGCTGGAAGTAGGAAGGAGAGGGGCAAAGGTGCTTTCTTTGAGGATTTAAATGTCATTTTCAGATCACTTCTTTCCCCCACCCTCCACCATCAGCCTGGAAAAAAACCCCTAGACTAAGGAAGAAATCCAAATTACATCTCCAGGTTAAGCATTAAGTGCAAAATGATAAGTGGTTTCAAATCTATGAGAATATTTGCACAAACCTCAACAAATAATATCATCTGGGGCATGAGGGTGGGTGGGAGTCTTTGCTCCAATTGGAAATACAATGGATGAGGAAGCCTTCTATTAACCTAACATTTCAGATACATTAATGCCCATTTCCTATAGATATTGGTTGTAATTTCTTGACCCAATGCAGATATAATGCTCCCAATCTCTAAGGATGTTTAGAAGACTGACATCAGGCTACAAGATCATGTGCCCTGCCCTCCATGAGAATTTCTCTCTTCTCCCCCTGCAAGAGCAGATATGGGGAACCTGTGGCCTGCTGGATGCTGTAGGACTCCAGCTTTCATCAGCTCCAGCCAGCATGGATAATGGCCAGGGACGATGCAAGCTGCAGTCTGGCAACTTCTGGAGGGCTCCAGATCCCCGATCTCTGCCCTGTGGTGTTACCCACAAACATAGGAAGCTGCCTATGGTCCATCTAGCTGGGAGTGTCTCTCCGGGGTTTTGGATAGGGGATAACATTGGGGATTGAACCATGCGTCTTCTGCAGGCAAGGCAGATGCCCCATAGCCCTTCCCAAGGGTTTTGTCTGCATTAACCACACCATGTCCATAGCTTTGGCTGCTAACATCTGGAAGTGGTAGTAGTAGTAGTAGTCCTAGTAGTACCACCACCACCATCATCATTATCATTTAAATTTACAACCCACCCATCCTCCCAAAGCAGCCCAGGGCAGCAAATACACAAGTGATAAAACAATTAAAACATCTAAAAATAATTCCAATACAGATGCAGACTAGGAAAGATGGTGTAGTGGTTAAGGTGTTGGACTACGACCTGGGAGATCAGGGTTCAAATCCCCACGTAGCCATGAAGCTCACTGGGTGACCTTGGGCCAGTCACTGCCTCTCAGCCTCATGAAAACCCTATTCATAGGGTTGCCATAAGTCGGAATCGACTTGAAGGCAGTACGTTTACATTACATTATATTGGAAGAGGAAGGTCTTCAATAGATGCCAGAACAACAAAAAGATAGTGCCTGTTTAATATTTAATGGGAGGGAATTCCAAAAGGTAGGTGCCACAACACTAAAGGCCCAGTTCCTACATTGTGCAGAACAGCCCCCTTGGTAAGATGTTATCTTCAGGAAAAATACCCACACAACATCTTCTGGTTTTGGATTGCAATTTCAGAGTGCCAAAAAGATCACATCAAGGATCACTGTAACTTCACAGTGTTTGTAGCAAGCAGAATGATTTAAAAGGAAGAGCAACAGAGTCACTTACCACTAGGATTGAAAGACATACAACAGATGGGCTTCTCATGTGCAGGGAAGTGAGCCACAATACCATCGCTGTCTGAGTCCTCACTTACAAGCACCTGTGTAATAAGAGAGAGAGAGGAAGCAGGGTAACATACCTGTATTTTATTCTTTTTACATTAACAACCCAATGATTCAGGGAAAGTTACCTATTTTTATACTTTCACACTTAGAAGAAATGCTACATGGAAAGAAAAGACATCAGAAAAATGACATACTCTACACCAGACACATGTGGCCCTCCAGATGTTTTTGGGCTAGAACTCCCATCAACCCTGACTATTGGCCATGCTGGCTGGCTGGGGCTGATGGGAGATGGAGTCTAATAACATCTGGAGGACTGCAGGTTCCCTATCCCTATTCCCCAACTTTGATCTTTCTGGATACCGTTCCCACCACCCAAACATCTTCCACTGCAGGCAGACCCACCAGACATGTCACCAATTTCCTCCATTCCTTCTTCCTAACATGTAATGGAATAAAGTTGAGGAGGGTTGGGAAAGCATCCAATGGTGTCAAATTTTGCCTTTACATAACTCCACTTTACAGGGAGAGGTACCGTAACTTGATATAGGGTTGCTGGGGGATTTTTTTTTTTGCAACAGTCTTGTGTTGCCTAGTTCTGCTCAAGGATTGCATCTCCAAATCCATCCAACTCTTGACGCCACTGCACTCATCCTCTGACCTCTCTCAAACACTTATACATCACTACAAATGTGAACACACAGCATCCTCAGCGGGCATCAGCCATTTAAGAAGAACACGTGGCATGCCAACATTCTAAGGCAAATGTTTCAGAATAAAACCAGTTTTCCATGAATGGCCATTTAGAGGTCAAACTTAAGAAGAGATGGGATACTGTTGAGTCCCCCACTGTGGACCTTTGAGCGTAGAGTGGAGTTTTGAATTGGGATGCTACACACAGGAAGGTGGGCAAGTAGCAGGGTCAGCCCAAGACAAAGCAAAGAACAAGATGGCACCCTTGCACCAGACCTTGCACAGTAATAATAAATAAACCAGACTGGCAGTTGAATTTTACATCAACACTAGCAACACACCACTGCACCGAAGGCAACAGATTAGTTTAGGGGGCTTAGGACAGGCATCCACACATCCAATAAAAGGGAAAGGTTGGGGGTGGCTCAAGAGGAACAGCCAAGGGGCTGCCACTGCTGGCCCCCAGCATCTCCTGCCTGAGGCTGTCACCTCATTCTACCTAATGGCAAGGCTGGCCCTGGTGAAGTCAGAAAGCAAGCAGGCAGTTATAACAGCAAACTGATCACATTTCACCAAAGGTCAACAATAGGGGCCAGTTTAGAGCTTGGCAACCCTACAAGCCTCACGAAAGCCCTTTTCAGTTTTCCCCTAGAGGAGGCACTCCCCGCCGCCACAGACCCATGGCCCCTCTCTATGAAAGATGACATTTAAGCTCATAATAGCCAATGTGATGTATTATGCTCCAGACATGAAGAAAACCTATCTGAGAACACAAGGAGGGGGAGCACACCAGGACATCTTCAAGCTTCCGCGAACTGTTGGCAAAACCATATATGCCCTTTTTTAAATCATTACTGTTCTGACAGTAACAGACAGCACAATATTTGGAGCCTGGATTGAATTAAGAGAGGGGAATTCCTCTATTTAATAGACAGCAGCATTGTTTTTAAAAAAGAAATACACATTCTGTCATCAGCAGTACAAACATGCTGGGAAGAGTTTAGCTATGAGTAAGTATTGGGCGGATGGGATGGGATGGGTTCCCCTCCCCACCCCCTCCCTATTCCATCCATTAGCAGGGGAAATACTGGACACATTGACCTTGAAGTCCAGTCAATCTGGTCTCCCTGACTTTTCAACAGCCTTCTGTGACTGTCCATCACAGTCAGTCACACTGACTTCTTTGGCAAGAAGAAAGACCATTATGCAGGGTCATCAAAGGAAAAAAAGAGGAAATGCAGCGAGCCCAACCTATCAGTGCCTGCCTGGGGAAACTCTGACCAGCCATGCTGAAATTTGAAATAGTTGTGCAGCAGAGGAGAACCTCTAGCCCACAGGCTTAATTAAGCCCACTAGCCATTTTGGTCAATCTATGCCCTTCTGCCCTACAACTGGTATCTGTCGGGCAGGCAAAGACGCAACTGGGTCAGAAAGGGGGGTTTGCAGACACCGCTAATCAGCAGCACTTTCAAAGCCCTATGAACAACACTTTTCAAGCCCCGACATTCAGCTGATTGCTGGGTGTTGCACCCACCCAGGTTTGATGACTGACAGGTGGACAGTCCCACCCACCTGTCAACCTTGACGGGGGTGAGGAAGATAAGGATCAGGCCTGCTGGACAGATCCAATTGTCCCGTCCCCCCCAGTCATTGTGCATAATTACTGTGTCAGGCTGTAAAAATATTTGTTCATACTGAAGACTGCACCTCCAAGGCCAGGGTTTTATAAGGCTTGGCGGTGCTGGATTGGTCTTCAGGAGTCAGCTGAGCGAATGCTATCAAGGTTATCAATCAATCAATTTCCTTTATCTGCATATAGCCATAGGCCATTGCATCATAAAAATAACAGAATAAAAACAATCAAACATGATTTGGCACAATGGATTACAAGAAAACGTTTTAAAATCAGAAGACTTAAAACTTGAGTACGTCACCAAGTTGGTTTCATAGGGAGTTTACGTACGCTGCTCTAAGCTTTTTAGCAGCGAAAGCAAAATTAGCCACTGCAATTGTGACCTGCTTGTCATTGTCCATTAATAACAATTAATAATAATTTTAATGTTCACCGCCCAGAGAGCTGTTGCTAGTCGGGCGGTATATAAGCTTAATTAAATAAAATAAATAAATAAAAATAAAAACTCTATTACTAATTTTGCATTGGGAGACCCCCTGGTGGAACTCAAACAAGAAGCTAAGAATTTTTCTCTGGGGTGCTGATATAAGGGACATAAAAGCATATAATGGGCTAAATCTTCAGGGACATTACAACCAAAAATACAGAGGCGTTCAGCGATTGGAGTGCCCTTATATCTGCCCTCTAGAATAGCTGAGGGCATGGTTTGAAACCGCAATTCTGTAAAGGCTCTGTGCAACTGAGCGCAGGTCAAACTGGTAAGATAAGTGGCCGGAGCGTGGTTGAGTTTAATTTGAGGGAACCAGAGGGAAAAAGAGGCTGCCACAATTGATGCTCTATCTTGATAGGCATCATGGTTAAAGATCCAATTGCGTAACTCAGATGGATTAAAGTCTGAGAATTTGTCTAGGGTGAGGTCATAGGTTGTTAGTAATTCAGTAAATTTTGAGGCCCACCCTCCCACCCTCTGCGAATCATGACAACAAAGTTTTGTGAGGGGAGAGTCACCCGTGGAAGATGTTCTTTTCCAATATCGTAGGAAAGCTAAATCAATCCGAGCTGACAGAGAGGGTAGACCAAGTTCCGCTCTTATATGGGCTGATGGGGTACTTCTGGGGAGGCCCATTATTTGTTTCAAGAATGTATTTTGGAGGACTTCAAGGCTAGCTTTTTCTGAGTGACCCCAGAGCTCTGAACCATATAGGATTTTAGGGAGGAGTTTGGCTACATAGGAGGTATCAGACCCTTGGCCTCTCAATTGTGATGTGCCACAGGGCTCTATCCTCTCTCCCATGCTATTTAACATCTATATGAAGCCGCTGGGGGCAATCATCAGGAGATTTGGGCTGCAGTGTCATCAATATGCAGATGACACTCAGCTCTATCTCTCGTTTAAATCTTCACCAGAGTTGGCTGTGGAGACCTTGTCCAAGTGCCTGGAATCCGTGAGTGGATGGATGGGAAGGAACAAGCTGAAGTTGAACCCTGATAAGACCGAGGTACTACTTGTGGGGGACAAGAGAAGGTTGGGCGACATTGACCTGAAGTTCAACGGGGTGAGTCTACCCCTAAAGGACCAGGTCCGCAGCCTTGGGGTTGTGCTTGATTCCAGGCTGTCCATGGAGGCTCAGATTTCGGCAGTGAGCCGGGCAGCCTGGTACCAACAATACGAAGGCTGCAACCCTACCTTCCTGTTCACCAGCTCCCACTAGTGGTACACGCCCTGGTCACCTCTCGTTTGGACTACTGTAATGCGCTCTACGTGGGGATACCCTTGAAAACTGTCCGGAAATTACAACTGATACAAAATGCGGCGGCTCGACTACTTACGAATAGTCGCCGCCGAGATCACATCACCCCAGTGTTGTTCGACCTACACTGGCTACCAGTTGTTTTCCGAGCCCAGACCTTTAAATCCCTACACGGTTCCGGCCCAGTTTATCTCAGCCTTCAACGCCACCAATTATGCCACCCGACAAGATCGGCCACACAGGGCCTTCTCTCAATCCCGCCAACAAAAACAGCCAGATTGGCGGGTACAAGAGAGAGGGCATTCTCAGTGGCGGCCCCCACTCTTTGGAACTCCCTCCCACAAGATCTCCGGCACGCCTCTTCTTTAAATGTGTTTCGGAAAGCCTTAAAGACCTGGCTCTTTCAGCAGGCCTTCGGGGTATCCGGGGTGGGTTAATTGTTATAACTGAAATGCCTCCTGCCCGGTTTTAATACTGTTGCTGCAGATGTGTTGTTTTTATATTGTATTACTGTATTTTATCAATTGTATTTTAACAATTTTGTAAGTCGCCTAGAGTGGCCATTGGCCAGATAGGCGACGAAGAAATTAAATTTATTATTATTATTTTTATTATTATATAGATTTTTAGCATTGGGTTAATAAGTTGACCACCACGAGAATAGAAAAATTTCCTTAATTGGCCACTGGACCTTGCGGCCAGTAACTTAGTCGCCTCCAATTGAGGGCTCCAACGGAGTTTGTTATTGAAACATATGCCTAGATATTTAAATGTGTTGACCTGTTCAAGTGGTTGGCCATGTAGAAACCAGCTGGATTTAGACCTACTATATTGCCCACATATCATTATTTTAGTTTTAGAATAATTGACATATAGATGATGGGCCTCACAATACTCCTCTAATCTTAGCAACATTCTTTTTAGCCCGATTTTATTTTGAGACAGCAGGACCAGGTCGTCAGCATAAAGCAAAGATGCTATCTTCCTGTTCCCTACTGAAGGGGGAAAGAAGTCAGGGGAGGCCATTGTGGGAATAAGATCGTTAATAAAAAAGTTGAACAAAAAAGGGGCCAACAAACAGCCTTGCTTAACACCTCTTCTAACCGGGATTTCAGTAGAGAGGGCTCCGTTCAAACCAAGGCGGACCCTTAACCGGGTATCTCGATGGAGAGACTGGATTAACCACAACAATCTCTTATCAATGCCTGCCTGTAGCAATTTACGCCACAGTAAATCCCTATCAATTAGATCAAACGCTGAGGAAAAGTCTATAAACGCTAAATAAAGGGACTTACACAACCCGGATTTGGTCTTATTAGATGGTGTAGAACAAAGGCATGATCAAGGGTACTTCTGCCTTTTCTAAAACCAGCCTGTTCCACATGAATAAGGGAGTGTTTTATATCCCAATCTAGCAGTTTGCTTAGAAGAAAGCGACCATATAGTTTAGATACTACATCTAGCAGGCTGATGGGTCTATAATTAGATGGATCAGAAGGGTCGCCTTTCTTAAATATGGGCACCACAATACTTGTGCGCCAGCTCGGCGGAATGTTACCAGTGGGATTTATATTTGAAAAAAGTGTGGCTAAAATTGGACACCACCAGGTGGGGTCGGTGAGTAGTAGTTCGGGAGGTATCATATCTTCCCCCGGTGCCTTGCCTGGGCGAAGAGTAGATATTAATTCCCTTATAACTGCACCAGTAACTGAAGGCCAGGGGGGAAGGCAGGCTATCAAGGTTATACTGCAGTCCCAATGGAGCCCTAAAGAACACTGTTCAGTCTGCAGGGCTTGTGGCAAGGTTTTGGCTCTGATGGGGCAGGAGGTAAGCTGCTGACACTTAGCTCCTGGAGCCGACGGCAGAGGGGACCTGATTTAAGACAAACTCTGGAACCTGACACATGTGAAAATCTTGCCAGCTTTACCAAAACCACTATGCTGTCCCCTACAATCCTTCAGAACAGAACATTCCAGGTCCTTTGAAACCCTGGATGTAGGAAAAGAAAAATGGTACAAAAGCAGAGGGTGCAAAATTTGGATGTAAAGAGAGCGAGACAGACATTTGAACCTCCTGGCTGGGATAACAGAAGCAGGGTCCTGTTTTCCCCATACATCTTGGTGCCTAAAAATATTAAGGACCCAGAAGTGCTCCTGAGCAAATCTCATTAAAATAATGAGCTTGGAGGGAGCATTCCAAAGCCTGGCACAGGCAGCACCCATTCTTTTCAGAGGGTGGGAGGAGGGGATTGCACAGAAGAGCCTCCTGAGTGATTGTGCCCACAGTATTTTTCATGGTCATATGGGCTAAGCTGAACTCAGGTTTGATCTGTTCAAAGGTTGTTATTTTTATGTTTCAGAAATGTTATGACTTCAACCAAGGCAAGGTATCCTTCTGGAACATCTCGAGGAGGTGGGGGTTGGGGGTGCTGTGCTTCAGTGGTTCCGCTCATACGACCACAGCTGCTTCCAAACAGTAGTTATGGGAGGCTACTGTTCAGCCCCGTGGGAATTATCCTGTGGTGTTCCACAGGGTTCCATCTTGTCCCGCATGCTATTTAACATCTATATGAAGCCACTGGGAGCTGTCAGCAGGAGATTTGAAGTGCATCAATATGCAGGTGACAGCCAGCTCTACCTCTCTACTCCATCTGAATCAGGAGAGGCAGTTAAGGTATTGAACCGGTGCTTGGAGACAGTGACGGACTGGATGTGGGCCTATAAACTGAGTTTGAATCATAAAAGACAGAGGTGTTATGTGTCTGGAATTCTCATGTCCAAGAGATGGGAAGACAGCCTGTTCTGGGTGGGATTGCTCTTTTCTGGAAGGCGCATGTCCGCAACCTGGGGATACTCCTTGATCCAACACTGTCACTGGAAGTTCAGGTGGCTAGGAGTGCCTTTTTACAGCTCTGATTGGTTCATCAGCTTCAGCCCCTTTTGGACAGAGAAGACTTGGCCACAGTGCTCCATACTCTAGAAACATACAGACTGGTTTATTGCAACACGCTCTACATGGGGCTGTCCTTGAAGACGACTCGGAAACTTCAACTGGTCCAAAATGCGGCAGCCAGATTACTGGAGGTTTCTTTTAGAACATATAAATAGAATCTGTTCCTTGATTCTATTTAATTAGGGTTGCACCCAATGTTAGCCCTTCTCAGAGTAGTCCCACTGAAATTAATGGATAGGACTTTGTTGGCTGCAACTCTTATTATTTATATAGTGCCATTTATAGAGCACACATAACACAGCTCAGTAGTAGAGCATTTGCATTCCATGCAGAAGGTTCCAGGTTAAATCCCTGGCATCTTCAGGCAGAGTTGGGAAGGGCTCCTGCCTGAAACTCTAGAGAGCCACTGCCAGTCAGTGTAGGCAATACTGAGATAGATGGACTAATGATATAAGGTAGCTTCCTGTGTTCCTGTTAAATCAGCCCCTAATTCAGAACCATAAGTACTGGAATGTTTTTTTTTATTTGTAGAGGAAGAGCTGAAGCTCCGTGGTAGAGCATCTGCTTTCCATGCAGAAGGCCCTAAATTCAATCCTAGATTTTATTATCTTGTGTCCAGATTGTTAATGTTTATTGTATCTGTATGCTTATTTTGTACGTTGCCCAGAGTGGCTGGATAGCCAGCCAGATGGGCGACAAAGAAATCCAACAAATAAATAAATAAATTCCTGGCATCTCCAGGTAGGGATGTAGGAGACCCCTGTCTGAATCCCTGCACAGCTACTGCCTGTCAGTGTAGACAATACTGAGCAAAATAGACCAATGATCTGACTCAATATAAAGCAGCTTCCTATGTGTATTCCACCCTCCCACTGCTCCCCAGAGACTATTTGGCGCTCAGCGCCCCACTGGATCAACCTCAGGCCTATAGTACAAAAACAAAATAGATCTTGCAATCCTGAAGCCTACCGATGCTTGGTGACTGCATAGACCCTATTTAATTGGGCACTGAGGTTAGAGAGGATGGTTTTCTCTTTCATTTCTGACCAGCCCCAAGTGTATTACATTTCAATGCCTCATTTGATCAATGTTTGATCTTCCCTTATTCCATGCTGGAGCAGAGCATGTGTGTTTTCCCCCCCTCAACGCTTATATAAGGAACAACAGAAGGCAGACTAAACAATTTAGGAACTGAGTACAGGAATTCAAATATCCCATGAACCCTTTTAAGCGCAGCAAACATGTTCAACCATATCCATCCATCCATCCAAAAGGGGCTGGCTTTTGAAATTTCTTGCTGCTGAGTTACAGCACTTACAGATTCGTTATTTGTGGAGATCCCATTTATGCTGTTGGCATTCTTTTTTGTTTTTAAACTCTACTAGTCTGTATGTATAAAGAGGAAAAATGTATATGTAGATCATCTGAAAGAAGCTGAAATGACAAACAAGCAGTGTGGCAGAGCCGGCGATAACGCCTTTGCCTTGCATGTATGCGGTCCATGTCTCTAGGTAGGGCTGGTGAAAGCTGCTCCCTGAAACCCTGGAGAGGCACTGCCAATCAGTGTGGACAGTAATGACCTAGATGGACCAATGGTCAGACTCAGGATAAGACAGCTTCCAACATCACTAGAGATTCATTCCCCTAGCTCTCAAGGTCTAATGGTGCCTTTCAATTATTTATTTATTAAATTTATATCCTGCCCTTCCTCCCAGAAGGAACCCAGACTGGCAACAAGCCTTTTATTTAAGCACTAGGAATTCCATGCAGGCAAATGAGCAGGCTGGTAGAGGGAAGGATGGATGGAACACTTTGCTCCTCCTCTGCCCTTAGCATATAAACCAAGTGGGCTGCCAGAAGCCTTGCTGTATCAGACCAGAGGCCTATCTCGCCCAGCATCCTGCCCTCACAGCGGCCAACCCGATGCCTCAATGGGAACCCAGAAGCAGGACCTGCGCAAAACAGCACTCTCCCCACCCGTGATCCCTAGCAAATGGTATTCAAAAGCATACTGCCTCTTGTCCTGGAAGTAATATATAGCCACCATGACTAGTAGCTATTGAAGTCAACCCTCTCCTCCACGGCAGCATAGAAATGCTTCTGTCACTTCATCCTTCCTTACTATTTACTCATTACCAGCCAACCCCAATCTCAACACCCCCCTAGCCTTTTTTTTTTAGGCTAGTAAATTTGCGGGCTTATCTACACAACCACTTGAAATGTTGTCATAGAACCATGGGAGATACTTTCCTGTGGGTTCATCCCATGGCGCTAGTGCGACATTTGAAGTATAGATGAGGCCAGTCATGTGGGCCTTTCCAGGGAAATCAACACTGATGGATGAATCTGTCAATTTTGGTTTCTCTCAGTTTCTCATTTTTCCAGTTTTAAATTCAGTTCTCTTCATTTCCACATCAGTTTGCATTAAAAAAATCCTTATGAAAATTCATCTGCATTTCAGTGCAAATTTCTCCTAATATGCACATTTTTGTATGTAATTTTGCCTAATACACACTTTTTTTTGGCAATGTTCCTAATATATAGGAATACCCCGCATTAACGTACACAATGGGTCCAGAGCGAGTACGTAAACCGAAAATGTACTTAAAGTGAAGCACTACCTTTTTTCACTTGTGCCGCCACTTTGCCACCTCTCCTTCACGCGGAGCCTCAAAGCCCCACACTAAAGCCTCTGCTGTTGCGCCACCGCACCTCCCAGCTGATCGCAATCACGCCTCCCAGCTGATTTGCGGTCGCATGGTCGCGTCTCTTTCCACCCCCCACCGAAAGATCACGCCACAACCAAAGGTTAAGTGTCCGGTTCTTGCGAAGCGAAGTACGTAAACAGGGGAATGGCGCTACTGTAAGTATGTCTGTACTCGCGAGTCTCCGTAAAGGTCCGTATAACGGGGTATTCCTGTAATCAATTTTGTAAGTTATTTCTCTCTAATATTATTCATTTATTTATTTATCTATCTATCACTGCATTTATATCCCGCCTTTCCTCCAAGGACCTCAAGATGGCATACATGGTTTCCCCCTCTCCATCTTATCCTCACGACAACCCTGTGAGGTAGATAAGGCTGAAAGGCAGTGACAGGCCCAAGGTCACCCAGCTGAGCTTCATGACCAAATGGGGATTTGAAGCCTGTTCTCCCAAGGTCCTAGTCACTCTAACCCAGCCTTTCCCAACCAGTGTGCCTCCAGATGTTGTTGGACCACAACTCCCATCAGCCTCAGCCAGCATTGCCAATGGTCAGGAAAGATGGGAATTGTGGTCCAACAACATCTGGAGGCACACTGGTTGGGAAAGGCTGATCTAACCATTATATGCACCTAGTACCCCAGTATAAAGCATTTTTTGTACACATTACTTGGCTGCAGAACTGAATTCCAAAATTCAGAGAAGTGCAAATGTTGAATGATGGCTGTGTTTCAGTTCATGTACTATTTCAGAAATTGCAAAGTAGACAGATTAGCCTTCAAAGTGAATTGAATTTCTCCCCCATCCCAACTCCAGGTTTGTGACCCAGATTCATGCAACTGGGCTTGCCCGCATGGTTGAGGGCCTTTAAGAAGTTACACTACCCCCCCACACCTCTAGCCTAACTCTTAAAGGCCCCCAATGACTTGTCTAAGTCAGGTTGCACTGTAACAGATTCATAAGACAGCCGAGTTCTGATGGGAAGTGACGAATGGCATTTTTGACAGCGTTGTTTGACAGCCGTCAGCTAATGCAACTGATATAGAAATATATGGTAGCCTCGGCCTTAAGTATGGCTTTCTTTTATTTACAATGCCAAATTATTTTAAAAACTACAAAACCCACATCTGTCCAACCCAGCAGAGCCAGTATGATGTCAGCTTCTATTTTTTTAAGATGTGAAGCAGAAATAAAAAAAATGATCCAGAAAAAAAAAAACAAGGAGCACCTCAAAATGTTTATAGCCAAGGTCAAACATTGTGGGGGGGAGGCTAAATGTGATAAATCTGCAACATTAACAGCCACTTCCCTTTTAATAGAATCCAGCATAAACTTGGAGCAGCCTTTGGCTCGCCCCAAGCCATTAATCTGCGACAAAAATGTCTTCTTGACAAAAAGCAGAGCCTCTTTAATAAAAGTTAAGGCAGACAGTATTAGGTTCAGAGGGAATCCTGTTGCTTTTTTATATAATGAGAATTCTTCCATAATAAGTGCAGATAAAAAGAAAAAAAGAAAAAAAAGAAATGTGAAGGAAGTCAACACTGAGGTAGCAGACCACAATAATATCTGTGAAAAGAGCGTTTTTCTATAAACACTGGCAACAATGGCCAATGAAAGTCTACATGGCAGGTTCAAGTTTTATTGTTGGAAGGTCATTTATTTGTTAAGTTCTTAGCCTGGGGCCCAATGGTGGTTTTTTCTTATAGATTCGTGATACTCAATAAGCATCTTTTGTTCGCCACATTTTTTTAAATCAGTCCTTAAACCGAATGAAAACCAACGTTGGATGTCACTGCAATCTGCCACATCCCTCTTCCCTCACCGAGCTGCCTTGTCTTCAATGTAGCAATGCATCAATAAAGATCAGAGGTGGTGGGGAAGCTGCACAGAGGGGCATCAAGACCCCTGGATTCAGAAAGTCCCCTTCATGTGAGATATTTCAACAACAGGCCCTTTACACGCTATAACGTACTTACGTTTTTAAATATAAGTTGCTTGGAGACCTTGGTAACAAGAGACTAATAAATCTGATGATGATGGCACTGTTGGAAAACCAAACTTGGTAGGCTTTGGAAAAAAGGGAACCTGCCTTGTTTGTTTGTCTGTTTTGTTATTAAATTTAAACATGGCACTTTCTCCCCAAAGGATGCCCGGGGAGGGGGGGGGCTAACAACATTAAATCTGATAAAACCATACCCAAAAATAATAATTAAGTGACAGTTTTAAAATCTACAGTCCGTGGATGTTCCTGTTCTCTTCCAAACATCTGGAAAAATAAATATGCCGTTAAATTCTGCCTTAATACAGACAGGGAACTGCCTGGTCTTCCTTGGGAAGGGTGTGTGTCCAGAGATGGGGTTCCACCATGGAGAAAGCTCTCACGTTCACACCCTCCTACCCATCTGCAGTGGTGTTAATGTGAGGCGCGCCTCTTCTCTCCTCGATCATAAGCTACAGGTTGGGGCATATGGGGAAAGGCACTCCATTAAATACTTGGGTGCCAGGTCCTTTAGGGCTTTGAACCATACCAGCATCTTGAATTGGGTCTGAGCAGCTCACTGGCAGCCAGAGCAGTGCTCTCAGAACTGAAGTTATATGCTCTCCTCTGACTGCTGCACTCCACAACTAAGCTGACTCATTCTGCACTAGCTGCAGCCTCTAGACTATTTTCAGCCCCATGGAGAGTGTTATGCAGTCATGTACGTAGGGGGTTATCAGAGCACAGACCACTGAGGCTAAACTATCTCCGTCCAGGCATGGCTCTAGCTAACAAGTTAGCTGTAGCTGGGCACAGGAGTCCCTCATTACCTATGCTTGAGTGACAGTTTGGTGTTGAGGAACATTCCCAAACTGCAGGCCTGCTCTTTCATGGGGAGTGCTCCCTCACCCAGAACAGATGAATTCCCTAATTCCCAAAGCAAAGAACCATCCACCCATAGGACCTCAGTCTTATTTGGATTCAGTTTCAGTTTATTGGCCCTTGTCCAGCCCATCACTGCTTTCAGATACTGGCTCAGCACCTGCACAGCCTGGCCTGATGCAGATAGGATGGAGAGATAGATAAGGGTGTCATCAGCATACTGATGGCACTACGCCACAAACCCCCTGGCAACAGCACTTAACAGCATCACATAGATACTGAACAGCATGGGGGATAAGATGGAGCCCTGTGGGACTCCAGAGCCTAAATGCTATGGGTCCAATCAGCTGATGTGTGGTAGAGCCAAAGCCTGCTAGACTGGCTGTATGAGAAACATATTTGTGCAGCCAATGCCTGGAAAAAGCTGATGGGCAGTAAATCAAACCCCCAGGCTCTTTAAAGGACCATGCAGGGCTCTTGCAAGGACTTTGGGACTTGAAAGTGCCCAGTCACCTAACATCACTGTGATGCCAAGTGACTGACAGAAGGGTGGCCCCTGTCCATCTGTCAAATTTGGCCCCCAAGGCTAGGATCTGATAAGGATCTGGCTTGCACAGCCAAAAAGGTTTCCCATCCCTGCATGAAGGCAATTTGGTTTGTTTTAGCTGTTGGGGGTGGGGGATGATTGTTGTCTGTATGCTAGTTGAATCTAGCTGCTGGCTGAATTGTCTCTGTTTTATACCGAGCTGGATTTTATAGCTGGATTTTAAATCAATGAACTATTGCCGGTCAGCTTTATTGTTTTATTATTGAATTGCTGTATATTATGTTCTTAAATTTTATTCCATTTGCTGCTGTGTGTTGCCTAGAGAATATTTTTTATTAGGCAGCTCAAAAATGGAAACAAATATGTACACATACTGCAATAACTCCAAGGCTTAAGCTACAAGTCTCAAAGCTGGATGACATGGCCTAGTGAGTCACCTGTGTGAGCTCAGACATCAGTGCCTTCTTCAGGCCCACAGGAAGCTGCCATATATACCAGGTCAGACCACTGGCCCATCTAACTCAGTACTGTCTACACGGACTGGCAGCGGCTCTCCAGGGTTTCAGACAGCCTGTTCCAGCCCTAGCAGAACACCCTGGTCCAGCATTCTGTTCTCACAGAGGCCAGCCAAATGTTCCCAATGGGAAGCCCACAAGAAGGACCTGAGTGCAACAACACTCTCCCCCTCCTGCAGTTTCCAGCAACTGGTGTTCAGAAGCATTCTGCCTCCGGCCATGGATCGGCCACATAAATACCAGGAGTGTGGCCTTTTGGTCGACGTAACAGTATATCATCCGCTTGATGTACATCAGGTTCTGTGCTCTCCTCGTTTTGCTGCAGCTCATGCCTCTGGCTTTAAATGTCAGCAACTGACTTGTGGCAGGGATGGAAAGAGGTTAGAGAATACACCCTCCAGATCTAGAACTGGATTAGGGCAACTATTCCAATAAAAATATCATTATTACGTCTTCTTCTTCTAGTTACCATGCATTCTTCATTAGTTCTATAAGGCATTTAGCAGGGTTAGAGTCAGGCTGAAAGTCATCTTTTGAGAAAAGGTTGTTATTTCAGACCAACTCTGGGTGGTCCCACCCCATGGATTCATTAAGTCAAAAAATCAAAAGGTCAAAAGAAAACATCACTCCAGACCCTAAAAGTTTATGTGGTTAATTTCAATTAGGGGGGAAGGAGAGGAGAAGAAAAAGAGGAAATCTGTATATCGTTATTTTTACTCATTTCAACCAATTAATGGCTCCAAAGAAATGGCCATTACATCTAACTGAAAAGTTTGCTTGCACTTCATTAAAAGGACGTTTAAACAAGCTCACAAGCCTTTTTAATGCATTTGGGTTGACCACATAGTTGTTTGGGCTTCTCTGTAATTACTTCCATTCAGCTTTCAACTGCAAGCACAACAGCCAAGTCCAATAATTCAAGTATTAAAGAAGAAACACCCAGTGCTACAGTTCTGTTTCAAAAACGACCTCTGTTTGGGGTTGTTGCTTTTAAAAAAACAAATAAATGTAGAATGACTATGCAAGCGGTTACCACAAGCAAACTTTCACCAAAAAAGGTGTCTGTGTTAATGAAAGTCCACTAAAATATTTTCCTTCCAACAGCTCTCGGAGCCAGGAGACTAAAAGTAACCCTTTATTGTCCCACACACTCCACAGTCTCTAATTAAGCTTTTCTGGGTGTAACGCAGAAGGCCTCATGTCTGCACAGAAATTTTTCAAGTGACCTTGGACCAATCGATCCCTGGTATCTTCAGGTGGGGTTGGAAATGTCCCCTGCCTCAAACCCTGGAGAGCTGCTGTCAATCAGCAGGAGTGTAGCTGTCCAGGGTCTCAGGAGGTCTTAGACCCCTTACTTTTTTGGGAGCCGAGTCCCAGCAGATTCCCGATACCTACAGGGTCCTATCAGAGCTTGGAAAAGTTACTTTTTTGAACTACAACTCCCATCAGCCCCAGCCAGCATGGCCAGTGGATTGGGCTGATGGGAATTGTAGTTCAAAAAAGTAACTTTTCCAAGCTCTGGGTCCTATGAGCCAATCAGCATGAAAGGGGAGTGTGTTAGCCACTTGGGAGAGTTTTCTAACTTGCTTTCTTGTTGTTTCTTGCTGATTGGAGCCAATCAGAGTGAAACGAGTTCCTATTAGTTCCTGCTTCAAAAAGGCAAGTTGTGGAGAGTGAGAAGACTGTAACTACAGAAAAAGAGACCAGTAACTACAGAAGATGCCGCCCTGGGCTCCTACTGGGAGGAAGGGTGGGATATAAATCTAATAAATAAATACATAGTAAAGAAGAGACAGGGAATCCTGGTGATAGCATCCTGTCTATATCATCAAGTAGTTTGGTTGCAGCAGGGGATAAAAATGCAGACAATGAATTCAGTAAATCAAGCAATACATCTGACAGTGAGAATGGCCAGTCAAATGCTAACAGTGACAGAGAAGCAGAAAGCAGTATCCAAGCCTAGCCAGATTATTCTATAATCTTAGAAGGAGCTGTGGCTGTGACTATTATGAAGGGACCTGGCACTTCTGAATTTGCCACTACATACTGCCAGTCAAGGACCAATGGTTGGACTCAGTATAAGGCAGCTTATGTTCCATTTTCTCTCTCCCTCTCTCTTTCACCTTGCCCTTTCAGGATTGTTATGAAAATAAGAAGGAATAGCCGTCTTATATTTAAACACTCTCCTGGTAGCCAGAGGTGAGAAGGAATTGTATGCAGCTTCCCACTACTAATAACAGCAATGCCAGTTGATGGGAATCACAAGTGGGGAGGGTGCTGCTGCGTTCAAATCCCGCCTTTGGACTTCCCATTGGGGCACTTGGTTGGCCACTGTCAGAACAGGATGCTGGACTAGATGGGCCCCTTTTGGCCTGATCCAGCTTCAGAGCTTTTCTTAGATTCTTACTGACTATATTAATAGCCTGTTATAAGCCACATCACTGCCTCTGACCACACTGGGCCATGACGACAGGCTGGTGGAGACCAAGGGGACTGAGAAAACAGGACTACAAGAATAAAACCTGCACGCTGTAAAACTCTCTGGAAAAGTATTAAAATCATTAATTTCAGTGGTATTTCAAAATCCTGAGGCCTAGTGAATCAGGGACTGGCATGTTATTTCTGGCTTGGGATGGCCCAAGAGCAGAGTTTGTAGTTATTCTGTGTTATTTCAGGGGCGTCAGACAGAAGAAACCCTCAACTTAGCAATAATGTCAACATGTACTTGAATAACTCAGGCACTATCCTTTTTTTTTACACTTATACATAACACACACATGCACTACAAAACCCCCAAAGTTTTTCACCAAATCCATTAAGCAGCATAGCTCATGATTACTATGAAGATCAGAGGCCAAGTTCATTAAAGACAAAAATCCTCTAAATCATATATAAGGCAACTTAAAAACCTAAGATAAATCATTTTATTACTAAAGCTATTGCTAGAGGAGTCTGGGAGCAGACACTGAACGTCAGAAATAATGACTACATTAAAAAAGGCTTCATGAGAAATTTATGAAGTACAATTTCTTTCTGCCCTCTCTCTTCCCGCCCCCCCACTCCCACCCCACCATTCTCCTGGCACTATAGGAAAAGCCAAGATAATATTTCCCAGGAAAGCATAATAAACTCTGAATGGACCAACAACCTTATACTAAGATAATTAAACCTTATAAAAACTTACATGAAATATCCCCCCCCCCGCTTTTTGGGGTTCTCTGTTATTTTGCATTTAAACAGAGTAAGTAGGCCCTAGGAGGTCAAACAAATAAAGTCTTTCTTTGAACTGACCCACAAGAAACAGGCTCAAAACAACTTGTTTAAAACTGAAAAAACAATTGTTACTTTAGGAAAATTGGGGGTGGGGAAGGTTTGTCAATGTAGCAAGTTGCATATAATATGGTTCAATGGGAAGTACAGGTGACCCACACTTGATCTGCGAGCCAGTGTGGTGAAGCAATTACAGCAGTACTCACTCCCCAACCTGTTGCCTGTTGTTGGACCACCACTCCCATCAACCATGGCCATTGGCCTTGCTGGCTGGGGCTGATCGGAGTTGGAGTCCCAACAACATCTGGAGGGCATCAGGCTGGGTTAGAGTGTTGGCCTAAACCAGGGAGACCCAGCTGGAAATTCTCACCCAGCCACGAAGCTCACTTGGTATCCTTCAGCCAGTCACTATCTCTCAATGTCCTAGTCACAAGATGATTGGGAGATTAAGGCTGAGTGGGGAAACAAAAGACCATGAAGTCCTTGTTGGAACGTCAGGATATAAATGCTAGAAACAATCATGGATAAATCAGGCACTACCTATCCATGCCCTGATTACTTCCAGGATAGATTACTGCAATGCACAGTATGTGGGGCTGCCTATGAAGACTGTTTAGAAACTTCAGCTGGTTACGCTGTGAAGCCATTATCTGGTACAGATGCTTATGCCCAGGATTCTGTTTCAGACTCTACTGCTATCTTCTTATGGGATAATTTCCCCTTTCAGTCCATCTTTAAAACCACCTCAGAAAACAAACTTCCTCTTTGCCAATGCAGAGAAACAAGAATCTAGCATACTCGAGTCTAGGCAATGTGTAGGGATGGGATGGGATGGGTGGGGAAGAGAGAGGTGTTCTCAGATGATGATCTCTGGCAAAACAGTAGAACACCAGAACATAAGAAGAGCCCGACTGCTGGATCAGGTCAAAGGCCCATCTAATCCAGCATCCCTTCCTCGCCAGAGGCCTATAGGAAATGTTGGAAGATTCACGACAAACAGATTAAAGCACCTCTTCACATAGTGAAGTGCGTAAGTTAAACCATGGAATTCACTTCCACCAGAGGCAGTGATGGCTACCAACTTGGATGATTTTAAAGAGGATTCATGGAGGGCAAGGCTATCAATGGCTACTGGCCATGATGGCTATACTCTGCCTCCACAGTCAGAGATAGTATACCTCTGAACAAGAGTTGCTAGAAAACACTGGAGAGAGTGCTCTTTTCCTGCTCGTAAGTCCCACAGGCATCTGGTTGGCCACTGTGAGAACAGGATGCTGGACTAGATGGGCCACTGGCCTGATCCAGCAGGCTCTTCTTATGTTCTAAGCCCACAAGTAGGACCTGAGCACTCTCCTGTCCTGCAGTTTCCAGCGACTGGTATTCAAAGGCATACTGCCTCTGACAGGGCAGGAAGAACACAGCCATCATGACGAGCAGCCCTTCATAGAAGAGGTGCCGTAGCTCAATGGTACAGCATCTGCTTTGCATGCAGAAGGTCCCAAGTTCCATCCCCGTCATCTCCAGGAAGGACTCTGTGCCTGAAACCCTGGAGAGCCTCTGCCGGTCAGTGTAGACAATACTGGGCTAGATAAATCAATTGTCTGATTCAGTGTAAGGTCATTTCTTATGTTCTTAATAGTATTTACCTATTTTCAACTGCAAAATGTTGAAGGGTAAAGCATACACTTAATTATCACTGCCCAGCTCACTCCTTAACACTCTTTCCCACTCAGTATTGGGATATCTAAAGTCTGCCAAGGAGGCCTTTTGGAATCGTCTTTCCCTCCCCCACACCCTCTCTCTCCAGTTACTCTGGGCCCTCGGGTGGTCCCACTCCATTACGCAATCAGACCGTACACACATCACAAGTAGTCACCCCCTATCAACATCAGTGTTGGGCAAGTAGGAGGAAGATGTGGAGTGACAATTCACACTTGGCACTGTCAAAAATATCACTTAGGCAAGTCCTCTTCAACTGCATGAGAGCTGGCTTTCATTCACTCCCAATTAGCACTTCCTGTTCAATAAATCCATTCCACCCACAAATAATCTTAGCCCCGGCAAAAAAACAGAACAAAAACAAAGTAAAACAAAACAGGGGTGGGTAGGTGGTGGAAGACTCAGAACAAAAAACAGTGCTATATTTTGCATCTGTCAAGACAAAAATCATATAATAAGCCAGCGGTTCGAGTTGGAACTAGACACGACAGTCAACAAAGGGTGGCCACAGCAAACATTAAGAGAGTCCAGAAACTGTAGCAACTGCAGGATGCTTACACAGGAGTAAACCCAAATGAATTCAATAGGACTGACTTCTGATTAGAAGTGGTTAGGGATTATGCTGCACACTTTGATCCACACAGTAGTCCAAATTGTGTAAATCAGGTCAGTTTGTAAAGGAATTCACAAAAAACAAAAAACAGTGCTATATTTTGCATCTGTCAAGACAAAAATCATCTAATAAGCCAGCGGTTCGAGTTGGAACTAGACACGACAGTCAACAAAGGGTGGCCACAGCAAACAGCCATCTCATGACAAGTCTTCTACCTCTCCTCCGCCATGTTTGAGGAAAACCTATCAGCATTATTGCTTTGCCCTTTGTGGAGTGAGAGCAGGGACCGGTACATCTTGACTGCGTCAGAACAACACTGTGCCTGCCTAAACATGCCAGGAAACTCAGCTTGGGGCTGCTGTTTTTGGTGACAGCCCCATATCGGCCACTGTGTCTGCCTCAGCCTCCTACTGAGCAGTAATTTTCCAACTGTGCTCTGGGAAAGCCGGGGGGGGGGGCGGAGGAGTGAAGGGGGAAGTCTCTTGGATGATTCCCAGGGGCTCCTCAATAAGAGGATCAGCAGTGCCAGTTACATTACTCTAAAAGGCAGCTTGTCCACCAGGGAGCAGCCCACCTGATAGCCACACTGAGGCCTTTGCCTTAGGCGGCAGATTGGGAAAGGCGCTGAACTTGTGCACTTTCTCCCGCCCAGCCACTCACCCTCCCACCACCATTTACTGCTTTAGGAACACCACTGCCATTCTGCCACTGCAGCGAAGTAGTCAGCAGCACTCCTGTGGGACTCTCCAGTGATGCCCGATCACCACTCCTTAAAGCAAAGCATTCTGGAAGAGGTTGCCCCAGAGATTGCCTGCAATGCTATATGCTATGCCACTGAGGACTGTTAGGCTTGAAAGTTTTTAGCCTGAGCAAGCCATTGTCAGGTGAAAGGGCCTGGGGAGTCTTGCCATACTGGCACACTGCTGTCCCTAATGCAACAGCAAAGAAGGAAAAGAAGGGCAGTGCATGGGCCAGCTGTGCAGGTCCGCTACCACTAACCACCTCCAGCTATGTGCATGTCATGGCCCCTTCAGAGGACTTGGAGGAAGAGGCAGAGTTGGCAGACCCAGGAGAAGGAACTAGTGGAACCCCTGAGGACACAACTCTGGCTCTTCCCCAGCTGGAGAATGTCCAGGACCTGGCTGAAGCCCCTCAGTCGGATTCTGGGCATGAACAGGAGGCTCCCCTCCCCCCTGCAGAAAGGAGACGCCAGCGAGTAGCACAGCAACAAAGGGTCGGGTCGTTTAAGAACAAGCAGCTCTGAGCAGCTGGGAGACTAATCACAGGCACTTGGCTTAGGGAGTCTGTTATAAAAGGCAGTTCATGGCTGCAGGAGACTGCTGACTACAATGTCGGTTGTGACCCCTCGTCTGTAACGCCATTGCTAGCCTCTAGACCTTCGGACTGGACCCCTGGCTTTCTGAACTCTGCTTCCCTACCTGGACAATGCTCTTGGACACTGCTACTGGTTAGTCTGTCAAGCCTTTCTTCTGCCTGCCAGCCCCCATTATCTGCCTGGCCTTGACTGCTGGCTGCTTCGTTACTGCCCAGCCCCCAGCCCTGAAGCTGACAGTGCATTGCATTCCCCTATGGCCAGCATCCCTAGCACCCTTTGTAACTTTTGAACCCCATAGGTCTTTGCAGACATTTACATCCCATGACAAACTAATAATGAAGGAAAACATTCCCTAAGGTGAGGTAGTCCACCTGGTGCCCTGCAGATGAGTCTGGACTACAACTCCCATTATCCCTGGCCATTAGCCAAGTTGGCTGGGGCTGATGGGAGTTGTAGTTCAACAAGTCCGAAAGAGTACCACACTAGGTATCCATGTGCTAAGGATAAAAAGTTCCAAGACAAATGAGTTTTAGTGCAAGTTTTAGACTAATTTTATTTTCTTTGCTCATCCAAAAATGTTCTTACCTGGCCTTCTCCAACTGTCTCAGTATCGATAATGGTGACGACCCCAGGAACCAAGGGACTGCGTCTGGTATTGCTGTGAGCTAAGATCTCTTCTTCTGTTGCTCCTGATGGCAGAGTGCCTGTCAGCTGGGTCACAACTTTCCCAACCATGGTGAGTCCCGTTTTTATAGTCTATTTTTAAAATAAAAACAGCCAACACAAAACTCATTTTAACCACTACAGTTATTTTGCCCCTCGTAAGCAAGTTACACAGCAACACCTATTGAAGAATGCAGGTGAAACCCTTCACATGGCCAGGTTGTGTTTATTTTTAAAAGATGCATCGAAATAAGAAGGAATATAAAGCTACACAAATGTACAGGTGCATTATTTTCATTCACAGAACCTAACTACTGTAGTTCCTCCTGGGCTGGGCAACTGCAGCACAGTCTACATGCGGCTTCCTTTGAAGAGAGTCTGTATATTTTTACTGTTATTTCATTTCATTATTTCCTGCTCTGAGACTGAAGAGCAGATTATAAATATGCATCATCATCATCATTAAGAGAGTCCAGAAACTGTAGCAACTGCAGGATGCTTACACAGGAGTAAACCCAAATGAATTCAATAGGACTGACTTCTGATTAGAAGTGGTTAGGGATTATGCTGCACACTTTGATCCACACAGTAGTCCAAATTGTGTGAATCAGGTCAGTTTGTAAAGGAATTCACAAAGAATTCCTCAAGCATCCCTGCTTCATCTAATCAATCTCATGGCAGGGTGCAATTAGAAAACACATAAAAATACAATATCTGTTCTAATAATATTGCCTGGCAACTACGGATGGGCAAATCTGTTCATTTCAGTTTCTCTCAGTTTCTCATTTTTCCAACCTTAAATCCAGTTCTCCACATTTCCACAACAGTGTGACTTTTCTTTTAAAGTCCTCATGAAAATTCTTAAGCATTTTTAGTGATAAAATACACATTTTGGCATGCAATTTTGCCTAATATGTTATTTATTTATTATTTATTTACTGAATTTATATCCCACCCTTCCTCCCGAAAGAGCCCAACAAAACTTTTTAACAATAATCTCCCAAAAACAGCATTTTAAAACCAGTTACAGAAAAAAACATTCTTCCATACAGGAATTTTCAGATTATACCATTTTTTTGCAAACTAATTTTCCCTAATTATATGCATTTTATATGTTATTTTCACAAATATATACTATGTTATGCACAGTTTATTCTAATATATGCATTTCTGCACACATTACTTGGCTGGCGAACTGCTTTGTGAGATTCAGAGAAGTGCAAATTTCGAAGGATGGCTGAGTTTTGGTTCAAGTACTGTTTCAGAAAATACGTATTAAGTAAGTTCGCCTTTGGACCAACTGAACCAAATTTCTCCCCAACCCCTACTGCCAATGCAAAGTGGAATGCACATATGGTTCAAAGAACTTTGCACAGCGAGTCGTCATTACGGTATAGAAGATGACTACCAAATGATTGCACTTCATTTATGAAATTTGTACACCGCTTAATATATTTTTAAAAATCTCTAAGTGGCTTATAATCAAAAGACACATCAATTCGTAGCAAAGCACAACCAATATCATTAAATAATATTTCCTAAAAGCTGTGTAAAGACAAAACAAAACTATGTATCACAGATAAAACTGAGCAGTGTACAAAACATAATGAAAGGAGAGTTTGGCTAAACATATGTCATTTTAAAAAGCCTCATGAATTACCTTAGGTAAGGCTATCATAAAGAAGGCCCGCTTCTGAGTTGTCAAGTGACAGTCTGCTGTTCATGGAATGACCAGCAGGGTCTCCTTGGATGAACACAGAGTGCGGCTGCCAGGTATCCTGGCCCCAAATTGTTTAGGGGTTTAAATGTCAGCAACAAAACCAAATGAATTTTGGTTTCATATGCATGTGTGACTTTTTCCATTTGCACAGGGATAATACTGGAACCTCTCTGGAGTTTTTAGAACCAAACCTCACAAAAGTGAATTATATGTTGAATAACTTTGGGGGGGGCACACTAACAGTACTTATGATACTTTTTTACATATGGTGATAGTGGGGAGCTCAGGCAGTGATGCTTCAGATGATAATTGGGGAGTTGTGTGCACCTCACTGTTTCCATCTGTGTAATGTTGGGAGCAGGGCATGGAATCAGAGAGCGCCAAACCCATCACCTTCCACCTCCACACAGTTAATACCACCCCTTTGTGGAGGATAAGAACTGTTGGAGGCAATATGCCTCTGAATACCAGCTGCTGGGGATCATAGGTGAGGGGAGTGCTGTTGCACTCACATACTTCTTGAAGGCTTCCCATAGGCATCTGCTTGCCACTGTGAGAACAGGATGTTGGACTAGATGGGCCATTGGCCTGATCCAGGATGGCTCTTACGCTTTTAAACAAAGTTAAAACTATGGAACTGGCAACAAGATAGAGTGACAGTCGCCGACCTGGAAGTCTTTAAAAGGGACTAGACAAATTCATGGAGCATAACGCTCTCAGTGGCCACTAGCCACCATGGCTAAGTTCCATCTTCACTGCCAGAAGCAATATGCCTCTGGATGCCAGTTGCCAGGGACTGCGAGCAGGGAGAGCACTATTGCGCTCTGGTTCTGCTTGCAGGCTTCTCATGGGTATCTGGTTGGCCACTGTTGAGAACAGGACACTGGACCAAATGGGCCTTCTGATATCCTTCTGTTCCTGCACATCACATCCCTCTGACTGATGCTCTGCTAAGTCCCTACTGCCAAGAGCCTTTGGCCCAGTCCAACAAGGTTCTTCTACTTATGTATGTTCTTATAAGCTGAAAGACCTCCAGGAGAAGAAAAGCCAGACCGGGGGGAAAACAAAACAGATATATGAAATGACAAAACTAAGCTCCCTGTTCAAATTCCAAAAGGTTGTGGTGTGGATGAGGGGTGCAGGGGGGAATCAGTTCAGATCACGGGCTGGAGGACAAGCCACAAATCAATTGCAGCTGCTTTGTTTAGTGCTAAAAACTCAAACTGCAGTGATTAGAAAAGACATTAGTGTTCATCAATTAGCAGCTGAGCGTTTGGCTTGAATTATTCATGGGGAAATGACTTACACACAAGCGTCTGTTAGTGTGTTGTCAGGAAAACCTCTGAAAGGGCCAACAGAACCAGGCGCCACTGTGTATCGACGGCACCGATCCAGCCAGGAAGCCCGATTAACCTCTGAGATGCCTCTGTTGATGTACTTACCCCATTAATGCTAATGGAGATGCTACCACTTAAAAGAAGAAGAAGTCGGAGCCAGCCAGGCTTTATCAAAGGAAAAGTCTTTGGGTTTTTAGTCTCTTAGCAATAGACATATCCTGTCATTTGTGTGTCTTATCCCCCCCCCATTCCCCACTCCCTCCAACCTTTTAAAACTCCTCCAACAAATGGTAAAGAATAAAATCCTTAAACAACTGGCATGCCGACAATTTCTTGGAAAATACACACATACACACACACCAAGCAACTGGATGTAATATGCGCTGCCTCAGTGGGCCTTTTGACATGATAGGTTGTCTAGGGGTAGCAACCCTAGAAATCACTGCAGCCTCTAGCAGGCTGGTGTTAGAACCAGGCTGTTGTTGTGTGAGGACTCAATTTAGATTTTATATCAGTTGCTGGGAATCACACATGGGGAGAGTGGAATTGCACTCAGGACCTACTTCAAGGCTTCCACGGGCATCTGGCTGGACACTGTGAGAACATGATACCGGACTAGACGGGCCCTTGGCCTGATCCAGCAGGGCTCCCCTTATGTTCTTAGACACAGAGCAGAGATGGGAAAACTTCAAATGTTTTGGGGACTACATCTGCCATTATCCCCAGCCATTGGCCACCTGGAGAGCACTATATTGGCTAATCCTGCACTACACCACACTGGCTATTAAAGCATCTCAAATAGGGGTCTAAAAAAGACTCCTGCCTATATCTGAGAGGGCCACAGATTCCCCCTCCCTGACATAGAGGATGTGCTCATTCTTCAGCTTGGGTCAGAATTTAGGGTGGAGAAATGGGAAGACAGCAGGGAATGCCCTGTTGATCAGGCAGAAGGCCAGAATCCTAGTATTTATAATTAGGCTGAGACAATCCAGAAGATACCTACCATATTTGTGTGGTAGGTAGGTAGGTAGGTAGGTAGGTAGGTAGGTAGGTAGAAAGAAAGAAAGAAAGAAAGAAAGAAAGAAAGAAAGAAAGAAAGAAAGAAAGAAAGAAAGAAAGAAAGAAAGAAAGAAAGAAAGCCAGCATGACAGGATCAGAGGCCATCTATTTACCTTTCTGTTTTATCTCAGAATAAGACACTATGCTAGCAAAAATAGAAGAGTTACCACATGCCATGCTGGTAGACAGGGATTCCCCCCTCCTCCAGTTAATCTTACTGAAATCAACAGGAGCTACACAAGGTCACAGTACTGGAGACTTTTTGCCCTCCAGATGTTGTTACTGAACTACAGCTCCCATCATCCCCAGCAAGCATGGCCAATGGCCAGGGATTATGAGAGTTACAGTTCATCAACATCTGGAAGGCCAACGGTTCCCCACACCTGCTCTAAAGCCTGCCTCACTGTTTCCATCACAAGCTTGATAGACTCAGCTCTTGGTTTCGAGGACGCTATCTAGGCTGCAGTACCAGTCTTCCTAAGAATCTAGTCAGCTGACCTCAAGGGCCAATCCTAGTCCACCAAACCCTATAAAACCTTGGTCTGAAAGCTTGCTCCTCAGTCCAAGCCACTCCTCTCTGGTGTGAAGACCTTGTCTGATTAAGCTCTTGTTCTTCTGCTTGGGCTTGCCTCTGGTCCACTTGGACTGACAACTAGCCTCTTCTCCCTCAATAGTCCCAGAAGCCAATTGTCTAGAGGAGGGGTGGGGAACCTGTGGCCCTCCAGATGTTCCTGAACTATATCTCCCTTCATCCATGACCATTGACTATGCTGGCTGGGGCTGATGGGAGTTGGAGTCCAACAATATCTGGAGGACCACAGCTTCCCCATCCCTGGCCTACAGCCTAGCCCTTGTTGAGGCCTCACACTACCACTCAGCTGCCCTTTATCACCTGAGACAAGAGTATCATCTCTGGGAGAAGGTTCTTTTCACAACACTCAGTCCTGTAACCTAACTTGAACCCATAGGTTAGGTGTAAGGAACCTTCAGCTCTCCAGATATTGCTGAATGACAACTCCCATCATCCCTGGCCATTGGCCATGCTTGCTGGGACTGATGGAGGCTGTAGTTCAGTAACATCTGGAGGGCCAAAGGTGCCCCTTCCCAGTCTAGTCATTAGCATCTAATGCCCAATGATTTCCTCCATCCACTCTATGGTAAGTGCTTGAATTTAAGAAAAGGACTGTGTGGGAAGTACCCAGTCTGTTTGCCCCATCCATTTAGTTCCCACATTTGACCATTTAACTCGGGGATGGGGAACCCATGGCCTTCCAAATGTTGCTGCATTCCATGAGCCTGAGCCAGAATGGCCAAAAGTCAGGGATGTTGGGAGATGGAGTTCAACACCATCTGGAAGGCCACATGTTTCCCAGTCCTGATCTCAAATAAAAGGAGACTGAACAGGAATGCTTGTACAACATTATTCTTCTAGGGTCTTCTTGTGAGGGGAAAAAATCCTTTTCCTATACATGCACACACAAACTCCACACTACTGTTTTCGACAAGACATTAATCACTACTGTTTTATAATCCACAAGCGATTAAACAAATGTCTGTAATTACGAGCAGATGCAATACTCCAGGCAGCAGAAAAGGAACTGCATTATAAACACACAGTAAATTTTACAGAGAGAGAGAGAGAGATGATATAATCAAAGAGCAGGTTAGAGAAAGCGTCATTTAATTTATTTATGCAGACGTAAGATGCCTTGTTACTAGAGGCATACAAGCACATTGAAGGGTGTACAAGAACATTACAACTCAATACTCCCCCCCTCATGTATGCAGTACAACATAGACTAGAATTAAAAGGAAGTTCTTTGGCCAAGAACAACAAATGTGTGTCTCTTTTCCTCATCTTCCTCTAGTAATACACAGTAACTTAAAATATGTAACATGGCAGCATACCGCGGAAATTTTCCATCCCACTTCACAAGGTGTTGCTTGTGGTGAGCATGGAAACTTGGAGCGTGATATCCGATAATATGCTCCCTTTCTCTATGCATTACTGGAGGAAGAAACAAAGGGGTACCTCTTTTGGCGGAAGCCTATTCAGAGGCTGCTGTCCTCCACCACCACCACCCTACAATCTGGTAAGCAGGGTCACTGTCACCATAGCTTCTCAGGGAAGTGTCAGGAAGTGGTGACCACTCCCCTCACAAGGATGGGGAGAAATTTGATTCAGTTTGCTCTTTCCAAAACAACATGTGAATCGAAACACTGTCATCCTTTGAAATTTGCGCTTCTCTGGATTTTGCAATGCAATTAAAAAAGCATATAGTTGTGAAACTAATATACAAAAATGCCTTTTGTTTGGGTAAATTGCTTTGCAAAAATGCATACAAAAATGGGTGTATTAGGAGAACTTTGCACTAAAGTGCTGATGAATTTTCATGAGGCCTTTTTTAAAAAAAAAAACTCATGTGGAAATGTGGAGAACTGAACTTAAGGCAGTATAGTGAGAAACTGAGAGAAAATGAAGTTGACAGATCCACTCATCAAGCAAGCTGTGTCACTGCAGCTTCTCAGTGAAGAAACATCTGGATCAACTCCACCCAGGAGAGCCACTGGTTCCTCCTAGGCAGGAAACAGCATAAAAGGGCTTCCTGTTTCAGCAGAACTTTACTCAAGCAACAAGGTCTACCTGAGCTCTGGAGTATCTTCCGTTGCTGTCCTTGCTCTTTAGTCCTCTCCAGTAGTGTAGTGGCAAATGTACAGGGTCCCTTCATGATAGTCACAGCCATGCCCCCTCATAGCCACACCCCCTTACCCTTATTTCCCTTGCTCTCCGTGTCATTTCTGCACAAAAGACATCCCTAAGGGCAATCATCATGAAAGGGAAGGCTATGTTAGCTACTGAGAAGAGTTTTCTCAATGGCTAACTCACCTCCTTTCACTCTGGCTTCAATCAGCATAAAAGGACACAGACTCTTCCCAGTGGCTAATACACTCCCCTTTCATGATGATTGGTTCGTACATAGGGCCCTGACTGGGCCTTGAGCACAACCCTAAGGGGTCTACAACTTTGTGGCCCCGGATGACTACACCCCTGGTCTTCTTTTTGGGTCCCTACTGGCTGGCCCTCTGATCCCACGATACATCTAATCTGTCCCTTTGGGTGGTATCCAACTAGCATTTCCCAATAGCACAAGGACTTCTGCTTGGGCAACGGAACTTCCCCCCATACCCCATATGTGCCCTTCACCCTCCCCAAATCTGAGTTGGGGGAATTAGGGGTGGCTGGTGCCCAATGGGACTGGAAGGGCAGAAGGCAGGGTGACCAACAGTAGGCGGAGCCAGAACCAATGGCAGGTGGAGCTGACTGGTTGTAAGAAAGAAGGCAAGCATGTGGGAGTAGGCTGACTGAGGGCAGACTGAGGCTGGTGGAGCAGCCTCCACTGGGGGGAACCCTTAGAATAGATTTAGGAGACATACAGGGAGAGGAGGGGGGCCTCCTGTTGCTTGAGCAGAACTTCTTGCGCTGATGGAACAATTTACTTAGTGCTACTTTGGATACAACCCTTGATGTTTCTACGTGTGTATATATTCTACACGTTAGGGATGCCAGAGATTTTTAAAAAATTGATCCATTATCTGTTTTTTAACCTATTAAATGACTACAGTGTTGAAGTTATTGGTGTTACATATTGTTAACTTAGCTATTTGCATGGTTTATGCTCATCTAAATATTTTAGTGTTAATTGTTGGACTGTCAATAATATGTTGCAATGGATTATAATCTGATGCACTGTATTTACTGTGTTATTACTATATTTGAATTGCCCATTTTCTGTGGGTTGCTTTGAGCACAAATGTATTTTTGGAAAATGTAATATATAAATAAACTATGATTAAATATACAAAGCCCTGAACAACTTGGGCCTTAAGGACTGCCTAAGCCCTTATATCCCAGCTTGATCACCGAGATCATCCAGAGAAGCGCAATTAGGGACTTCCGGGAAGGGTGACTTCGCTTGTGCCTGCTTTTGGGACGGGCTCCCGCCTCAAAAGAAGCTTATTCAGATATAAATCAGTCAGAACATTTTTTTTTTTGACTGATGAAATTTCTCCCAGGCAGGGAGAAACGTAGAGATCAACCTCAAAGCCTGTTTTTGTTGGGAGGACTGGATTTCATTAATTTATGAGATAAGGTCCAGCCAACAATGCCGGACGGACTTTCTAACAAGCTCTATCTGCTTAAGCGATACGTTTATCTTTTCTTCAAAGAGAGAACGGACTAACAGGCAAGCACCCTTCTTTCTATTATTTTTTTTACTTGGTTTAAATTGTTGCAGCAAAAGGAGATTTGTCAGATTGATCGGCTTTGGACAACTTCTGGGTGAGATATAGCTCTTCTCTGTTATTCACGAAATTAACAGCTTATCTCTGTTTCTGTCGCAAAAAGCTGTCCTGGAAGTGCATTCTAAAGATAATAAACAGAAGAGGGATTTCTATTCCTGATTTCTATTCCGAGGAATATTATATTGTCTGGGACTATTCTCTTTTTGGTCTATTTTATTTTGACGAATCTGCTTCTTCACGACGCCACTAACTGTTTTGATGCTGGGAATTAAATTTGTTTTGCATTCTTGCACAAGAGAGATAAGGCAGGTTGCTCTGTTTATACTGTGATGTCATCAAGCCTGGAATATTAACCCAATTGTTGCTGAAATAAGAAGTGGTTCTTCTTTATTTTTGTTTTGCTTTGTTTTCGTGGTTTTAAAAATGGCAATCAAGAAAGTGGCTGAGAATCTGGAAGTAATTATGTTTCAGAAAATAATGGATGAGATTGAGATAACGAAACAAACCCTGCGACAGGGTAGTAAGGAGCTGAAAATTGAACTGAGCAAAATGACGCAGGAGCTTAAAGAAATAGGGGACCCTGTGAGAGAGGAGAATGAGATCAGAGATGAGAAAAGAAAAAATAAAGGGAAGATACAAGTCCTGGAGATTGGAACAAATGTGGAATTGGAAAAAGATCTGGAGTTTATGGATTTTAGAAATAAAATCTACTGTTTGGAATTTAACGTTATCTCTGAAGAAATTAATGAAGATATTAGAGATAAAGTTATCAATGGCTTGGATAATCTTCTGGACTGGAATGATGTGATGGAGCTTGATATAGAGAAAATCTATGGAATTAACTGCAGCCATGTGACAATGGAAAAACTCTTAAGAGATGAGCCAGTGCATTTTGTAAAAAAGAAGAACACAGATATGACTTTACAACAGTATTTCAGCAACTTATTCAGAATGGATGGCAAGAAAATATTTGGGATAGAGGAAATTCCCATCAGCCTCTTATTATATGACTATGGCTACAACAGCAAGATTATTATGGAATACTGATAATGGAAGATTGGACACTGAAATTACTGGACTTAACAGGACTATTGAAGATGGAAGATGGAACTAATAGGGATAATGGAATAATGGCTATTGAAATTATTGGACCTAACAGATTCTGATGAGATGGATTAATCGAAATGTTTATTTGGACTATGGTTATGACAATAAGATTATTATAATTATTAACGAGATGGATTAATTGACATGTTTATTTGGAGAAAAATTGATAGATATATTTCTTAAAGAATTGAAACCTCTCTTTGACTTTTTGTGGAAAGAATAAAGTAATGTTTATGAGATTTGATGATTAATTAAGATAACTACTGGAGGAAAGTGATTTTATAATATGATTTAAGAGACAGGATTGTTATATATTGTAGACCTATAACTGATTTGATATGTGACAAATGGGAAGTCAACATTTTATTTTATTTTATTTTTTTGTTTAATCATTTTTGTTTTGTTTTGTTTTTTGTCTTTGAATGTTTTATGATTTTGTTTTCTATGTTTTATGAAAATTTGAATAAAAATTATTGTAAAAAAAAAAAAAGAAGCGCAATTAGTTGTTGCACGTGTTACAGAGGCCCAACTGGCCTCACTGAGTGTTGTTGGTCCCACATTGTGGAACATTCTTCCAGCAGAGATTCGGCAGGCATCCTTGCTTTTGACTTCCATGAGTGTCTTGAAGACTCTTTAATGCCAACAGGCCTCTTCAGTTGTTTAACTCTCTTTTTCCAGTCATGGTTGTAATTATTTTGTATCATTTTACAGTATTTTATGTTGTGCATTTTTATGAGAGTGGATGGTATATAAATACTTTTATAAACAAACTGATGACTTTAAAAGGGTGTTAGCCTTATGTTCCATGAATGCGTCTATCAATGGCTACTAGCTATAATGGCTATGTTCCACCTCCAGTATGGGAGGCAGTGTGCATCTGAATGCCAGAGACTAGGAATCACAAAAGGGGAGGGTGCTGTTGTGCTCACGCCCTGCTTCCAGACTTCCCATTCAGGCATCTCCGGTTGGCCCCTGTGAGAAGAGGATGCTGGACTAGATCCAGCTGCAGGGCTCTCCTGGTGCACCATGCTGGTGAAGGGTGACTTCAATGGACTATCACTCATGCCGTTTTATGAATTGTTGTATTTTAACACACATTTTATTATATTGTGATTTTTTAAATTGTTGCAAGATGTTTATGAGAAAGGTAGAACAGAAACAATTTGTTTACATTAAATAAATTAAATTAACCCATCAAATGACTGCTGTATTAGCAGAATGGGAGTACAAAGCAGCCAAAAATAAATAAATAAAAATTTTAAAGGGGTTCCCAGTCCATTAATCCACAAATGTCTGCACAAAATCACCAGGCCACTGATTCCCTCATGCAATGTGCACGTTTGGGGATTTCCCCCCCTATGGTAATCTTTAACCTTTCCCATGCCATATCAGCTGTCCTCCTGATCCATTAGCGCTAATGGCCAGGCTCTCACATAAGCTGTTAGTACTCATTAAGGAGTTATCAGGTAACGATAGAAAACAGATGCCCGGGTGTTTTCAGGGTGTGTGTGTGTTTGAGTGGGGAGGGAGTGTTAAATCACTTCTGCCAGTTTGGGATTTAAAAAGACACAAAGAATGAACTAAGCACAGATGCTACTAAGTGACAAGGAAACTTGGGTGTGTAGATTTGCTGGGTGTCATTCAGAAGAACATCCCTTTTTTTTAAGGTCATCACATCATCAACGGAAGCAAATGTAAAAGGAATTTTGTTAAAAATGCCGGTAACGTATTGTCACTGTCTGCGTAAAATATTTTAAGATAGTTTTTTTTAACTTACAGTTTTCCATTGACATAATGCTAAATTATGCATTTAGCCATGAGAGCTAATGTTGAGAAGTAGCTAAGAGACTTCCTGAAGCCTAGGTAGTCCCTGGTTTGAATTTCACCCCCACCATTAGCCACCAGATCTGTGGTCTGGCAGCAGCAATGGGCAAATCTGTTCATGTCAGTTTCTCATTTTCCCATTCTTAAGTTCACTTCTCCACACTTCCACAGTTGGCGATTAAAAAAAAGTCCTCATGAAAATTCACCAGCATTTTGATGTGAATTTCTACTGATACACACCTTTGCATGCAATTTTTCTAGTATAGTTTTGCCAAGCGATTTTTACCAAATGCACTGCATTTTTGTATGTTACTTTAACTTATACATTTTTAATGCACGCTTTACTCGTGTATGCATTTTTGGTACACGCTACTTGGCTGAAGGACTGTATTGCAAAATTCAGAGAAGTGGAAATTTAGGAGGATGGCTGTGGTTTGCGCATTGTTTTGGAAGTGCAGATGAGGTAAGTTTGCCTTTAAATGAAAAGTGGATCAATTCTCCCCTCTCCCTGATCAGATGTAGTGAGGATCAGGCTGCTCCTAGCTGCCCCCAGAAACTGGGACAAAATGAAACGATTATGCCTTCCCAACTCAGGGAAGATAAAGAGCCTCACCCTTTGGAAGCACTGGGATGCTTTGGAATGCTTCAAAGTGCCTCCCAGCCTAATGTGATAAGATGAATCCTCCCCTCCACCGAATGCTCTTGTCACAGGGCTTGGTGGAAAGGAAGAGGACTGGGTAAATAAAGGTTGACTACCAAAGGTGGGCAAAATTTGCATCCTTGATGTCAACAAGGGGGATACCAACCTGCCTCATCTGAGCCAACTTGACTGAATGGCAGCTAAATGTAAATGTACTGCCTTCAAGCCGATTCCGACTTATGGCGACCCTACGAATAGGGTTTTCATGAGACTGAGAGGCAGTGACTGGCCCAAGGTCACCCAGTGCGCTTCATGGCTGTGTGGGGATTCGAACCCTGGTCTCCCAGGTCGTAGTCCAGTATCTTAACCACTACACCACACTGGCAGCTAAGGGGGCCTTATTTAAACATGAAGGTGGCAATCCAAAAATGAGCAGATTTTTTTAAAGCTAAGATCTATCTATCTATCTGTCTGTCTGTCTGTCTGTCTGTCTGTCTGGCCCTTCTACCCTACAATAGGGCACTCAGGGCGGCTGAGATAGCAGTGTGCTGTTGCTGATTAAACAAAGAAGAAGAAAAATGTATTGCTTCCCACTAATGATGGAGAACTTAATAGACTATGCAGGTTCAACACAGTCCTCCCACCCCCCCCTCTCTCCCTCTGTGTGTGTGTGTGTGTGAGGGAGGGAGGGAGGGAGATGGAGATCTACATTTGCCCCAAGCAATACAAAACCTGGGATTTTTCTCCCCATTTAACCACGGCTCCGTTGGCATTGGCAGCCATCGTTATGGGACACACATTTCTTTCCCCTTTTAATGTTTTATTTGTTTTTCCTAAGGAAATCGCATGACCTCTGCCTCTCTTTGTGGGTTACTTTTTAAGTTGTTTTGTTGAGGTCAGTCTGGTCTGCCAATCGAAAACTCCCTTTCCAATCCCTCTTCTTTAAAACCACCATGTTTTCTCTCGCAAAGTGAGAAGCTGGCAAGTTATAATAAGGAGAACTCGTGAGAGCCAAACCTTTGCTGACCAACACTGCAATTTGTTTTCACTGCAGTGACAACAGAATGTGCATACACATATAGATGTGTATATGTCACATCACTGGTTGCAGCAATCAGCAAAGACAGACTTCATTTGTTTTTGTTTTAAAATCCAAGTTGCTAGTCCTTATGGCAGTAAAGGTATTTATTTTCTCTGTCAGTGTCTCACCCTTCTTCAAGGGAACTCAAGGTGGCATATGTGCCCCCCCCTGCCCATTTTATCCTCACAACAACTCTGTGAGGTAAGTCAGGCTGAGAACTGGTCACCCAATGAACTTCATGGGTAGGTCAGCACATAGCACCTCAGGTTATCCCCACAACAATTCATTCATTTATTCATTCATTCGTTCATTCAATTCAGATCCCTCCCTTCCTCCCGGAGGAGTCCTAACAACCCTGTGAGTTGGGCTGTTATCAGAGGTCAAGGACATGTTCCATCCAGGCAAAAAAAACGCAAGGAGGCATCGAGGCAGGACTAGTGAGGAATGTGGCCTCCAGAGGGTGTGTATGGCCTATGCAGAGTTTGAGGGCCAGACAGAGAGGCCTGGAGGGCTGGATTTGGCCTCTGAGACCTGACGTTCCCCACTCTTGGACTACATTCTGAATCATCCAAGTTTTAGTCTGTTTTTTTAAAGTTTTAACTTCTGTTTTCTTGTTTTGCATGTGCAGACGCCACTGCTATTGTTTTGTATTTGTTTTCTGCTGTGCAACGTCCTGAGAATCTGATCTGAAGAAGGGCAGCGGAAGAAAAATGTTCCAAATCCATCCATAAGAAGCAAACAAATATGAAAGCCCAACCCCTATGCTGCTGATGTACTCACTTTGGCTGCGCTGATGACTGTGGCAGTGTACGACTGAATGTTGTCTCCGCAGGCCCCACCACGAGACTGATGGCACCGGATCAGCTGAGAGGAGAGAGCGAGAGAGCGCCAGTGTCACTCCTAGTCAACTGCACAGTCAATCCTAACACATTCAGACGCTCTGACGGGTGTGGGCTCCCTTTCATGGACTTCTCTTTTCATACAGACTGCAAACAAACAACAACAAAAACAACAACAAAGCCCCCATACCTCAAGACATTGTAACAATTTTCCCCTCCCCTTTTAAAAATAAATCTTTTGGGTGCCGCCCAGGCTGTCATGTGCTCAGCCTTCAGTGTCCAGTTATAACATACAGACAAGCAGACACACACACACTTTAGAACAGGGAGAGTGGGGTGGGGTGGGGAGGGAAGGGGAAAAGAAGATATGAGGTTGGCAGATCTCCCACAAATAAATCTGACTGGCTATAACCAAGGCTTTAAGCTGCTGACATTTATTTATTTGATTTATTTCTATCCCACCTTTCCTCCAAGGAGCTCAAGATGGCATCCAAACTTGGTTCTCCATCTCTCGGGGGTTTTTATCCTCACAACAACCCTGTGAGGTAGGTTAGGCTGGGAGAGACAGTGACTGGCCCAAGGTCACCCAGTGAGCTTCATGGCCAAGTAGGGATTTGAACCCTGGTCTCCCAGGTCCCAGCCCAACACTCTGCTACACCACACTGGCTCATGATGTTGACATGTGAAGAAGAGAGGGATATGGCGTACTGTGCAATATACAGGTGCTTTTTAACACTTCATGAAGCAGGTACTGGTGAAAAAGGACCATGGCCCACTGATATATTTACACATTTAGCTTAAAAGATACTGCAAATTAAGGGAGTGGGCAGGAGCAGCAGGCTTGGCTGAGGTTTATATGCATTTATGCCAACACTGAGTGACATGTAGCGAAAGTGGCCCTGCCCACATATGAGGGAGGTACTGGCAGACTGTTGCCAGCAGTGTGTGTGTGTGTGTGTGGAATGGAAACAGACTGTTTAGCCTTCTTGAGGCTTTTCAGCTTAGAGAAAAGGCGAGTAAGACGTGACATGAGCAAAGTTTATAAAATTATGGATGGCATAGATAGAGTGGATAGAGAGAAGTTTTTCTCCCTCTCTCATAACACTAGAACTCAAGGATATCCAATGAAGCTGAATGTTGGAAGATTCAGGACAGATAAAAGGAAGTACTTCTTTACGCAGCGCATAGTTAAACTATGGAAGTCGCTCCCAGAAGTGGCAGTGATGGCCACCAACTTGGAGGGCTCTAAAAGATTAGGCAAATTCATGGAGGATGAGGCTGTCAATGGTACTAGCCACAATGGCTATGCTCTACCTCCACAGACAGAGGCAGTATGCTTCTGAATACCAGCTGCTGGAAATGGCAGGTGGGGAGAGTGCTCTTGCGTCAGGTCCTGCTTGAGGGATTCCCATTGGGGCACCTGGCTGGCCACTGTGAGAACAGGATACTGGACTAGATGGGCCACTGGCCTGATCCAGTAGGCTCTTCTTATGTTCTGGGGGCAGGAGGAATAGAATGGAGTGGCCAGAAATCTTAAGTGGAGCATTCAACACTGCAAACATTTTCTTGCAGATTCCACTTCTGGTTCCTGTGCTGCCTTACAGCCAAGAATAGAAGTGCCTCTATCATTATTTAATAGTAAAAAGCCCATTTTAATGGACAGGCCAGGTGTGTGCATGGTGCCTGGGTGTACACTTAGAGAAGGCCTGTTTGCTGCCATACTCCCTCCTCAAAATTCACTTCTTCTGTGACGCATTTGGTACCATATCGCATGCAACTTCATCTCGCCATCTCCATCCTGTTACCCTTTCCTCTCTCTTCCTTTCCTTCCATCACTTCTCCCCCTCACTGCACAAACATTGATTGTAAGCTCCTTGGGGACAGGGACCTGTCTTTTTTCTTTTAAGTTCACAAAGCACCATATACACTGATAATATAATCAATCATCATCATGCTACCAAGAGAGCCATTGGGAGGCTTATCATCTTTGTCAACATTCCTGTGCCCATGAAACTTTAGTAAATATATTTATAAATACAGATTTGGGGCAAGGTGTCAGCAATATGCTGACGATACCCAGCTCTGTAACATCTGAATCAGGAGAGGCTCTGCAAGCCCTGGACTGCTGCCTGGATTCAGTGGTGGGCTGGATGAGGGCCAATATACTAAGTTTGAATCCTAGCAAGACGGACGCACTGTCGGTTGGTGGTTCCCAAATTCGGATAATTGGTTAATTGCCTGCTTTGGATGGGGTCATACCCTCTCTGAAAGAGCAGGCCCGTAGTCTGGGGATGCTCCTGCATCCATCTTTGTTACTAGAGGCCCAGGTGACCTCAGTGGCTAGGAGGGCCTTTTACCAGCTTCGGCTGGTAAGACAGCTGCGGCCGTTTCTGGACCAGGATAGCCTGACCACTGTTATCCATCCATGCACTGGTAAAATCCAGGCTGTACTGGAGTACATTACTATAATGCACTGTATGTGGGGCTGCCCTTGAGGTTGGTCCGGAAGCTGCAGCTGGTGCAAAATGTGGCGGCGAGACTGCTCACTGGGGCAGGGTATCGCCAACATGTCACCCCACTGCTAAGAGAATTGCACTGGGTACCTATTAGCTGCCGGGCTAAGTTCAAGGTTCTAGTTTTGGTGTACAAAGCCCTATGGTGTACAAAGCTTTCTGCTATGGGGCGGTCTAGAAATGTAATTAAATAAATAAATAAATATACAGCTTGGGACCAGGATACCTGAAAGACCGTCTTATCCCTTATATACCCAATCAATCACTGCGCTCTACAGGTGAGGGCCTCAGGCAGATACCATCTTCTCAGCAGGTACGTTCCACACAACATAGGAAATGGACCTTTAGTGTAGTAGCACCTCCTCTTTGGAATTCCCTCCCCTTAAATATTAGACAGAAGCCATCTCTGTTATCTTTTCAGCACCTACTGAATACCTTCCTCTTTCAACAAGCCTTTTAAGTAGAGATCTTATCCCAGTCTGCGTTTGTGTTGGAATTGCTTTTTAATATGTTTTTAAACCTTTTTTTAAAGATGCTTTTAAAGCTTTCTTTAAAATGTTTTTAAAGTTGTTTTGTTTTAATATATTCTGTTTTTATGAAGTTTTAAAGTATTTTTAATGTTTTTGTTTGCCGCCCTGGACTCCTACTGGGAGGAAGGGCGGGATATAAATCTAATAAATAAATAAATAACATATCTTTAAGCAATTGATTCCTTACCTTGTTTTCTGCATAAGCCAGCCACCGGCTTCCTAGAGCTATGGGATTCATGTTTGGCCCTGGGCAAGGGTAGCAGCCTGGAAAATGTCCAGAAAAGTAGCATTGAGAACAATGAGAATACTGAAACAACAAACAACAACAAAATATATGGGAGGGGGCAGAGCTTGTGCGTCTGTTCATCTCAATGTTCCTTTCTCTACTGCAAGACTAAATATAGATGAAGGTATGTCCACATAATGTCCCCTTGGCACATTTTATGTAAAACCTATGGCTCTAGTTCAGGCATAGGGAACCTGCGGCCCTTCCAGTGTTGTTGCACTCTGACTCCCATCAGCCCAGGCAGCATGGCCGTTGGTCAGGGTTGATGGGCGTTGGAGTCCAAGAACATCTAGAGGGTCACAGGTTCCTCACTCAATGAACTTGGTACAAGGCAGCTTCTCCTACTCGCCCCAGAGTTTTGGGGAAGGGCTGCACACATGCTCTGGTGCCTTCAGCAAGCCTTGGGAAAGACTCTTGCCTGAAACTCTGGAGCCACGATCTGTTAGTGTAGACTACAGACAGGGATGCTGTGGCCCTTCCAGCTGTTGTTGGACTCCAAGTCCCATCAGCCCCAGCCAGCACACAGCCCATGGGAGGCTGCCCAGAAGGAAATGAGGCCCTCGGTCTGAAAAAAGGTTCCCTAACCCTGCTGTAGTAGAACATGACAGCCACTGGATTCCAGGATTTGGTACAATTCGTGCAACTTGATCAATATGGCAGTATTGGATGACTCTGTTACATGAATGTAATGATACAAGACTACCTCTTTGCATGTACCATCCCTGCCTGTCCACCCTCCACACAGTACTGAAGCCCCTGTAACGTCAAGCCTTCTCAAGTCATGGGGTCAGTTCTGCTTCAAATCCTCTGAGTCCTTTCCATCATCCTTCCCAGTAGGCTGTCACAACGGCTAAAAAACTGCTGGATCATTTAGTCTTCTTTACTCGCTCAGAATGAACATGGGAATAGTAGGAAGCATCGATTACATCCTCATCATAAAGTCTTTCAGATTTGTACATTTGGGAGTGGGGGGACATTTGTTTGCTTCAAGGAAGTATGACAGAGAGTCTCCAGTTTGGACTGCCCCATATATCATTACATTGGGCTCACATAAGCTTAAAGGACATTTGACCCATCCTCTCAATAGCCAAGGTAAGCCGATACACTGTTAAACTGACTTATACCCCTTTTACCCCAAACAGAAAATGGGAGGAAGGGAGGGATGGAGAGAGACTTTTCCCTTCTTGCAATATCCATTTTATATGGCTTTTAAAATGTATGCCAGTGACATCTATCATTCTTTTCATCTTGTCCTACTTAGATTGGTTTTGGGTTTCTTGCAAAAGCCTCTTCAGTAGATAGTTCTCTTCCATCCTTTTAATGAAAATGTCAGTGAGTTTTTGTTTTAAAGTCTGCCTCTCCCCAGCCCAGTGCATACATAACACTCCCTGGTCTCCTAACCACAGTCAGGGGATTAAGAGCACCCAGCAGGTTGATAAACTCCTCTCCCATCACAAAGGAAGCTTTGTAGCAAACTGTGGTTAATATTAGGTCTACATGGGTTTTTGTTAGTAACCATGGTACACTCCAAATTTACAAACTCACTTCTAACCATGACCATGCAGTGGGTTTATTAGCTAACTATGGTTAGCAAAAATGCTGCTGCAGACCTAACAGTAGCCATGGCTGGGTCTGAAAACGGAAGGAAGGGGGAATTTGAGAGAGAGATAATGCAGATGCATAACCAGTCCTAACCCTGAAGAGTTCAGTCAAGTGGTCTGGCCAGAACATTTAGACATTTCAGAGCTCATTTCCAGGGAAATGCCAACATGGCACCCTCCGGATAGTGTTGGACTCCATCAGCCCCAGTCACCATGGCCAATGATCGAGGATGATGATCGGGGATGATGAGAGATAAGGGAGTTAAATTCACCATTTGAGAAAATGGGTGTTTGAAGGCATGAATTACAGGTGATGATGGCATTCAGCTTTGGCAGCTTAGATGTGGAGTCCATCTCCCATGAGCCCCAGCCAACATGGTTAGAGATGATAGAAGTTGCAGCCCAACATCATCTGGAGGGCACAAGTTCCCCAGCCCTGCATTAGGCAAAACACATGGAAAATGTATCTATATATGATTATTAGCCACAAATGTTACCAGGAACCTCTATGTGCAGATGCAGATCTTTGAATACCAAATTCTGGAGGGGACAAACAACAGCAGAGGGCCATCGCCCTCACACCTCATAGTAAAGTTCCTAGAGGCATCTGACTGGCTGCTGTTGGAGATAGAACACTGGATGAGTTGGAAATCAATCTGATCCAGCAAAGTTTGATCTAGCTACTAGCCACAATGGCTAGGTTCTGCCTCCAATGTTGGAGGAAGAATGCTATTGCACTCAGATCCTGCTAGTGGCCTTCTCATAGGGGCATCTGATTGGCCACTATGAGAATAGGATGCTGGGCTAGTTGAGCTTTTCTTACGTTCTTATGTCATTCTTATGCTCTTATGAACATGCCAAGTTGCCTTACGCTGAAGTCAGCCATTAGCCTATTTAGCCCACCAGCATTCTGTGGTCATTCCCAATGCTTCTAACCTGAGTTCCTCTTCACTGGAGACTGAATCTGAGACCTGTACTCTACCAACAAGCTAGAGAAGCTCAGTGGACTGACTACGGGTGAATAGAAGTGTTGATTGAAGGAATCCAAGCAGCATTGTTCAATGGAAACTCTGCATATTTTAGTAAACTGCTTACAAGTGATACATAAATTTTGGTAAATAAATAAATGCAACCCATGTGCTCTACCACTTAAGTTATGGCTGGAGAAGTTCAGAAGACCCCCTATGGGTGAATAGAAATGTGGAGTTAATGAACTGCAGTCTTCTGGGATTTTCTTCATACAACCCATTTGTTCTATTACTAAGCTACAGCTATACAAGTGGACCACTTACAGGTTCAACTAAACATGTGCCCTGCTGTGCCTCCCTGAAGATGCTCAGTATTCCCACAGAACTGATAAACTGCACCAAACAACTACAGTTAATCAAATCCCATGAACATAAAAAGAAAAAAACCTCTATGCACACAGAAGCACACGTAAACATATTCAAGATAAAAACTCTTTCTTTTCTCCCCATAAGACACCACCCTACATCTGCCACATACTTGAACCAAAATTGTAACAGATCAAGACAAACAGAGGTGTAGAACAGGGACAGAGTAAATAAAGGATAGGAGGGAATGCTTTGTTGCATGACACTGTTTATTCCCAGAAGACAAAACAACAACAAATTGTCAAGTCCTTTCAACTAATATTTTGTTTGCTCCTCCAAAAAAGAAAGGGATAAATTAAACTTGTTTATAAAGGCTATGAAGTAATATAGTTTGCAATTGTGTTTACAGATTCCCCTTTGAGATGAAAAGCCCTTATGGAAATGCCATCACTCTCCCAGACCCGCAGCATCTTCCATTGTTCTTAGACTTCCTCCTGTTTAGATCCGCCCTTGACCTCCAACCAAGACTCTGCTAAGATGAGAACACTCATTCCTGGTGTAGTTTGGCAGGGCATTATGAGAACCACATGAAGCTGTCTTATACTTCATCTGACCATTCCACACCCTCAACCAACCCCAATCTAGCCCTGAATAGCCTACTCGGCTCACCACTGTCTTAGGCAGGGAGAATGCCTGACAACTGGGATCCGTTGAACTGGAGACACCAGGGACTTTCAGCTGGGGACTTTCTGTATGCAAAGCACATGCTCTAGCCCCTTCCTGTAACACATTCTCCCCCGCTGTAACATTGTCATTTGGGGTAGGGCACAGGAATAGCTTGACACTGTAAGTATGGGTGTCCATCCTCAAAAAAAAAAACACACACACCAAAAAACCAAGCACACACTACCAGGGCTTCTCCTTTATTGTAACGAACAAAGGCAACACAAATACCAGGATCCCAATTCTTTCCTGTGGGTCTTCCCCCTGAGGAGAGCCGGTGCCCCTCGTTCCTCGCTTGGGGTTAATACCTCAAACCAAGGCTTGCCAACCCAGGTCCACGAAGAAGTAGCATCGTTCTTGGCCCCCGAGGCTTACACCACTGAGCCAGCTGGTGGGTTTTCATCAGATGTAGCAGTGACAGAGCTCTCCTCCAGCTCATTCAAAGGTCCAATGGGCAGCCTCCTCTGTGAGAAGGAGCTTTGGGCTCACGAGAGCCTTTAATTATTGAACCAATGACATTACGTGTCCTGCTGTTGCCCTTTCCCTTTGGAATGCCCTTCCCACTGCCATACGTGATGCATCATCTATCAGCTGCTTCAGATGTCTTGTAAAGACGTGTCTTTTTGCCCAGGCTCATGATATATTGCACCCTGTTGTCACCACATTTCTGTTTTTACTACACTGTTTGTATAATTCTACACACCTCAGAAGTTTTACACATTAAGCTGTTTAGAAATGCTTTTAAAATTAATTAATACAAGGTCAGACATTTAGCCTATCCAGCTCAGTGGTGTCTACTCTGACTGGCAGTGGCTTTAGATGGATACAGACAAAGGCTGTCCACATCAGCTGCCACCTTTAAACAATGGAGATACTAGGGATTGAGCCAGGGACCTTCTGCATGCAAAATATGTTCTCTGTCACTCACATCCACATCATACGTTTAATGCATATTTAAAGCACATGTACTTCCCCCAAAGAATCCTGGTAAGTGTAGCTTACCCCTCATAGAGCTCCAATTCCCAGCACCCTTAACAAACTACATTTCCCAGGATTATTTGTGCTTTAAATGTATAGTGTGTGGATATGAACTGAGATACAGTCCCTCCCCATTCCATCATTTCCTCTAATTGCAGCCTCAGGAGGTGAGTGCCAACAACTATGCAGCCAATATACAACCACTGAGAAACATGGCAGAGGTATAAGGATGCCCGTACATTTTAAATATATAATAATAAAGCCTAAGAGGACAAACATATATATATACACACACACACACACACATACATATATATACATATGTATATATATATACACACATACATATATATACATATGTATATGTGTATATATATACATGTGTATATATATATATATATATATATATAGCCCAAAGAGGACTGCACACACTCAATAGCTATGGAATTTGAGTGTCACTTGGATGGTGGGAAGGAAAAGGAGGGCGGGAACAGAGTATACTGGAGAAGAGCAGGGCTGGTAGGAACTCTGAGCAGGAGGATTCCTGCTATGAGGTGAGGATGCACTGTAACATTTTGTTGCAGGTCCACTGGTAAGACACTATGGCTGCATACACACCATACATTTAAAGGCCATTTAAAGCACATCCACGCCCCCCAAAGAATCCTGGGAGCTGTAGGTTACCCCTCACAGAGCTACAATTCCCGACATCCTTAACAAACTACAGTTTCCAGGATTCTTACTCTCACACATTCTAGAAGCAAACCTTTCGAGGCACAGGAGTGCCTCCAATCTTAGTTCAGGGGGAAAGTGTATCTCAGAGCTTTTGCCAAACACTGTCGCCAAGGAGTGCTTCCAGGTCTAGAAAACCATGTTAGAAGCAGACTGGGCGCATTCAAGGCATACACATCCTCCAGCTCCTCGGACGCCTGTGACAAAGCCTTTTAAAACTCAAAATGAACAGGGCAAGTGGAGTTTAAAGTGGTTTCCTAATCAAAGACAGCTGCATTGGGAAGCTGCAACAACACTCACCCCTACAAGACAGACCAAACTTTAAAAGGCAAGCTATTATGTCTCTGTTAAGTTTTTTTTTTTTTTAATTCCAAGCAGGCCAGCAAGTAGAAGCATTCTGCCTTCCTTTCATGGAGGAATCCAAAGGACAATGTCCTAACACAAGTGCTCAGATGCTGAAGAATGCTGGTGGCCACATAAGGAAGCATGCTGCATCTGTGCTTTGGAGGCCACAGAGATGGGCTGTAGCCCAGCAGCAGAGCTTCTGCTTGGCCTGCAGAAGGTCCCAGGTCCAATCCTCAGCATCACCAGCTGGGCTGGGAATGTTCCCCATCTCAAAACCTGGAGAGCTACTGCCAGTCTGTGCAGACAATAGTGAGCCAGCCGGACCAACAGCCCAACTTGATATGAGGCAGCTTCCTGTGTTCTTACTTGATTCAGCCCTTTATTTAAAATCACAAGGTTCAGAATATTATTTTTACGTGAAGGCGAATACCTCTGTGCAAAGAACATGCTTTGCATGCAGAAGGCTGTCTCAATCTTCGGCTTCTCCAGAAAGACTCCTGTCTGGAATCCTGTAGAGTTGCTGCCAGTCAGCATAGGCAGTGCTCAACTAGAAGAACCAATGGTTCAACTCGCTTGCATTGGCTGCCTGTATGTTTCCAAGCCCAATTCAATGTTTTAACCTATAAAGCCTTACACGGCTTAGGACCACAATACCTGATGGAACGCCTCTCCCGATACGAACCCACCCGTACACTATGGTCAAGATCAAAGGCCCTCCTCCGGGTGCCTACTCTGAAGGAAGCTGGGAGGCTGGCAACAAGGGAGAGGGCCTTCTCAGTGGTGGCCCCCAAATTATGGAATGATTTTATTGACAAGGTGCGCCTGGCGCCAACACTGTTATCTCTTTGGCGCCAAGTCAAGACTTTCCTCTTCTCCCAGGCATTTTAGCATGTGTTTTTAAATTGCTTTTTAAAAAACGTGTTTTTAAATTTGTATATTTGTTTTTAATGTTTTTAATTGTTGTAAACTGCCCAGAGAGCTTTGGCTATGGGGCGGTATACAAATGAAATAAATAAATAAATAAATATAGGGCACCTTCCTACATTCCTATTTAATTCAGCCCTTTATTCAGACCCATGAGGACTAGAACCTTACTTTGTTTTTAGGTGACAGCTCAGTGGTAGAGCAATTGCTTTGCATACAGAAGGTCCCAGGGTCAATCCATAGCATTTCCAGGTAGGGCTTGGAAAGACTCCTTGCCTGGAACCTTGGAGCGCTGTTGTTAGTCAGAAAGATGATACTGAGCTAGACAGGTATAAGGCTGCTCCCTATGCTTCTACGTCTGCACTGGCATTTGGCACAATTCAAGGTGAGGCGTTAAATTCAAAACTGTGGTTCTTTAGGCAGAGAGCATGCATTTGGGGGGCATCTTTGGGGTAGGACCATGTTGTGGTGAGGGCTAAAATGAGGGTCTTGCTAGCACTAAAAAAAAAAATGGCACCAGTCCTGCATTAATAAGTCATGGATCTATATAATCTTGACATATCAAGAGCAGAATCATCGTTTTTAAATATAGAATGGAGTAAGCACACCGACTAAATTCTTCAGGAAAAGAGCCTCTTTGGGGACTGAGATATATCCCATCAATAGAAACTTGGTGCCAGATAATGGCTTCAGTCATCATCTTCCTCCCCAGAGACGAAGAGCACATCAACGTGAAGATGACAAGAGCAGGAGGAAAGTGGGCCATAACTGGTTCTTGGACACAAAGACGCTGCTGTCATATCACAATATTTAAATTGCCTGGTTCTTTCCAAGATGAGAAGAGCCACTCTCCCTTTAACATCTCCTCCAAGGCACAGTTGGTAGAAGGTTTGGGGCTGTCATAGCAGGAAATGGAGGCACCATAAACTCATTTTGGTACTTTCTTTGTTGTTTCTGATAAGTGTCTGCTTTGTCTCTTTCCCACTTCCCCCGTCATCACTATCGCTACAGTGAAACTGGGACATGCTGCACAGCGCCATTAAGGGGAAGAATATACCATATCTGCATACCAAGAGAGAGCTCCAGAAATTGATTATGAACTATCAAAGGTGTGGGGGCCAAAAGTTAGAACACTGGACTTCTTGTCTTAAAGTCACAGCCTCAAATCTGACCAGATGGCCACCCCATCCAAGAACATAATTCAAGGTCAGAGCATCTGCTTTGCATGCAGAAGGTCCCAGGTTCGGTGCCTGGCATCTCCAGGTTGGGCTGGGAAAGACCCATGCCTGGAGAGCCACCAACAGTCAGTGTAGACAACACAGAGCTAATGGGACCAATGCCCTGACTCAGTATAAGGCAGCTTCCCTTTTTCCTCTTCAAACAAGTCCTTTATTCAGAACCATGAGAACTGGAAGCTTGCTTTATTTTTAGGAGAAGGGCTACAGGGCCAGTGGATAGAACATCTGCTTTGCATGCAGAAGGTCCCAGGTTCAATCCCTGGCATTTCCAGGTGGGACTGGGAATGCAACCAGTCTGGAATCCTGGAGAGCTGCAGCCAGTCAGTGTACTGAGCTAGATGGACCAATGGTCTGACTCAGAATAAAGTGGCCCTAGAAACAAGTGTCTTGTCTAGTCCACCATCCTGTTTCAGATACAGCTGGGCGAGAATTTCTGGAGAACTGCTCCAGAGAATTCCACAAAAATGAGTAAATTAGGAGAAACGTATACTAAAATGCTGATGACTTTTCATGAGGACTTTTTTAAAATGCAAACTGATGCATATAAATGCAGCAAGCTGAATTTAAAATAAGCCAAATTAAAAACTGAGAAAATCCAAAATCAACAGATCATTACATCCCCACCATGTTCTGTTTGTGATCTTTGCAACTGGTATTCAGTAGCACATTGCCTCTGATAATGGAGGTGATATGAAGCCATCATAGGAACACAGGAAGTTGCCTTATACTGAGTCAGACCATTGGTCCATCTAGCTCAGTACTGTCTACACTGACAGCGGCTCTCCACGGTTTTAGGCAGGAGTCTCTCCCAGCTCTACGTGGAGATGCCAAGGACTGGACTTGGGACCTTCTGTCTGCAAGGCAGATGCTCTAGCACTGAGCTACGTCTCTTTCCCATCATATGGGGGGGCGCAAGTTAATAAATGGGTGGGTGGGCCTCCTTCATGCCTGGAGGTTATATCGATGGCCTTTCAAACTCTACGCTGTTCAGAGGTTTTTCAAGGTTTGATTAGGGACAAGTTTCATTTTTTAAAAAAAGACTAAGAAACTATAGCAATAGGGATTTTATTTCCCTACAAAATCTGAGGGGTAGAAAAGAAAGTACCCCATACAGATCTGATTTCACACTTTAATTCAAAAAAGGTTATTAGCAGCCATGGAAGAACCATGTAATGCCCTAAAATCAAGGCTAGTCCTTGCTGCGGCTGTCTTGAGCAAACACGAATGTGAATTCCTCAGTTATTTTAAGGCCATGAAGAGGGGAGAAACTGACATCTATTGGTAACTTTAAGATTACTCCACAAATGCAATTTCCCCCCTTCGAAGAAAAAAGAAGCTGCTTCCGGTTTTAAAACACACAGACACAAAAGCAAAATGTTGTAATGCAAAGACTAAGTAAATTCAAGACATTCCCTCCCCCCCTGCTGCCGCCCTGGCCATTAAATTCTAAGCTTATTTGGTTATATCTTTTTTCCTTTTAAGGACAAAAAAACTCTCCTTCTAGAGTAAGCTTGGATTCCAGCAACCTTTTTGGGGGGAGGGTTGATAAGCAAACAAATATACATCAAGGCCAGCCTAGTTCATCCTCTTTACATTTAACATCTGGGGCAAAAGACAGATTTCTGCTTACACAAACAAAAGTTGTCACTTCTGCCAGGGTAAACCTCAGTTTCTCGTTCTTCGGGTGGGGGCACTTGCTGTCTTCCCACACAACCAGATAGGGACATGCATTCGTGAAAGCCAATTCATGCAATGACTTATTTATTCACAAAACTATAGCCTGCTTTTCCACTGGAGTCCTCAGAGAGACTCGCAACACAAATAAAAGCAGCCCCCCTAAAAAACATATAATATTTGGTGCACAGTCATTCTTTTCCAGATTAAAAATTGAGGTACACTCCAGTCTAGCCTTCTATAAAACCAGCTAGGGATGGGCAAATCTGTCCATTTTGGTTTCTCTGGTTTTCTCATTTTCCACATCAGTTTGCAATTAAAAAAAAAAAATCCTCATGAAAATTAATCAGCACGTTTGTGCAAATTTTGCCTAATACACAAATGTTTGTATGCAATTTTGCCTAATAATGCTATTTTCACTAATATATGCATTTCTATCTTCAGTATAGAATATATCCCAGTATATGCATTTTTATATGTGACCAGAGGACTGCATTGCAAAATTCAGAGAAGCACAAATTTCGAAGGATGGCTATGTTTTGGTTCACTTGTTGTTTTGAAAAGAGCAAATTTGGTAGGTTCTCCTTTAAATGCGAACTGAAATGAATTTCTCCCCCATTACTAGAACCAGCCCACTGATCACCACAGGTGACACAGAATTCCATGCAGGTGAGAGGGGATGTTTCTCCTCAACCAGCATGCTTGATTTCTGTGCTGGCTGGGAACGGAGCACAGAAATGTAGGAAGCTGGCAGTGGAAGGACAGATCAATCTATCCTCCTGCCTGCACAACCTGGTAAAATGCAAATTCTTTTATTAGCTTGCTAATGGGCTAACTGTCTGCTCATTGTACTGCATGTTGACTGCAGAGGAGGAGCTTCCCTACTCCACAGTCAGCAAGGAAATGTTGGTAATAATAATAATAATAAAATTTTATTTTTAGGCCGCCTATCTGGCCGAATGAACGGCCACTCTAGGCAGCGTACATAATTAAAATACAACATATAATACAGTTTTAACATATAAAACAATTATAATCCACCAACCTACATCTATACACTGTAAACTAAAACTATCTAGGAGACCTGTATGCCCGCTGAAACAACCAAGTTTTCAATCCTTGGTGGAAACCTACCAGGGAGGGGGCATGGTGAAGGTCGTATGGCAGAGAGTTCCAGAGGGTGGGGGCCACAACTGAGAATGCCCTCTCTCTGGTCCGCACCAGCCTAGCTGTCTTAACTGGTGGGACCGAGAGAAGGTCTTGTGAGGCAGATCTCGTCAGGCGGCATATTTGGTGTTGCTGGAGGTGCTCCTTTAGATAAACTGGACCGACACCGCATAGGGCTTTAAAGGTTAACACCAACACCTTGAATTGGGCTCAGTATACAACTGGTAGCCAGTGCAGATCTTCCAGCACTGGGGTGATATGATCGCGGCAGCGGCTGTTTTTAATCAACCGTGCCGCCGCATTCTGTACCAGTTGTAATTTCCGGACCGTCTTCAAGGGTAGCCCCACGTAGAGCGCATTACAGTAGTCTAAGCGAGAGGAGACCAGGGCATGCACCACCTGTGGGAGCAGATGGACCGGAAGGTAGGGTCGCAGCCTCTGTATCAGACGTAATTGATACCAAGCTGCCCGGCTCACCGCTGACACCTGAGCCTCCATGGTACTAGCTTATTAGCAGGTTAGTAAAAAAATCTACAGGCTGATCACTTTTGTGGGCTTGTTTACAGCTGTTACAGTATGCACAATATGGATTTTTCACATTCCGCAATGTTAAATTGAAAATATCCCCCCATGCCATTCTGATGCTTCCCATAAGCTCATTTTAAAACAAAACCTTACAAAACGTATAGTCCTGAACTCAGAAACACTTGCTTAATAATTAAATCCTCTAAATTTTTATAGCAATACACAAAACAGTCAGAGAGAATTTAGTGTTCAAAGTGTAAAAAGAGAGAGAGAGAAAGCCCCTTTTGGTTTTTTTCTGACAGAGTTCTCATAATTTGTGAAAATTAATTAAAAATCATCCCATGTTCACAGAGTACCTGTAATCCTATTACTGACCTTGCCCCATACTCTGACCTTCATCTTCTGCCCCTCCCCAGGTCAGTTTCATCTATCCTAAGCATGATTTCACATGAGTAAATCCCACTGAACTCAAAAACCATGCAAATGATCAAACTTGCTCTCCCCTCCCAATCTTCTTCTCCCTCCCTCTCCCCTCCTCCTCCCCCATGGTCAGTTTTACCTATCCTAATCATGATTGCAAGGGAGACAATCCCACTGAACTCAGTAAGCATGCAAATTATCAAACCTCCCCTCCTCCTCCCCTCCCCATCCCCTGTGGTCAGTTTCACCCATCCTAACCATGATTGTAGAGTAAATCTCACTGAACTCAATAAGCATGCAAATGATCAATCCATTCTCAGCAAACTTGCACAGGATCCCATTTCTTACCTCCTGGATTGAAAAGCAGAGAAATTCACTAATACGCAAAAAACCTTGCAGTTTAAGAATGTACCTATAACCAACAGATCTTTCTATCAAACTTTAAAAAGCAGGGAATTTGGGCAGCTATAGTGAATGAATGAGGGGAGCAGGAGACCTGACCTCCTCTCTGAGATATTGTACTGCCCTACAAATCTGTAAAAATGCAAGCACAGCTCCCACATGGACATTGGCCATGTTGGCTAAGGCCAATGGGAGTTGAGAGTCCTAACAACAACAAGCCTTTTAAGTAGAGACCTTATCCCAGTGTACATCATGTGTTGGAATTACTTTTTTAGATAGTTTAAAGCTTTTTTTAAAAAGCTGTTTTGTTTTAATATGTTTCTAAAGCTGTTTTGTTTTAAAATATTTTGTTTTTAAGGTGTTTTAGAGTGGTTTAGTGGGATTTTTTGCTGCCCTGAGTCCTTCTAGGAGGAAGGACGAGATATAAATTTTATTTATTTATTTATTAGATTTATATCCTGCCCTTCCTCCCAGTAGGACCCCAGGGTGGGAAACAAAAGCATTTAAAAAAACCTAAAACATCATAAAAACAGACTTTAAAATATATTACAACAAAACATCTTTAAAAACATCTTTTTTAAAAAAAGCTTAAAAAACATCTTTTTTAAAAAAGCTTTAAAAACATATTTAAAAGTAATCCCAAAGCAGACACAGACTGGGGTAAGGTCTCTACTTGAAAGGCTTGTTGAAAGAGGAAAATCTTCAGTAGGTGCCAAAAATGTAACAGAGATGGTGTCTGTCTAATATTTAAGGGGAGGGAATTCCAAAGGGTAGGTGCCACTGCACTAAAGGTCCGCTTCCTATGTTGTGCGGAATGGACCTCCTGATAAGATGGTATCTGCAGGAAACCCTCACCTGCAGAACTCAGTTATGGAGTGGGTATATAAGGGGTAAGAAGGTCTTTCAGATATCCTGGTCCCAAGCTGTATAGGGCTTTGTACACCAAACCAGCACCTTGAACTTAGCCTGATAGCTAATAGGTAAATAAATAAAACATCTGGAGTGCACCTCTGTCTTATCATTCTCACAGGGGCCTGTGCAAGACAAATGCCCATGTTGTACCCCATGTTATTAAGAGTACTGGGTACACAATACATCACGATATCTGTCGGAACGCCTCTCCCAATACGAACCGGCTCGTACACTACGGTCTACTACGAAGGCCCTCCTCTGGGTCCCGACGCATAGGGAGGCCCGGAGGGTGGTGACGAGATCTAGGGCCTTCTCAGTGGCGGCCCCCAAATTGTGGAACAGTCTCCCCGAGGAGGTACGCTTGGCGCCGACACTATCATCTTTTCGGTGCCAAGTTAAAACCTTTCTCTTCTCTGAGGCATTTTAATCTTAGTTAAATGTTTGTAACTTGGTTTTAGATTGTGTAGTTTTTATATGCTTGTTGTATCAGATTCTGTAATTTTATTGTATTTTATGTTCACCGCCCAGAGAGCTATTGCTAGTCAGGCGGTTTATAAGTTTAAAAAATAAATATATAAATAATAATAAACAATAGCTCCTCATCTGGCCACCATTCAAGTGGTACTCAATTTCTAAGGATATCACCCAAGCCGGGCAGGCGACATCCAATCAAATTGGTCTGATTCAACCACAACCACTCAGGAAGCAGAGGCAGGGAAACGGAACTCAATAGGATGCTTACTTGTGACAAAGAACTTTTTGGTGAAGGTGCAGCTGTCAAACGCAGCAATTTTCTCCTGTAAGACGACAACAAGGATCCTGGAGGGAGAGGAAAAAACCACAAACACCATGAAAATGGAGAACGCTTGAAACATCAAGATGCTCAAACTGAACGGTCAGGATTTAGACATTGTGGGAGACATTACAAACATCAGAAGAGCCCTGCTGGGTCAGGCCAGTGGCCCACGTAGCCCAGCATCCTCTTCTCACAGTGGCCAGTGTGACTCTGCTGGGCTTTCCTGGCATTTGTCCACTTACACTATATTGAACGTGATCGCACTGTGGTCCTGTCCCCAGTTGGTTCAACAACACTGGCACCTCCTCGCACCAGGCCCTGGGCACCACTTAAAATTAACTCCAGGGTCAGCTTCCCTTTTGTTTTCCATGACCCACTGTACTAGCACAGAGTCATTTGGGGTATCAAGAAACTTTTGTTGTGACTGGAGCATACATTTACCCAGTTTATGTGGGGGAACATAAGAAACTGCCTCATACCAAGTCAGACTGTCAACCCATCTAGCTCAGTGTTGTCTACACTGACTGGCAGCAGCTCTCCAGGGTTCAGGCAGGCAACAGTCCCAGCACTACCTGGAGATGCCAGGAATGGAACCTGGGACCTCCTGCATGCAAAGCAGATGCTCTACCACTGAGACACATCCCATTCCCCATTAGCAGGACACATTGGGTTATATCCAATGTTTCTCCTACTCAGAGCAGACCCATTTAAAGTAATGGACATAACTAACCTAGGTCTTTTTATTTTAATGGGTCTCCTCTAAGTACAACCCACTTGATTTGGTTTTCTCAATTAGACAGGAGGATGGTGGCCCAGGAGTGGGGGGCATTTTACTCTAGCCATCTTGTCATGGTCACATCATTTCCTCTTAAGGTATAACTTTAGACTCTTAGCAAGTACTCTCGTCTGTAGGGACGAAACACCCACAAGGACTGTCCACCCCAAGAGGCTTACGGAATCCATAAGAACACAGGAAGCCGATTTATACTGAGTCAGACCATTGGTCCATCTAGCTCATTATTATCTACACTGACTGGCAGTGGCTCTCCAGCGTTTCAGACAGGGAGTTTTTCCCAGCCCTACTTGGAGATGCTGGGGATTTAACCTGGGGCCTTTTGCATGTAACTGTTATCCATTACTACAACACTTCCTCCTTTAAAGACATGGTGCTGATACCAAAGACAGCATCCATGCTTCCCCTTACCACCGCCACACTGAGAATTACACACACACACAAATGCCTTGGACCAGGGCTAAGGAAACTCACAGTGCAATGACATCATGCCAAGTGGCAGGTTTCCCTACGCCAATGAATCTTAATCAGTAAGCCACGATCCCCAAGGGGAAGACCCATGATGGGTTGAGAGAGATTGACAGAAAAAAATGTCTGTATGCCACAACAAAAGCTTGTTTGTTATGCAGAAACAAAGCAAAAATCTACTATATATTCTGAAGAACTGTTTGTTCGCTATGCATTTGAACACCTCTTAAGATATCATAACCAAACTTGGCATGCGGATTCCTAAGATCAAGGAGCAGGTTTTTATCTATGTTTGGATGCAACTGGGTGCCATTTTAAGTCAAGATGGTTTACTGAACTTTTCAAAACTGCACTGATCTTTTTGGTTTCTTAGAATCCCCAAGCAAAACCAGGGATGAGGCTGCTAGAAATAATCACATTGCTGCTTTTTATTGCAAATCTGCTGAGCATTAACAGTGGTGCCTTATCTGCTGAAAATGTTTTGTGAATTTCCTCACCCCACCCTTACCATCCATACACTGGAATTAAGGGGCTGGGGGAAGAGTAATAGGGTTTATGTAATGAACTTAAAATGATTACTTTATTGTTGTATTTTGGTGTAGTTTGGTTCCTTGCTTGTTTATTTGTTTGTTTTGATTCTGTTATATCTATTGTATTTATATATTGTGCTTGTTTTATTTCTGATGTACACCGCCCAGAGAGCCTTTTTGGCTTAGGGCGGTATATAAATTAAATTAAATAAATAAATAATAAATAAATAAAATAAATTACCAGGACATGAAGTGCAAGGACAATAACATAACAAACATTTCAAGGGGACAGCAACTGGGAAGCCATTTTAGATCTCCTGCAATACCCATGACACATGGTACAATGAAAATAATAGCCCAAATACAGCTGGGTTGGGGAGGCTGGGACTGTTCCCCACCCAGAGCACATAGGCCACTCATTTACACAGTCCTTAAATCCACCTTTCCTCTGGGCTTCTGGGAACATGAGAAGAGTTCTAATGGATCAGACCAATAGTCCACTCTGCATTTTCAAGGGGTTCATTGCAGAACGCAGCACACACAGACCAAGAGGTTATTGGTTAAAAGTCTTGGCTCACACTAACTTCACCATGCGGGTGTATTTAAGCCCTCAGACCACAGTTCAAATTGTGGAAGTCAGGGGATACCCTTGGGCAAGCTATGCTCTTCCTCCTAAACTACCACCTCATTGGGTTGTTGCAACAACATGAAATGAGGATATAAATGGCAACATGGGGGGTGGACTGGATGAAGCAAAGTATCTAAAGATAAAAGAGCTTACCTTGTGTTGCAGTGGAGGTCATAAATTGGCGTTTTGAATTGTATCGATTTTACCATTTCACCGGTTCGCAAAGAATGGAGGTCTACGCAACAGTAAGGAGGGCTGGTGCTGAAAGAGATCCAAAAAATATGAGGTCAACTAGCATATTCAGCTCATCTGGCAAATTCTATCTATATTGTTATAATTGTATTATGTTTGTTACTTTAAAGTCTGTTTTATTGTTATTTTTCTAAATGAGTATTTTATGCCGTACATGATGGATTGATTGATTAAGTGATATATACATCTTGTTAAATAAAATATATTCATACATTATAGCAAAACATGACAGCTGTTTGTATGGCATGATTCTCCAAGACAGCAAAAAAAGTGCAGAATGCAGCATTCTGTAGGATGCTACAAAAATGTGACTGGAAGTATGTAGCAGCTAAGAAACCAGATTTCCTTTGGGGGGGGTCAGATTTCGAGGAAATTAGGCCCCAGCAGTACAGTACCCTCCAAATCTTCCTTCTCCTCCCCATACTAACAAAGCATCAGTTGCAGTTAAAAAAGGATTCAAAATGCAGAATAAATTTAACAAAATCAAAGAAACTATAACTATTCAAATTGCTGTTTTATTAGTAAAAAAATCCCCTGCCATATCATTATAAAGTTTTCAGTTGTCTTACAAAAAACACAATAAGCATGATAAGACATCTACCTGCATGAAACCAACGTAGCACCAAAACTACATTTAGAGATTTGGGTTGGAAGAAGACATTAAGAACACAGGAAGCTGCCTTATACTGAGCCAGACCATTGGTTCTTCTAGTTCAGTATTGTACATAGTGACTGGTAGTGGATCAACTCACAGAGCTGCAGGCAGGAAACTCTTCCAGGCCTACCTGGAGATTCCAGGGATTGAACCTGGGACTTTCTGCATGCAAAGCAGATACTCTACCCACTGAGCTACAGTCCTTGTCCATTATGAACAGTGGCACCTTCAGGGCAGAACTTTAGGACAGAAGTCCATACCCCACCTTTGCAGCATGAACAGGACTCCCCCCCCCCAACTGCAAGAGAGCTGGCTTGTCATATTTTGAAGTAATTTAAGGAATACAGTCAAAGAATACACATTGCCAGCTAAAGAGCTCTCCTGCATAAGGATTAAGTCCAGGGTCTAAAATTACCAACTACTGATTATAAAAGTAGCAGGGTGGAGCTGAAATCGGTGGCCCAGAGCATCTTCCCCCCTCTCATGCTAAAATGCATGATGTCATGCCATCGAGCTGCAAGAGCGTTCCCTCCCACACAATCAGCAGCCAATGAAGCAGAATGGGGAAATTTACAACAGGATGACATCATTTGTTTTAATTTACTAGAAGTTATTGGGGAACGTGGATGAGGAGACCAGGGAGGTGAGGGAGCCACAGCTTTCAGAAGCAGCGCTCCCACCCACGAGTGCCCTCTGTAATGTCTAGTTTTCAGCCTCCATGTTTTGACACATGGACAGTATTGGGAGGATACTGGGTGGCCAAGAACCTTGAGATTTCACTGCGAAACACACCAGCTGACGGAACGGATATTCCAGTCTTACGGCCGAACAGCTGAACAGCACAGCTGCTGATGTCAAACAGTACAAAGAGCCCATGGTTGTTTAAGCAGACTCCTTGTTTGTTTTAACAACAACAACAACAAAAAATGCATATGGAGCACGTGCCACTTTTATCATTTTAATATAAATAAGGCTCCCCAGCTGTTCCTTCATTTAAAAAGCCAGCTTTCTTTCAACAGAAAGAGGGGAGAAGGCTAGAGGCTGAAAGGGATAGTGGCGGGTGCCATTTTGCAAGCCAGGAAGCAGCTTTGATCTGGCAGTTTCAGTGACGCCTTTTCTTCCCCCCCCTTCCTCCTCCTCCTTCAGAGAGTGCCTTGAGAGATTGGTTTTTTCTAAGGCCTAGCACATAGGAAGCTGCACAAAATTTCAGCTGTGTAAACATATATACCAAGAGAAAGTGGGGGTTTTAAAAAGTAAGAAATATTAAGAAAAGGGTATCCACGACAGTTTAGGGGCGCACCCACACAAGGAATGAGGTGGGGAAAAACCATGCATGGGCTGTTACCATGCTTCAATCTGCAGGATAGCATGTAACTGAGTATTCCTCTGTATAAAAATAATTTTCAAAAAACTCCCTGCACACGGCAATCTCAATGTCTGGGAGAAGAGTTGTAAGCCTAGGTATCCCTCCGATAAGGCTCGTTTTCTACATATAGATAGGAACATAGGACACCACCTTGTACTAATCCTTTTTTAAAAAGCCATCTAAGATACTGACCAATCCATCGCCACATCTTGGGGCAGGGAATTTCGTAAGTTAATTGTGTGGGATTCACTAACAATAAGATGTTTTAAAGGTGTTTTAAAGATGGTTTTAGTGTTTTTGTGTGCTGCCCTGGGCTCCTTCTGAGAGGAAAAAGGGGATATGATGACGATGATGCTGATGTGATGGCCACAAGCTTTGGTGGCTTTTCATGTTTAAAGCACAGTAGGGGACTAATGCTGTCAAGTTCTGAACGACAATGCTTGCAGTTCAGAGACAAATCATTCAGAGGAAACACTGTTCCACGAATCCCTTCTTTGAGTTTAGGAACACAGGAAGCAGCCTTCTACTGAGTCAGACCATTGGTCTATCTAGTTTAGTATTGCCTACACTGACTGGCAGTGGCTCTCCAGAGTTTCAGGCCGGGGTCTTTCCCAGCCCTACCTAGAGAACTGAACCTGGGATCTTCTACATGCCAAGCAGTTACTCTACCACTGAGCTACAGTCTTTCCAGTAAAAGTAAAGCAAGATTCCAGCCTTCATGGTTCTGAATAAAGGGCTGATTTAAGCAAAAACATAGGAAGCTGTCTTATACGGAGTAGGACAATTAGTCCATCTATCCTTGTGTTCTCTATTACATTGACAGGCAGTATCTCTCCAGGGTTTCAGACAGGGGTCCAGAGTTTGGAAAAGTTACTGTTTTGAACTACAACTCCCACCAGCCCCATCCAGTGGCCATGCTGGCTGGGTCTGATGGGAGTTATAGTTCAAAAAAGTAACTTTTCCAAGCTCTGGCGTCCGTACATGGAGACGTCACTGATTGAACTTGGGACCTTTTGCACGCCAAGCAGATGCTCTACCACGGCACAAGACACCTTTCATGATATTTAGCAAATTTAGAATTGTACAGGGGCAGGGTGTAGGAAGGAGGGGAAGAACACACACACACACACACACCAAGGTATTTTTTAAAAAGTGACATTTACCCAAAGTGTGTACATATATCATTTTAATACAAAACAGAAGAACCCTTTTAAACATGCCACAAGTTGCAAGAGGTATGGAAACAAGTATTTTTTTAAAGTCAGAAGAAGGTGGCCCAAATCATAAGACAAGTGCAACTAAACCTAATGCTTTCACTCAGAGGAGGAAGTAGTAGCAATTTGGAAAAGGCATGGTAATCCTTTGCCCAGATTCCCTAAAAACAGAAATGAAATTCAACTGAAATTAAGGTCACATTCTCACCACATACTTAAAGCACTCTTATACCTCTTTAACAGTCATGGAGAATCCTGGGAACTGTAGTTTGTCAAGGGTGCTGACCTCGCAGACCTATAATTCCCAACACCCTTAACAAACTAAAGTTTCCAGAGAATCTCTGGCCTTCGAGATGCTCCTGAACGACAACTCCCATCAGGCCCAGCAAGCATGGCCAATGACAGGGATGATGGGAAGTGTAGTTCAGCAATATCTGGAGGGCCAAAGACTCCCTCCACCTGATCGACAGGGCACGAAGTTGGGGAAGGCTGATGCAAGCAGTGTAGAGGGGAGGCTTGAAATGGACCTGCCACTTTCAGTACCAGCCTGGTTGAGGACAGAGTCCTGGGCTTCCTTTGCAGTGGCTTGGCTTGGGAGTGGAGGTGAGGGGAAGGCCAGAGGTCCGCACACCCAAAGAGTCTGATTTGATAAAAGGCAGCTCCCTATATTCCTCTATTGAATGAGGCCTGGCATTTGGCCTGATGTACATACAGTCCAAATTAAGAGCAATTTAAAACACACACGCACACTATCCCAAGACAAAGGCTGGCGTGTTGTGCAGGAAGAGAGAGTGACATTTTAATCATGCAGCAAGTCCGCTGCATATTTTATTCAATCAATTGTAATATTTGAAGCTGGCCGGTCTCCACCAGCCAGACAAGAAAGCATACGGCTACACCACAAACTGGGTCTCTGAGACAGCTGCCCAACTCTGCTGAAACAATTACGCTGGAAAAGCATGGAACCAAGATGTGTTTGAAAACAATCAGGGTGATGATGATGATGATGCAGGAAATCAGTTGGTTCAGGACTAGCATCTGGCTCTGAAGGTCGCAGACCTTTTTTTTTAAAGGATGATTTTTTTAAAATGTGAAAGCCCTCTCTGAAAATATCCTAGTAGTATTATTGGCAGATACAATGCCCAATTATTATTATTATTATTATTATTATTCTGAGATATAAATTTAGGTTTGCTCCATCTGTCACTAAGAATTCTTCCTCACTATTATTACCCAAGAGCCAAACTACATGCGTCACTTGTATTAATTGGGAATTTCCCCCAATCACATCTAGAGTGGTGATCTATTCGAAGGGTTTCTTTTTGAAAGAAAAAAAATGAAATTGTCCATCACCACTGACCATGCTGGATGGGACTGGCAAGAATTGTAGTCCTGCAACATCCAGAGGGCCACAGGCTCCCTATCCTTGAGCTATATGCACACTTAATCAGTGGCCCTGAAATTGCTGCTTGCCTTGCAATCTCCTCTGCACCTGTGACCCTGAGGGTGACGGAGGTAGGTAGGTCTGAGAGCTGGCCAGGAATCAAGGCAGCTGGTGTGGGGTATTCCTGTCCTAGCCTTTGCCTGTCAGCATAGAGAATACCGAGCTAGATGGACCAATGGTCTGACTCAGAATAAGACAGCTTCCTATGCTCCCTTGTTCCTAACCAATTTAAATATTGTATTTTTATAGTGTTGTAATCCACCCTGGAATGTAAGGAGGAGGAGGAGGAGGAGGAAGAAGAAGCAGCAGGAAGAAGTAGCAGGAAGAAGGAAGAGGAAGAAGAAGAAGGAAGGAGGAGGAGGAAGAAGAAGGAGGAGGTTATAGTAGTGGAAGTAATAATAATAATAATAATAATAATTAGTGGTAGTAATTATTATTATAAGTAGTAGTAGTAGTACAACAACAACCACAATAATAATGAAATTTGTCTCCAAATGCATGTTTGGATTAAAATGTTTGGATTAAAGTGGGCCCCAAGTTTGAAAACACTGAAGAGTATTGCTTCAGATGACTGGACCAGAAGCGTATGTAGTGGTGTGTAGTCCACCATGGCTGCATTTTACACTCTACTATAAAAACATTACTCCAAATGGAGGCATCCAGAGTCTGCAGCACCACAAGTGAACCTCACAGGGACAGCATACATGTGCAACTTTAAAGGCCCAGATGAACTCCAGACTCTGGCACACAAAAGACAAAGAAGGCACATCCTGAGATTTAAAAAGTTTGTAAACTCTGTCTTGTGAGGACTGTAGTAAGTTTGGTTATTCAAATAAGGGCAAACCACAGTTCTGTTAGACTAACACCCCATATCTTTTGTCCTTTGAGAGAAAAACAACAACCCAAGAACACAGAAAAATTAGCTACATCAAAAGACATTATAAAGTTGTTCATAAGTCCTCTGCCTGTTTTTAATTTAAAAAAATGAAAAGCAAACCAAGGAGCAGTTAAACCAAACTTTTGACTTGCTCTGTATGTATCAGTTGTGTGCTCAAACCGTTAGTCCTGCTTTTTGTTATGTTCAGTGTAATTCATAGACACAGGCTTATGCTATTAAGGGACGATAGCTGAGTCAGAGAAGAAAGAGGAGGGTCGAATCACAGTGTCATAGTAATGAAGAAGAGCACATGGAAGAGGGAGAGACTGCCAGCCAAATAGACACACAAATACACACACATAAACAACCCAGTCCAGGTTCTGAGAAAGACAGACCACGGTGCACCAATATTGTCCTCAAAACAAGACACTTTCCTGGTTTTCCAAAAAGCTTAGAAAGCAATAGAAGATAGCACCTTCTTCCTAACATTTCTCCAATAGCTGTGTATTTCAACAAGAGAGACAGAGTGAGGATAACATAAAACAGATGTCAAGGGAGGAGAGTTTGCAAATAGCAGCTGTATAACCCTAAGAGATGCTTCCACTGAGAGCAGCAGCAAAAGAAGACACCAGTGTTGTGACAACAGGGGGAGAAAAAAAAAGGTCCATGAGTCCTTTGTGGGAATTGTAGCAAAATGATAAGCAGCCAAAACAAGGAGCAATGCCCTCCCTCTTGGCTTCTGGTTAACGTGGGTGCCATTCCTTTGAACCATGTTCATAGCTGCAAATGTCTAACACAGAGATTCCCAAACTGTGGTCCATGGCCCATAAGCTGTCTGCGAGATGTCTGTAAATGCAAATAAGACCCACACACCACTTAGCACAGCACATTATAATTACCATAACAGGCAGAAAAATAATTAAGTGATCTCCCAAGATCCACAGCCATCTTCAAGGGGTGTGGGGGGGGGAGCCTTGGGGAGTGCTCGTCTAACCCAATTGCAGCCTTTTTAACTTATTAAGAAGTGCTTCAAACGTCTTTGGGGAGGAGGGCTGGAATTAGTCAGCTGCATGGTTTTATTTATTATATTGCATATTTTTCTTATTGTCTTGTATGCAGCTTGGTGTAATTGGTTTTGGCAAAGCAATTTTTAAGTAAAATCGCTTGACATTGCCTCTGTCCCCACCCCACAATTATATTTCCATGCTAGTTATTCTGTTCAAAAATTGCTTTCTAATACCTTGTTCCCTCAGTTACTTACCACAAGCTTAAGATTATTTATTTCAAAAAGCTGTTAAGTTTGAGAAATACTCGAAGTACATGCTTGTCCCTCCTCTAATACATACAAATATATTATTTCATTTATGAATAATTTCCAGGAAACATCCGGAAACGATTTAACAAGAAAACATCATTAAAAGGTCAACTAGAAAATCATATGAAGAGAACATGCAGCAGGGTTTGTTTGTTTGTTTATTTATTTATATTATTATTATTATTATTATTATTATTATGGTGTGAAACCAGTTTTATTTTGGAACAAAGCGTCAAACTAGTTAGCTTAAACTGCATTTTTATTACATATCTTCTATCTACATTTTTGTATCACCCTTCATCCAAAGATAGCAGCGAGCCCTAAAATAACTAAGAACAAAATCAAGCAACACCAGCAGAATTTTAAAGAGACTGAGGCTGCAATCCTATACCTACTTATCCGGGAGTAGGCCTCATTGAACTCAATGGGACTTGCTTCTGAGTAGACTATAGGATTGTGCTGTTAAAAAAATGGGCTAAAGTAGTATAGGAAATATGTACTGTTGCCCAACTCAACACCAGATAATTTTTCATTTTCTAAACCTCAGGTTTGGGTGTGGGTGAGTGTTTCTGAAGAAAAAAACTGTTTCATATGGCAAACATCCCATAAATACAGTTCAAGTTCAGAGTCAGAACCCTATATCCATCATCCATAATATCAAAATTGCAGGGTATGAAACTTGACATTTGGGACACATGTATTCCAAAGACATTCTCTACTTGAAATGTATGAAACATGTTGTACCCAAAGCCTTTAAAAAATGCATCCTTACCAGCTAGAAAGCTGAAATTTGGAACACACACAGCCCAATAATTACTATAAGAGTTGAAGAAGTGGGTCTTTTTTCTGTGCTTTTTTCATATAATAGTCAAAATCTCTGAAAGATTAAGTTGACTCACAATAAAGGTCGTAGTTAATGGTCATCAGTACTCTAAGTGTGGGACAAGACTGTCCTGGCTATCCCCTTTAGTATAAGACTCAGAATCACTTATGCGTTCTCTGTTCCTTTAACGGGAACCTTAATGCGTGAGCAGTGCATACATCAGACTACTGGTCACACAGGTCTCTGGATCTTAACAAGGCATTGCTAGGCATGGCTACTCAAGTAAAGATGGTATGGCAACAATCTGATATGCCCCCAAAGACCCCTTAAGTAGGATTGGGGCAGGCACACTACTTGCGTGGGAGCTGTCTCTCAGATTAGAACTCAGCAAGCAACCGGGCATTCCTACCTAAGCTGAGGCTGAGAGCAGGCTCCATCTGTTTACACCTGTGCAAGCAATGGTGTGCCCTTGGCAAAGGAAGCAGAGATGCCACAGCCAGGTCATCCCAGGCTTTGCCTCCAAACACTCTACGATATACGATAGGGGGCAGGGTGGAAGGCAGTTCAGGAGAATGTGAAAGTTCTGGAGGTGGGGTAGCTGGGGATTCGCCTGGCAACTCTGCCTTATCTGTAGCAGCCCGCACCTCAGGGGCAGGGCTGTCATTCAGCAAACTATTGAGATCTTCCTTGGCATCATTACTGCCCCCCACCCTGCAGACCAATGGGTACTGGGTCCTGACCCTGGATCCCAGTCCTCCTCCTCAGCAGAGCCACTCTTCCAAGAACTCATGACAAAGTCAGACAAGCCATGCGTGAGAGTTTTGGATGGTGGGAGGAGTGTTGCCCCTTCACACATTTGAATAGGCTCTTGATTAAGAGAGGGGGGTTTCATCCTGTGGCTATTAGCCAAGGGTGAGCAGCTGGAGCTTGAGATGCTTGTGGAGAGGATGCTAATGGGGAATGAGATGGAAAGGATGAGGATTGAATGTCGGGCCTGGCAGTGTCTGGAGCAGCCCAAGAGAGACCACAGATGTGAAGTGCTGGTGCCAGGAATGGTCTTTATGGGAATCTAGGTCAGAGTCCCAGATATTCTGCTACAGCAGCTAGAATATTACCATCCTTGATATTAATTTATTCAATATTACCTGCCTTGTTCCCAGCATTGCTCACGAATTCCAAGAAGAAGAAAAATAAGAGCAGTGGAGTTTTGAAATCAGTGGCTAAATCAGTGCAGTTTTGAAGGGCTGAGTCCACCATCTTAATTCAAAATGGTGTCCAACTGTATCCAAACAGATGAAAATCTGCTCCTTGATTTCAGGAATCATCATGAAAAAATTGGTTACAATATCTTAGGAGATGCACAAACAACTTTCTAAAACATATAGAAGATGTAATGTAAATTTTAATATTCTACATTGTATTTGTGTTGTATATTGTATTTTTGTTGTTCAGTAAGCTGCTTTGAGTTGCTGAGTGGTTTTTTTTTTTACAGAAAAGTGGGGCATAAGTATTAACTCTAATCTAATTTCAAGTGGCAGTCAGAAACATAGATCCACACACTCAGAATGTACTCTGTATTTACTAGGACAGTGTTTTTCAAGCTTGGGTACCCAGATGTTGTTGGCCTACAACCGCCCATGTTAGTCAATAGTCAGAGATGATGGGAGTTATGTTATTGGATGAGCAATTTAGGTACTTTGTATTATACATTGTTTTAAATTTTCTGGTTTTAATTGTTTTTAGTTGTTTTATCTTAAGTCACTTTAGCCTTTCTTTTAAATCAACTAACAAATGTAACAAAGAAACAAATAAAAACAGCATCTCTAAAATACAGCAAAAGGTCAGGGACAAAACCCTGCTCCAGTTCCAGGTCCCATGTCTATATCTGGGGAAAGGGGCCATCCCCACAATTCTACTGAGTGGCATTCCAAGAAGGCAATGGAGATTGGTGCCTCCGATATTAGTGGGGCAGTAAACCCTCTCCAAGTTTTAGTCAGAAATTTCAAGGCGCTCAGCTCTTTGAAAGTTTGGACTAAAACCCAGAGCGGATTCACTGTCTCACTGACATCGGAGCCAGCAGTCTCTACTGCAAATGAAAATGAAATGGACAGCCTTCAAGTCGATTTCGACTTATGGTGACCCTGTGAATAGGGTTTTCATGGCAAGCAGTATTCAGAGGGGGTTTACCATTGCCTTTTTCTGAGGCTGAGAGGCAGTGACTGGCCCAAAGTCACCCAGTGAGCTACATGGCTGTGTGGGGATTTGAACCCTGGTCTCCCAGGTCCTAGTCCAACACCTTAACCACTACACCACACTGGCTCTCCTACTGCAAACAGGGATGGACAAATCTATGAGCTTTTGCTCTTACGTTTCTTATTTTTTCAATCTTAAATTCAGTTCTACATATCTGCAGATCAGTTTGCGATTACTATTTTTTGAAGTGCTCATGACTGTGTAACCATCTCTCACTGAAGTGTAAAGGGGCAGCAGAAGCTGGCATTTTAGGCAAGGCCTGTTTCACTCGAAAAATGGGTGTGAGCCACATTTTCCACTGCTGCAATAATCCCATCAAATTTTTGCATTACTGAATATATTTGGATAAATGAGTCTGTTTTAATATGGACTAAAGGATTACACCACCACCCTAAAAAAATCTTTATTGGTTTTATGAATTTCCATATCCCTCAGACAGCTTCATCCTAAATCAATTATATCCTACATCCGCCTTCCAAGGACTGAATTTTGCATCTGAGCTCTAAATTAGCTGAAAAGGTATTTGAAATTTATTTATTTATTTATTTAAAACATTTATAACCCGCTCTATTTTCAGAGAACTCAGAGCGGCGTACAAAGAACAATTATAAAAAATAAAATTGGCAAAATAATAATTATATTAAAATATTAAAATACATATAATCAACATAGTAAAATTATGAGGCATCCTATATATTAATTAATTGAACGCTTGGCAAAATAGAAATGTTTTGACCTGGCGACGAAATATGCCAAGGGAAGTGGACAACAGCACCTCCACTGGCAAAGAGTTCCAGAGATCAGGGGCAACAACAGAAAAGGCCCTATTTCTGGTCCCCATTAGACGAACTTGAGATGTTGATGGAATCACAAGGCGGGGGTCAGTAGAAGACCTCAAAGGCCGAGCAGGTTCATAAGAGGACATGCAATCAGATAGATAACCAGGGCCCAGGCCATGCAGAGCTTTAAAGGTTAGGACCAGTACCTTGAATTGAGCCCGGAAGCGGATCAGCAGCCAATGCAATTGTTGCAGAAGTGGAGTTGTATGGGCCCATAAGCCAGCTCCTGTTAGCATTCTGGCTGCCGCTCTCTGAACTAGTTTAAGCTTCCGGGCTGTCTTCAACGGCAGCCCTACATAAAGCGCATTGCAATAGTCCAGTCGGGAAGTAACTAAGGCGTGTGTTACCTTCGCTAGATCAGATGTTTCTAGAAACGGGCGCAGTTGACGAACCAGTCTTAACTGGGCAAAAGCACTCCTGGAGACCGCCGAAACCTGGGCATCCAGGCTTAAAGCTGAATCCAAGAGTACTTCCAAACTGCGAACCTGAGTCTTCAGGGGGAGTGCAACCCCATTCAACATAGGTAAATTCCCTATTTCTAGGTCAATCTTACGGCTAACGAGGAGCACCTCTGTTTTATCCGGATCTAATTTCAGCTTGTTCATATTCATATTATACAGATGGTCTATGGGAACAGGGTCAAAGGTAAGGCTTAATCTGGCAAATAAACACAAAACATCCCCCCCCACTACATACAGAGTGAGGAAGGGAATGCTCATCCTAAACCTGGAGGCTGTGAAGGGCTGGATGTGGGCTAACAAACTGAAACTTAATCCAGACAAGATGGAAGTACTGCTGGTCAAGGGAAAAACTGCATCAGGGACGGGGTTGCACTCCCCTTGAAGGAGCAGGTCTGCAGTTTGGGAGTCCTCCTGGATCCTGCCCTGCTGCTTGAATATCAGGTGGCTGCGGTAGACAGGAGCGCTTTTGGCCAACTCAAACTGGTCTACCAGCTGCATCCGTTCCTGGAGGCAGTTGACTTGGCCACAGTGACACATGCATTGGTGACATCGAGTCTTGATTACTGTAACGCACTCTATGTGGGGCTGCCTTTGAAAACGATTCAGAAATTGCAGTTGGTTCAAAATGCAGCGGCCAGAATGTTAACTGGAACATGGCGCAGGGAGCATATCACCCCTGTGCTTTATCGACTCCACTGGCTCCCAATTTGTTTCCGGGCCCAATTCAAAGTGCTGGTTCTGACCTTTAAAGCCCTAAACGGCCTTGGACCAATGTATGTGAGGGACCGCTTATGCCCATATGTATCTGTCCGGGATTTAAGATCATCTGCCTCTGGTCTCCTCTGCGTGCCTGGAGTGAAAGATGTTAGATTGACAGGCATGCAGGAGGGAGCTTTTTCAGCTATAGCCCCCAAGCTCTGGAATACCCTACCCCAAGAAGTTCACTCTGCTCCCTCCCTGTTGGTTTTCCAGAGACTTCTGAAAACGATCTTGTTCCGGAGTGCCTTTGGGAGGGACTGAAGGTAGAGCCTGGCACTGATTTTATGTCTTCTACATTAACGTTTACCTTTGTAGTCCCGTTAGTACCAATCCCTATATATATGTATATATGTGTGTGATATGTTTTAATTGTATTTTATGTATTTTAATTATATTTTATGTATATTAATTTATTTTAATGTTTTTGTGTTTTTACTGTTTACAATTTTATTATGTACATGTCTGATTTTATTTTTGTAAGCTGCCCTGAGTGCTCTATTATAGAGTAGAAGGGCGGGATAGAAATATTTTAAATAAATAAATACACATTATATCAAAGGAGATAATTTTCATTATGTCACAGTACAGTAGGGCCCCGCTTATACGGTGGGTTCCGTTCCGGACCCCCGCCGTAAAGCGGAAAACGCCATAAAGCAGAACCCCATTGATTTTAATAGGCCGCGTCACGCAAAAACAAAGCAAAAACGGTGCAAAACGTCGCAAAATGAAATAAAATGGAAAATGAAAGCTGCCGTATCAGCGGAACGCCTTAAAGCGGAACGCTGTAAAGCAGGGCCCTACTGTATAGCCATCTTCCAAGTTAAGAAGCAAATGGGATTTTTACATTGAATTACCCTGTTGTCTAGAGCATGGATGGGGACCCTCAGGCCCAAGCACTCCAGGCCTCTCTATGTGACCTTTGAGACTCTACCCCAGTCACGCACCCTCCCAAGCCACACAACCTCACCAGTTCTACTCTGCACCTTCCCTGAATGTTTTTGCCTGGCTGGAACCTGCCCTTGAAACTCTGGTGAACTTTTTTTTGCTTGTGTGGATGGATAGAGAGGTGTGGAGAAATGTGTGTGGAAACTAGCCTATAGCACAAAGGTAAAATTCACATTTGTTGCTCTGCTCACTTTTTCCCTCTGCCCCATCTACCACTGGCATGTGGCCCCAGAAGGGAATGTGGCCCTCAAGCTGAAAAAGATTCCTGACCTCTGGTCTAGAACACCGAACATAACTGTCTTAGACCAGATCAGGCTATTAGTCCATGTATCCCAATATTGTCTACTCTGACTGGCAGCAGCTCTCCAAGGACTCCAGCAGGAAGATGATTTCTCATCAACTGCTACGTATGTCCTTTCAGCTGGAGGTGCGGGGATGGAACCGGGGGACTTCCGTATACAAAACCAGGTGCTCTATCATTGAGCATTCCCCTGAAGATACACCCGTTCCCCCCCCCACTTGCATGCAGCCTTGTCTAGTCCAATCTAGTACATGTAAGATTTACACACCCAAGCCAAACAGATTAAGTTGCACACAGCAGAAGAACCAAGGCTGTACATATGATCAAGCCATATGCAGAAAAAGGTGGCCAGTGCTGCAGATACCTCAAGCACAAAGTCAAATGTCCACCACTAACTAACGGCTGTGCAGCACAAAAAGGGACCTAGTAACCTCTTTCCCCAACAAGCTGCCCAGAGGGAGGGAAACCAGAAGATCAGGAAGCTTTACAACATAGGCAGAGCCCTTATGAGGGTGAGGTCAAGCAGGGCCTATCTAGTTGTCTTACCAGGCACAGCTGTTAAAAGGCACTTATAACCATTAAGGCTACCTGGGCTTCCAGGTAGCTTTCTGCTGAAATCTTGTGTAACTTTTTATGCACAAGGGTTGTTGTTCTTTTGTCCCACGTTTGTTGTGCTCTAGTACAAGGATGTCCCTTCAGACAGCAATAATGTGGTAACACTGAGAAAGCATCACAGAACTGATGAAGCAGAATGATGTGTGGATGGTCCGATATAAAATCTACTACTAATACACTATGATTGCATCAATGACATGCTGCGGAATACACACACACACAACCCAGCAACCCGGAGGGGTCCTAAGTTTTGGCTTCCCAGTAGAAGCAAGCATACACTCCAAGAGGGCCATTGGCTGGCTGGGGAAGTTGAACTCACGTCTCCCAAGAATGATCAGTGGTGGGCTTGTGGTTGAACGCAGAATGGGACATCCAGATGAGTCCCACTACAAAGACCTCCTAAGGGGTGAAAAAGCAATAATTCCAGCACAATGTAAGCTGAAGCCAGCCAATCAGATAAAGGACTGCAACACATCCTGTAAACAAAAGCTTGCCACCATAATGGGAAAGACTAAATCTAGACAGAATCAAAACAGCAAGCGGCAAACAAAGATTGCATTCTGCCCATCAAGAGCAGCAACAGCACGCCACACAGTTTAATAGAAAGGTTTAGGGTTGCTGAAAAGTTTGCAGCAACTAAAAGCTGGCTCCAGCTCATCCCAAAAGACTTCCATTGGCAGCCAAACTGTTACCAAGCCTGCAGAAGAGGCGAAACACAGTAATTCTGCAGCGCCACTTAAAAGACGTTAAGAGACCCAGCTGGTCTGACTCTTGGACAGTCTGCCAAGACCCAAGAACTATAAATCAATTTTTTTTAAAAAAGGCTCCTTTTGCTGGACTTCGGCATATATTAAAGATCATCATTTCTGGTCAGGAGCATTTGAGAAACACATTCAGAAGACTGGGAAGGTTAATATAAATTCTTGCTGGGCAACAGCAGTATAAAGATTTTGTGTGTGTTTGTGTGTGTGTGTTTTCAGGGGTAGCCATGATAACAAAATGGTAATACTTTTTTTTCTAATTTGTAGCAAAAATGAAAAAAAATAAGCATCTCGGCACCTTAGATCAGAGGTGTTAACGTTTTCTTCCTTCAGGGAGCCCTTTCCATGCTGATTTGCTTACTGAGGAACCCTTGTGCATTATTGGAGAAGATTTTGGTGCATGTTCCAAGGTACCCATTTATTTCATGTGAGGTTCTGGCCAAGCATTTTCCCAAAACCACACACCACATCCCTATAGTCCTGTACATTTCAAGGGAAGATGGGAAGTGGTGGATTAACAGTTTTTCGGAGAAGCTTGCCCACCCCGACTGATCTGCTCTTTGGAGGATCTCCAGACAAGCTTCCAAAGAATCCTCGAAGTCATCCTGTCACCCCTGTTTCAACACCACTGCTGTAGACGAGAAAAATGGTTATTCAGGCAAACAAGGAAGCACCAAACCCCAACATTTGGGACTTGAAACTCAGGTGTGTAAAGTGTCCAGGTCCGTATCTGTTAGAGCGTATTCCATTTTATCCTTTAAATTAAAGGTGGCCAACATGGTGCTCCAGATGTTGTTAGTCTCAAAGTCCCATCCACCCCAGGCAGCATTGCAAGTGGTCAGGGGTTGGAAACTGTAGTCCAACATCTGGGGGGCCACAGGTTGTCCACTCCAAGCTAGGATGTTAGATTAGGATGGGGGAGACACAGGTTCAAATTCCCACTCAGCTACCAAGCTCATTGGATGACCTTGGGCAAGACACTATCCCTCAGCCTAACCCTCAGGGAAACCTCAGTCCTGGAGGCCAAATGCAGCCTTCTAGGCCTATCTGACCCTCAGAACTGTCTACAGGAGGCACCTCTCACTAGCTCGGCTTCATATCTCAAGGGTTTTTGCCTGGTTGAAATGTGTTCTTGAACTCCAATTTGTCTCTTGTCTGGATGGAGGACAGAGAGGGGTGCACAGAAACTAGTTTACAGTACAAAAGTGCCATTTGTTGCTCTGCCCACTTTTGATTCTGGCCTTGCCCACCATCGGCATGTGGCCCTCAGGCTGGAAAAAAAAGTTTCACTACCACTGACCTAACTTACCTCACAGCCGTTTGTAAGGATAGCATGGGGAGGGCAAGAGAGAACCGTCTTGCGTTTCATAGAGAAAAGGAAGGATAAACATGAAATAAATACCTACATACATACATTTCAGAAACTTATATCCCCACTTCCAATGCATTTATCAACTGGCTTGTCAACCTGTCCTGACCTTTTGGGAGAGAGCAGGAAGCAAAGCTAAAACATATAGTTCAAGGCTATGATTTGCACATTAAAAGCTGCTGGAGGGAAGAGGGACTGGGTTTTGTTTTTTGTTTTTTTGGCAAGGTGTTTTGTTGTTTCTTAACATTGTGCAACAGATAGAAACCCAAGGAAGGAAGAGACAGCCCCAATTAGAAAAGCAAGGAGGAAGGTGCACGCTCTCGACTCTCTGTCATATTGATTTATAACAGCTATTCCAAAGCAGACAAAAACACACAGATGCAAACAATTACACTATTTTTGTAGGCAACAAGTGAGGTGGGTGGTAACTGAGGAAATTCTGAAGGGGAAGCAGAAGGGGGGAAGCACCCTGTCACAATATTCCAGGGTATTTCCCTCCCTTCTTCTTCATCCCCCTCTTCCCCCTTAAGTAACCCTCATCACACAACAAACGCTGGCCACATCAGAGACTTTCCAAGTCCTGAAGGGATGCTTTGATTCCAGACTGCTCCAGGCATTAGCAAGGACGTAATTAGGGTAAAAAGTTCAACCGCAGTTCCATGTCTACAGGGCTGCCAGAAATAAGATTTCCTCTCGTTCGCTGGTTTCTACTGTACCCTTCCCGCCACCATCCTCACCCACCCCCACCACGTCCTGAAGAAAGCCCATATTGAAAACACATTTATTTGGGTGGAATTTGTTCCTCTTCTAATTAACTTGATAGCGGTTGCATTATTTAATAATTTAAAGTGGTTTTTTAAAAAAGCCATCCTTGGACTAGAGTGGTTGCCCTTCTGATGGCGGGCCCCCTCCCCAACTGATAGCTGCCCTTCCTGAAAAAGCAACCGTGCATGGCAGATGGGCTCCTCTGGCCAATTGTTAAGTTCTCAGGACAAATGTTTTGCTATACTTCTCCAGTGTGGATGGAGGACAGCAGAGGGCAATAGCCATGAAAGGAGGCGGGGGGGGGGGAAATGTAAGCTCACAGGTTACACCTCATCTGCACACGTCACAGCACAAGCCTCTGGAAGCTCTGGAATAGTCTACCTTGCATTCAGTGTCTTGCCAGCTCAGATCTTTAAAGTGGCATCGCTGCAATTTTTTAGAAAACAAATCTAAGTACTACTTTTTTTTTAATTTTAGGCAGGCCTACGTGGAAAGATGCTCATATCCATGCTGTAGAGTTGTCTCCCCCAACTGCCACTGCCGCAACTGAGAAATACTCAACCCTGTGGAGCCTCCAGGACACAGCAAGGCAAATGTGTGTGACGCAGGGCAACTTTCTGTGTTATTCACAAGCTATAAATGCCTAAGGATGGATAACTGTCAAGAGCTGGTGAGGCTAGAACCAGGAAAGGGGCCATAGCTCAGTGGTAGTGACAGGAACAAAACTCTGGAGAGCTGCTGCCGGGCACTGTAGGCAATACTGAGTTAGATGGACCAAATGGTCTGACTATATAAGGCAGCTCCCAATATCCCTATCCTTTGGCTCTGTGTTGCACTACCCCATGGGGTGAGCTACCAGAAATGCAGTTGAGAGAATCACTGACAATGAAGTACTCTCAGGATCTGGCCTGGCCCCAGCCGCTCACACTTACTGCTGGGTCCTCCTGGACAGAGAAGGCCTACGAAAAAGCTTCCTGTTGGGGTTGAGGCCATACCCAAGTAATGTTGACGTGTGTGCGTTGTTGCGTGAAACAGCATACATTACGTTGGAGTTAAGTTGAGCAAGAAACTTCTTCAGAGCATTAGATCATGTTAAGAGTCTTTATTAAGACATTATGGCCAAAGGCTTAAGAGTAAATACATGTTGAGTTTCTTCAGTCACCCCCCTTCTGGTACATCTCTCTCCAAAGGTAAAAAACACAGAAGACAACCTCTCAGTTCAGAGGCAATACACAGAAGACTCAGCTCAACACAGATAGCTGCTAGAACTTTTCCCAGTCTATCACGATGGTTACCATAGCGACGGCCTTGGCTGTCCGTTCCGAGACTGGGCAAAGACATAACTCCCCCTAGCTACAGTTTTTCAGACTTGATGGAAAACAAACTCAGTGACAGTGCGGTTCAATGGTCAACAATCCCCCCTTTTTCCCATCATGTCTGTAACTCATTACAACAATAATACATTTCTCCAATACATCTTGCAATACAGCTTACATTTCAGTACAGTTCAAAACATCTCTGTACATTTAGCTAGAACTTTATTCAATCAAACTTTCAACTCATTCCAAGCCTTGTCACCAGTTTGCCAAATTTCTCCTCACACAAAGGCTTGGTCATTATGTCAGCCACCATGTTGTTAGTGTCACAAAATGTCAGGTTAACGAACCCCTGCTGCACACAATCCCTTACGTGAAAGTATCTGACACTAATATGTTTTGTTCTCTTGGTATGAGCTTCTGATGTGGCTATCTTAATGCAGGTCTGATTGTCTTCATATACAGTAATCGGAAATTGCATATCAATGCCTATCTCCTGCATGAGCATTGCGAACCATTGTAGCTCATTACAGGCCTGTGATAGAGCCACATACTCTGCTTCTGCACTTGAGGTTGCCACCACATTTTGTTTCTTGCTGCTCCAGTCAATGCATGACCCGTGCCACATCACAACTATGCCAGAGGTTGACTTACGACTGCTCAGCTCCCCTGCATGATCTGCATCCACAAAACATTCAAGACCTCCTGTCTTTGCTCCTGACAAAACCAGACTCTTTGTCTTCGTGCCTTTCAGATAACGCACTATCCTTTTAATCCCTTGCCAGTCAGCCTCTGAAGGATGCTCTACCTTCCGGCTTAAAATGCTGACTGCATTACATATGTCTGGGCGAGACACCTTCACCAAATATTGCAATTTCCCTATTATGCGCCTGTACTTTTCAGGTTCTGTACAGGGTGTCTCCTGCACATTCTGTTGGAAAGCCACAACCATTGGAGTCTTCACAACATTGCATTCTGTCATGTTGCATTCTTCTATGATCTGATTTATTTTACTTTCCTGACTCAATGTTATGCTTCCGTCTTCTGCACGCACAATATCCGTGCCTAAATAGTGTGTGACAGGCCCCAAATTCTTTGTGTCCACCTGCCTGCCCAGTTGCTCATTAAATTCTCGTTCCTCTTGCTGCTCATGATAAATATACATGATGTCATCAACGTAAACTGCACAGAACGTGGTTTTCATCCCCTGTCTCTTTATATACACACATGGATCTGCCTTGCATCTTTGGAATCCCATTCCATGCAACAATTTCTCATTCCAGCAGCGTGCACTTTGCCGCAGTCCATATATTGATTTATGCAGTTTACACACGAACCCTTCCTTTGACACAGAACCCGGAGGCAGTTCCATATATATCTCCTCTCTTAAATCACCATGTAGGAATGCCGTCCCTATATCGTAGTGATTTACACTCATGTTCTGCATCGCTGCCAGCTTCAGCAGCACACGAATGGACTCATGTTTCACAACCGGGGCGAAAACAGCATTATAATCTGTCCCATGCTGCTGGGTGAATCCCTTGGCAACCAAACGTGCCCTGTACCTCTGTACTTCCCCGGAACTTGCTTTCTTCTTCTTAAACACCCATCTGCAACCTATGGCCTTTTCCCCCATAGGTAACTTTACTAATGTCCACGTGCCATTCTGTTCCATGGCTTTCAATTCTTCCTGCATGGCCTGTTGCCACTTATTTTTCTCTGCCTCAGGCATCAGCCTAATTTCATTAAATGAGATTGGTTCCGCACATTCCACGTGCTTAATTTGAATGGTTAATGCCGACGGTGTCACAACAGCAGTCTGTTTACAGCCCTGACTGTCATTCTCTTTCCGCCCCATTAAACTCAAAGCATCAGCACACTTCAAACCCATGATCATTCTAAACTGCCCCTGTGTCATAAAACCCTGGCAGACAACTTTGCCTCTTCTCTGCACAAAACATTTTCCTCTATCAAATGTTACACAATACCCAAAATTCACCAGTTTTCTGACTGACAACATGTTATGATTCAGTTCTGGTACAAACAAACAATCTGACAGTATTCCCAACTTGTCAAATCTCACCAGACCTCGGGCTTCCACAATCTTTTGCGATCCATCCGCTAGTTGCACAAAATCCCGCACATTTTCTCAATGGCAATTTTATTAATGTTTTATAATTGTACTATATATATATATTTTTTCCACACTTGCTCATATTTTAATTGTGATTTTATTTGTTGTACACCGCCCTGAGAGCTTTCTGCTATAGGGCGGTCTAGAAATGTAATTAAATAAATAAATAAAATAATAAATTTTCTGAAGTGTAAAACAAACTTCTGTCTTTGATTAATATATGGCTTGCCCCGCTGTCAACAATCCAGTCAACAGGTGCTAAAGTTTGTGGCTTCTGTTTACAAACAAAGTTCACACTTCCCTGCTTCAAGCCTCCGTCCCTGGAGTTGCGCTTGACTGCACAGTCCCGCTGGAGATGCCTTCGATCTCCGCAAATAAAACAAGCCTTCAGCCTCTGCTGTTCCTGCTTGCTTCTGACAGCCTCCTTCGGCACGGCTCTCTGCGCCTTCTGCCTCCGCTGCCATTCCTGGGACAAATCCTGCAACGCGTCCCACATCTGTTTAGCCGACGGCTCATCTCTCACACACATCAGTTGAGAATCCGATAGAGCCAAGATTATAAACGCCTGCGCCCTCTGATCTTTGCGCTTCCAGGCCGCGGTCAATACCGCCGGGGGTGGTCCATCTATAATGTCCCATAAATCCTCTTTTATCAGCAAAGCCCGCATCCTCGGCTTCCAGCTGCCATAATTCTTTTCCGTCAATCTTTCCATTGGCAAGCCTCCCCCAGACAGGTTTACAGCCATGTTGCTCACCTCTGTCTGGTACAGTCAATCAAGCTGCCCTCTGGAACTCCGTCTGCCATTCAGACCAGCAACTTACTCCCGTGTAATGCGCTGTGGATCTGGGCCCATAACCCTGTTGATGTGTGTGCGTTGTTGCGTGAAACAGCATACATTACGTTGAAGTTAAGTTGAGCAAGAAACTTCTTCAGAGCATTAGATCATGTTAAGAGTCTTTATTAAGACATTATGGCCAAAGGCTTAAGAGTAAATACATGTTGAGTTTCTTCAGTCACCCCCCTTCTGGTACATCTCTCTCCAAAGGTAAAAAACACAGAAGACAATCTCTCAGTTCAGAGGCAATACACAGAAGACTCAGCTCAACACAGATAGCTGCTAGAACTTTTCCCAGTCTATCACGATGGTTACCATAGCGACGGCCTTGGCTGTCCGTTCCCAGACTGGGCAAAGACATAACTCCCCCTAGCTACAGTTTTTCAGACTTGATGGAAAACAAACTCAGTGACAGTGCAGTTCAATGGTCAACAAGTAAGGCTTCCTAGACTCTCGTCTTGTTCACTCATCTCTACCTGCCTGACAGTTTCTGGCTCCCAGCTTCCTACAGCCCAGTCAAGACAAGCAGCATTGTGAATACTAAAGAAAACATTTCTGAAATTTTAGTAAAGTCAGTGGAGTTGAAATTGGTGGTTTGTTGTTGAATTCAGCAGTAAATGTCAGTCTGGGTGAAAATTAAAACTATGGCTGCATGCCCACGCCCACCCTTGGGCATTCCATGAGGAATATGGCCCACCAGACTATTTGTGTGACACCCCATCTCAAATGCAGGAATGGGGGGAAGCACTCTATGTGGAATTTTCCTTACATTTGGTCCAGAAACAGCAGTTAGTGCAGAATGCTACCAACATATTCTACCCCTGCACATAGATCTGCATTGGCTGCCAATTTCTTACCAGGCCAAATTCAAGGTATTACTATTCACATATAAAGCTATCCACAGCTTAAGACTAGTTTACTTGATGCATCCCCTCAACCCATATGTGTCCACTCAGCCGCTTCGATCTGCGGAACTGGCACTCTTACAAGTGCCACATAATGTTCTTTCTGCATTTGCAAGTAGATTTTAATATTTTTAGCATTTTAGTATTTGTATTTAATGTTTGTAAAGATAGTTATATGTTTCATCTTATTTTCTCTAATTACTTTTGATTTGTATTTAATATGGGTTTATTATGTTAATCTCACTTTTGTTGTATGTTTAAATTGTTGATTTGATGATCAGGTTGTTTTTAAATTGAATGTAAATATATATTTTTTTATCCAATGTACACCGCCCAGAGAGCCTTCCTATGGGCGGTATAAAAATTGAATTAAATAAATAAAAATAAAATAGATCTTTTAGTGTGGCAGCATCTACTCTCTTCAGTATCAGCGCTAAAAAGTGGCCCACACAGAGCCATGCTAAAAAGAAAAAAGCTGAAGGGGGGGGTTAAAAGAGAGAATAAAAAAACTTGCTGGGGGAAAAACAAAGGCTTCTGAACAACGAATGAACGCTGACAAGAGAGGAATCTCCCATGACAGGGAGTTTCATATGCTGGATTGCCACTACTATGCATCTCATCATCGTGCCTTCCAAGCTGGCTCCTAGAAAAATCTGGCTAGCTCTCAATTTTGCAAATAAGAATGTAAGAGCCCTGTTGAATGAGGCCAAAAGTTCATCTAGCCCAGCATCCTGTTCTCTCAGTGACCAACCAGATGCCTCTGGGAAACCCGCAAACAGGATCCGAGTGCAACAGGAGCACTCTCCCCACCTGCTATTCCCAGCAACTGGTATTCGGAGGCATACTGCCTCTTACAGTAGAAGGAGAACATAACCATAGTGGCTGGTAGCCATTGGTATTTTGCTAAATATTTTAACTCACTTTAATATTGCATTAAATATTGCATTTCTGAATTGTTGTTACCCACCCGGGGACCTTATGGTGAACGGCAGGTAAAGAATCTAGTGATGATGAAGAAAACAGCCAAGACCGATGTTGCTTCTGCTTTGCATGCAGTTCTAAATTCAATCCCTGGCATCTCCAGGTTGGGCTGGCAGACAAATCCTGCACAGCTGCTACCAGTGTTGACAATATTGAGTTAGCCGGACCAACGGTCTGACTTAGCAGAACGCAGCTTCCTATAATCCCAGCTATTGCTGTACCTTTTCAAAATGGCCCTACAGCAAGTGTGTGTGTGTGTGGGGGGGGAAATCACACCACCACCATTTCTCCAGCCTGCAAACTAGGCTCTCTCTAACACCCTTACTCTTGGGAGCTGGGCATAAATGAACCACTTTTCAGACTCCCCGCCTCCCGCTTAGAAGGCGCACACACCTTGCTTCATAGTTGGGGCAAGGTGATGAAGAAATTAGCATACCAGGACTTCCTATTTAGATTAGTGGCTCCCTGTCCCCTAGGGCTTAAGGCTCATGCCACATCAGTTAATACACACACTCTCCGGATTCCAGCTGTAGACATTTTGCTAAATCCACACATTCAGAAAAGTTTTTAAAGCCTTCTTTTTCTCCCCCCCTTTCAACCATACCTAAGCCACATATGAAATGTTTGAAAGCAAATGGAACTTGTGGTTTGAGACGGTTGTGGCTTTATGTTTTAATTGGGTGGGTTCCAGTACCCCAGCCCAGACAACACATGAGCACACACAGTTTCCCTATAGGTCCCAAAAGAGTGTTTAATTTGGGGAAAAGTGGGCTAGTTTTAATGTAAACCTATTTTTAGGTGCTGTAAGTAACAGAAGCCTTGGTGGGGTGGTGGGGAAGAAGGATGAAAAAACAGAGGAAAATCACACGCCAATTCACGAGAAAAGTGTTGCTGATGTCGCACCAGGTGTATTGGACAGCTGGCTGGGGGGGGGGATTGTTTATTTCAGAAGCAATTTCTCACAAATTTCTGGGATATTCCAACAGAAGAGGGGTGATTGACTGGCAGGCTATTTGAAGAACTGAGACCTTAAGATAATTTTTTTTCAGACACACACACCCCATTACAAAATTTTTAACTGAAGTAGGTAAAATGTTAATGTTGCAGCTCCCTTTATGGATTTTATATATGCAGTTCGTATCTGTTTAAGTCAGGTGTGGGGAGCCTTTGGCCCTCCAGATGTGGCTGAACATTCCCATCAGCCCCAGCAAGCATGGCCAATGGCCAGGAATGATGGGAGTTATAGTTCAGAACATCTAGAGCAGCCTTTCCCAACCAGTGTGCCTCCAGATGTTGTTGGACCACAACTCCCATCAGCCTCAGCCAGCATTGCCAATGGTCAGGAAAGATGGGAATTGTGGCCCAACAACATCTGGAGACACACTGGTTGGGAAAGGCTGATCTAGAGGGTCAAAGTTTCCCAGCACCTGAATCTAAGTCTATCTTCCTAAGCAATGGAGACATACCAGAAGCAAAAGAGGTGCGTTTGTAAGGAAAGAGACACCTGCTTTGGGGAGGGGGCTGGCAAGCTACCAGAAAAAGCTTTGTGGGCCAGATGTGGCCCGTGGGCTCACACACACTCAATCTAAACTGTAAATATACATATTTGTAAGAAGTGCCATGCTAATGCACGTTTCATAGTTCATTTTCAGGGAGGAAGTCTTCCCTGAAAGAGCTGGAGCTTTGCCAGGATCAAAGTCTTATTTCAACCAGCTTCGGCCTAGGCTTATTCACAGGCTTGTAATGAGAATAAAATAAGCCAAGATCCACATATGCTCCCCTGCACTTCTTTGAGGAAAAGTGGGATTCAAATGTAATATAAGACAGGATGCCAACCACCTTTGTAGGTTTCTTGATAACAAGGACTGCTCCCTCCACACATTCAAACTCCCAAATCAACCTCCAATACCACTTGAGAGCAGCCTTTATACAGATGTGCCAGTTTTTAAAAATACAAGCAAATGTGGTGGTGGTGGTGAGTTACTCAGATCTGGCACAGGAGAACTATGAATAAAAAGGTCATTCGTCGTGATTAATTCCCTTCTCATGGGTGATCCATCCAAAGGGGGGGGAAGCCCCCCTATTTACCACTTCAAGACTTTTTTTGCAACTAGACACTTCTTTAAAAACATTATGAACCACAGATTCTTCATGGCTGAACAGTGGAGTCTCCCACCAAGAACCACCACAGCTGGCTGGCATGCAATTTAATGGCAGTAGGTTCATAGTAATTTTTAATAATAATAATAATAAGGTGATAATAAACTTCTGGTTTAAACACCAGGGGCTATTTGTTAATGCCTGCTGAAATGGTTTCTTTACTTAAACATTAGCATTTCCATAAATGTACTGCAGTTGAACCAAGCTATTAAAGTTAACAGCTTCCAAGGCACTCTATTAATAAACTGATTTCAGAGAACATTCCAAGTGCCAGTTTCATAAAAGCTCACCTCATACAGAAAAGAAACCTAGGTATATCTAGCCGCATTTGTATATCTTCTTCTTGTACACCAGGGATGGGTGGAGAGGACCATGGTGCTGGACATGAAACCCTGAGTATCTGTGACCATTGGCCTGCTGGGGCTAATGGGAGCTGGAGTCCAAAGGCACCTGGAGGGCCACCAAAAGTTCCTCATCCCTGCTCTACACCTCGGAACACGAGAAACTGCCTTATACCAAGTCAGATTGTCAGTCCATCTAGTGCACCCTACCTTTTTCAGCAAATATATGTATAAGATGAAAGGGGGGGGCAGGCTCAATGAAGCCAGGCATGCAGGGAGAGAAAATATCAATATTTGGTGAGATGAGTACACCAGTGTAAGACAAGGAGCAAAGGGCTTCATGGGTTATATAATGAACATTATACTCACAGCAGACCCATTCAAATGAATGGACATGGCAACTAATGGTCTTGCTCTGAGTAAAACTTAGCTGGATATAAATAATTGAAATTAGTGGGCATGACCAACTTAGGCCCAGTTAATTTCAAAGGGTCTGCTCCAAGTATAACTTAGTAGGGCACAGCCCTCAACTTCCATCTTTCTTATGCTAAAAAAGGTTTTGCTGGCTCCCCAATAAACTGCAATAAATAGCCCCTCGGCAGTGTTCTCTCCCATACTACACAGCCCAAGGGTAACAACACTACCTCACAACCCAGTGATGTTGCCATCAAGGCCGACTCTAGGTTTAATGGGGAAGCCCCAGCACAATGCTCTCTAGTGGGCCACCTTCTATGTCCGTGTGGGCCCTTATCCAAAAGGCAGCCCAAAGATCACTGATGAAAGAATGTTTTTAACTGTAACTATGCTTTGGAATGTTTCTAACTGTTTTTGGAATGCTTTGCTTTTTTGTTGTTGTTGAAGCTCAGGGCGGCAAACAACTCAACAGGAGGAAGGGCTGGATGTAAGTTTAATGCATAATTATCTGATCATGGTGGCAGGCACCTTACTCGAGGGCCCCTGTGTTTCAGATTTCCCATAATGCCCTAGGGTGGTACTATGTCAAGGTCATCATGGAAAATTAAAATTGCAGTCCCCAGATCAGATTACTTAGTGGAGTAAGTAGAGGGCTAAGACAGACATGTTTAAAGGGGGCAGGCATCACCACTGGGCCTCTGCAGGGCGCTATGGCTGCAGCAGTTCCTAAAGGTTCTGTCTGCTGATGTCAGCCTGAATAACCAGGGATTGTAATCCAACTAAATTTCACTCAAAGTAGACCTATTAAATCATACCCAATAGGTCTACTCTGAGTAAGACTACCATCAGATACAACCCCATAGTTTTAGAAGAATTTGTGTGCCTGTATATCTTATCAGAAGCAACTTGGATGCCATATCCTTCAGGGGCATCACAGTTTTGTTGAGGATCATCAGGGCTTTCTAGTATTAACATTTTTTTCCACAAAATTCCAAAGTGCATGCCTCCGCAGACGAGCAAACACCACAATCGGCAAGGCTTAGCCAGTTCTCCTGCGCTTTATGCATCTTTGGGAAGGCCCATAGCTCAGCAGCAGAGCATCTGCTTTGCATGCAGAAGGTCCCAGGTTCAATCTCTGGTTTCTCCAAGGGGGGCTTGCCTGAAATCCAGGAGAGCTGCTGCCAGTCAGTGTGAATACTGAGCTAGATGGATCCATAGTAACACTCAGTAGAATGCAGTATCCTATGTACTTGCTGTTGAAAATAACAAAATACTTCCTGAATTACTGCAAAAGCAATTGCTTTTATTTTATTATTTTGTCAAGTTACCCAAGCAATGGATTTTTAATCTCTTATCTTTCACCGCTCAATCTCTTCTCAAGCTGTTTGGGAAGCTTTCTTCATAGTCTACCCCCGCTGCCGCCTCCCTTCTCTACGCCGCTTCTCCAAGGTTGCATAAAAGCAGAGTTTCCGCAGATGTTCCTTCATTTTAGGGATGGGGTGGCGTGTTTTTTAGGTTTTCCTTCAATTTGCAAATCTTGTAATCTAAGGCCCCAAGTCAGCTGAAGCAGCAATGAAACCAGCATAGGAAACTCTGCCAGAAGAGACAATCTGTTTCCCATTTCTGCATCAAGGCTGCATCCTTTTCAGCGGTTGGAATACAAAAGGGGGGGGGATGCCATCAGTACTACATGATGCAGTGAAACTGAGCAAGCCCAATTAGCCCCTTTTGAGATATGGGTTGTATGTGGAAAAACTGTCAGGACTAGGATCAACACAGAGTCTGATATGGAGGCTTATGGCTCCACCAAGGAGAGGAACATGCCCCTGAACCCGGGGAGGTGTGGGGGAGAGGGCTGTAGGAGCCTCTTACAATCCCTGAGAAGGCATACCAACAAGCTGTCCCAGATCTCTGGGTCCCATGCAATATCCTAGGTCAGGAGTGGGGAACCTTTTTCAGCACGAGGGCCACATTCCCCTCCTGGACAATATTTCAGGGTCCACATGTCAACAGTGGGCAAGGCCAGCAGCAAAAGTGGGTAGAGCAACAAATGTGGATTTTCTCTTTATACAGCAGACTACCTCTGGCTCCTACCACCATTGGCATGCAGGCCTCAGCAGGTTGCCTATGAGGAAATGTGGCCCTCGCACCTGGCACAGACCCTTCACTAGGACTTGGTCATCCTTCATAGAAGATTGCCCTCCACTGAATTCCCCCTAATGGCACACGGTGAAGCAGCTGTTCTGAGAACTTTGAGAGATGGTTATACAGTACATTAACATGTTTGTAAATAAACCCTTCTCGCGCAGTACATCGGAATGCGTGTGAAGTTCTCATCATTGAAAACCAGAAACATTTTTCCCAGACTTAAGAGAAGCCTGCCAGTTGCATGTCTCACAGCGTATGCTGCTTCCGCCCCCGTAAATGTAGTGTACACACGAAAAAGACAACCATGTATAGGCCTGAGGGTTTATTGCGAGTCATCTTTAATAGAATCTGACTCCTTGCCTTACGCCCCCACAACTCACAGCTTGGAGCCTGGATTTACAAGGACAAAAAGGGAATTCCATAAAAAAAAAGTTAACATGAGATGCTGGCTGAAGCACTTATTTATATCCAAGGAATGCTCCCAGCATTATGATTTATTATAATTTGTGTGGCACGCAAAAAAAGTGAAGTGGACTTTGATCCACAAAAACCTTGTTGTTATGTGCCTTCAAGTCAATCACGAATCATGGCGACCCTATGAATCAGTGACCTCCAAGAGCATCTGTCATGAACCACCCTATTCAGATCTTGTAACAGAGTTGGCCAGTTGCAATCCGGTCAAATGGGATAGGTTTCGACCTCTTCCTTCTGAGGATGTGGACAAGGTGCTCTCGACTGTGAAGCCTACCACCTGTCTAACTGATCCTTGCCCATCGTGGCTCCTTGTGAGCTGCAAAGAGAAATTGGGCGAGGGGATTAAGGCGGTGGTCAATGCATCCTTGGAGGAGGGTGTAATGCCATTAGCACTCAAGGAGGCAATTGTAAAGCCCATCTTAAAGAAGTCCTCCTTGGATCCCCAAGTTTTGAATAACTTTCGCCCAATTTCGAACCTACCATTCCTGGGCAAGATCATTGAGCGAGTGGTGGCTAATCAGTTGTCGACACACTTGGATGAAACGGATTATTTGGATCCATACCAATCGGGTTTCAGGACTGGACATGGAACTGAAACAGCATTGGTCGCTCTAGTTGATGATATGAGGAGGGCATTAGATAGGGGAGAATTCACCTTTCTTGTCCTCCTTGATCTCTCGGCGGCTTTTGATACTGTCGACCACAGTATCCTTTTACATCGCCTGGAGGAATCGGGAATAGGAGGCACTGTACTATGGTGGTTCCATTCCTTTCTTTCCGACAGGCACCAACGAGTGGCAGTGGGGGAGGAGGTTTCAGACCCTTGGCCTCTCAATTGTGGTGTGCCACAGGGCTCTATCCTCTCTCCCATGCTATTTAATATCTATATGAAGCCGCTGGGGACAATCATCAGGAGATTTGGGCTGCAGTGTCACCAATATGCGGATGACACTCAGCTCTATCTCTCGTTTAAATCTTCACCAGAGTCTGCTGTGGAGACCATGTCCAAGTGCCTGGAATCCGTGAGTGGATGGATGGGAAGGAACAGGCTGAAGTTGAATCCTGATAAGACTGAGGTGCTACTCGTGGGAGACAAGGGAAGGTTGGGAGATGTTGACCTGGTGTTCGACGGGGTGAAATTGCCCCTGAATGACCAGGTCCGCAGCCTTGGGGTTGTTCTTGATTCCAAGCTGTCCATGGAGGCTCAGATCTCGGCAGTGAGCCGGGCAGCTTGGTATCAATTACACCTCATACGTAGACTGCAGCCCTACCTTCCTGCTCATCAGCTCCCACTGGTGGTACATGCCCTGGTCACCTCTCGGTTGGATTACTGTAATGCGCTGTACGTGGGGTTACCCTTGAAAACGGTCCGGAAATTACAACTTATACAAAATGCTGCGGCTCGACTACTTACAAACTGTCGCCGCCGGGAACATATCACCCCAGTGTTGTTCGACCTACACTGGCTCCCAGTTATTTTCCGGGCCCAATTCAAGGTGTTGGTATTAACCTTTAAATCCCTATATGGTCTCGGCCCAGTTTATCTGATGGAGCGCCTCCAGCGCCACCAACCATGCCGCCCAACAAGATCAGCCACACAGGACCTTCTCTCAATCCCGCCAACTAAAACAGCTAGGTTGGCGGGGACAAGAGAGAGGGCATTTTCAGTGGCGGCCCCCACTCTCTGGAACTCCCTCCCGTATGACCTTCGACATGCCCCTTCCCTGAATGTATTCCGCCAAGCTTTGAAGACCTGGCTCTTCAGACAGGCCTTTGGGACTTACGGGGAGGGTTAAATTTTTACGACCAATAGCCTACTACTCTGTACTGGAACTGTTTTATTGTTTTATTGTTATATTGTATTTTATGATGTATTTTATTATGATGTAATGTATTGTTGTTAAATTGTACGTCGCCTAGAGTGGCCATTGGCCAGATAGGCGACCCACAAATTAAATTATTATTATTATTATTATTGTTGTAAGATCAGGTCTGTGGCTTCCTTTATGGAATCAATCCACCTCTTGTTTGGCCTTCCTCTTTTTCTACTCCCTTCTGTTTTCCCCAGTATTATTGTCTCTTCTAGTGAATCATGTCTTCTCATTATTTGTCCAAAGTATGATAACCTCAGTTTCATCATGTTAGCTTCTAGTGACAGTTCTGGTTTAATTTGTTCTAACACCCAATTATTTGTCTTTTTCGCAGTCCATGGTACCCTCAAAGCTCTCCTCCAACACCACATTTCAAATGAGTTGATTTTTCTCTTATCTGCTTTTTTCACTGTCCAGCTTCATATCTATACATAGAGATTGGGAATACCATGGTCTGAATGATCCTGACTTTAGTGTTCAGTGAAACCTTATGTTGTAATAAATTTGCCCTCACCCCATACAGAAGCAAACTGGACTGGCACATGTACCTTACTTCAGTGCTAGTGATGAGATGAGTGGCAGCCAGTGTCCATTGGGACTGACAGGGCAGAAGACAGGGAACCCAACAGTAAGTGGCAACACTGAGACAAAGGAAAAAGACAGGACAATCCTCTGGTTTGAAGTAAGAAGGCAGGCAAGATGGGGGCTGGCTGAGGACAGACTGAAGTTGGTAGGGCAGTATCCTACTAACCCTAATGGAGCAGCCTCCAGCGGATGCAACATTGTTCTCCATTGCACCCGAGAGCAGCATGTTAGCTTAGGGGGTACAAAGCAAACTGTGTGGCACACACAGCTTTGTCCACTCCATGCCCTTTAGCTTCTGCCTCCCAAGGTGGTTATCTCACTCGGCCTAATGGTATGGATGACCCCACAAAGGGTCACCAAACCTCTTTCTACACATGCAAGAGCTTCTGCGGGCCAGTGAGTTGATAGGGAAACGTTTCAAAAGAACGTAAGAGCCTGACTGCTGAATCAGATCAAAAGGCCATCAAGCCAGGCATCCTGTTCTCACAGTGGTTAACCAGATGCCCCAATGGGAAACCCACAAGCAGGACCCAAGCACAACAGCACTCTCCCCACTTGTGATTCCCAGCAACTGGTATATGGAGGCATACTACGTGGAGATAGAATGTACCATTGGTCTCACCTGAAAGGTGATTTTCATAGGAAGGGGCCATCACTGTGGGAAATAGTTCCACCTATCGTGCGAAGGCAAGAATGTTTTTGAAGTCAAGACTAGGGACGTCATGCCCCTCCCACTCTCCAGTTCATTCGTAGCGAGTCTAAAAGAGATATCTAAAAATACAAGAACAAGGCCAACAGGCCTGCCAGGAAAATAACATAATAGTCACATGCATAACAACATGACTCTAACATAACTTCATAACATAACAGAACTAAAAGTCTTGACTTCACTCTTAAATTTAAATATAATATGGAAACAATAACATGTAACCCATTGATAAAATCGCTAGTCATCCTCCAACTGGGAGGGTCGTGATGGCCCCTTCCTATGAAAATCACCTTTCAGGTGAGACCAATGGTACATTTTCCATAGGAAGTGGGCCATCACTGTGGGATGTACCAAAGCAACCCATATAGGGAGGGACCACCCACATGTTAATCCTCATTAAGAACCTGTTGCAACACTCGTCTGCCAAAAGAAGCATCAGCAGAGGCATAACGATCAATTTTATAATGTCTTATAAACGAGTGTGGGGAAGACCAGACTGCGGCCCTACAAATATCGGCAACAGGAGCATTAGTAGCAAAAGCAGCCGAAGTGGCAGCTGACCTAGTAGAATGAGCTGTTATACTAGCAGGAACTGGCAGCTTCAGGGACTCATATGCTAAGGTAATGCATGCCCTTAACCAACGGGATAAGGTAGGATTGGATACTTTATGCCCCATAGACCCTGGATGAAAGGATACAAACAGAGACTCCGTTCGTCGAATCTCTTGGGTCCTAGACAGGTAGGTCTTGAGAGCCCTCCGGACATCCAACGAATGCCAAGCCTTCTCGAGAGGATGGGTAGGATTCGGGCAAAAGGAAGGCAAAACAATGTCCTGGTTGCAATGAAAAACTGAATCGACCTTGGGACGAAAGGAAGGGTCAGTCTTCAGCACAACAGAGTCCTTATGGAAGACGCAGAGGTGTCTAGCAGAAGACAATGCGCCCAACTCCGAAACGCGTCTGGCAGATGTGATTGCGATCAGAAACAGGACCTTGAAGGACAGTATACGTAGGGGCACAGTCCTGATGGGTTCAAACGGAGGGCGTTGCAAAGCCTGCAGAACTTTCGGCAAACTCCATGAGGGGAACCGATGGACAACAGCCGGAGAGCGTAGGGCGACTCCCCTCAAAAAACGTTTGATGAACGGATGTGAGGAGATATGATCTCCAGGAGAGGACACTGAGAGAATGGATGACAGAGTAGACGCCTGTCGACGTAGAGTGTTGGGTCGAAGTCCCATCATAAAGCCACTATGGAGAAATTGGAGCACCTGGTGCACATTGGCCTGGGATGGATCGTGGTGGTGGGACTGACACCACTTGGAGAAAGCCACCCAGGTATGTTGATAAATGCGAGTGGTAGATGGTCTTCTCGAGGCCAAAATAATATCAATCACAGCGTCAGACAGTCCAGCTGACCTCAAGTGTCTCCGTTCAAACGCCACGCTGTTAGATTGAGCCAAGTAGGGTCCTGGTGCAGTACTGGGCCCTGGGATAGGAGGTCTGGCGTTACTGGAAGTGTCCAAGGATCCATCATTGACATTGCCAGTAGATCTGAGAACCACGGTCGGCGTGGCCAAAATGGTGCTATCAGAACCAGCTGTGCCCTTTCGGTTCGCGCCTTCCTCAAGGTTTTGGCTAACAATGGTATGGGAGGAAAGGCGTACAATAGACCGTCTGGCCACGGTGTTGTCAGAGCATCCACTGCTTCTGCTGTTGAGTCCAGGTATCGAGCAAAGTACCTTGGAAGCTGGCAATTGTGACTGGAAGCAAACAGGTCGACTGAGAGGGCGCCGAACCGACACTGGAGACGATGGAAAATGGCTGGATGAAGTTTCCATTCTCCTGGGAAGACCTGTTGTCTGCTGAGCCAGTCTGCTGTCACATTCCAAATCCCTCTGAGGTGCTCTGCTTTCAGGGATTGTAGATGTTGTTCTGCCCAGACAAAGATGAGGGAGGCTAAGTCCTGCAGAGGACGAGACCTGGTGCCCCCCTGTCTGTTCAAATGTGATTTTACACACGTGTTGTCTGTTCGAATGAGCACATGCTGCAAAGGGAACAGAGATTGAAAATGACATAGAGCCAAGTGGACAGCCTTTAGTTCCAGCCAGTTGATGCTTCGAGATTGCTCTGCGTTGGGCCAAACCCCTTGAACGTACTGGGAGTTGCAGTGGGCTCCCCAACCTATGAGGCTGGCGTCTGTGGTCACGACGGTTCTGCGGGGTTCTCTGAACGACGTGCCCTTGGAGAGGTGTTGAACCTTGGTCCACCAGCGGAAGGAGAGGCGCAGAGCGGGGCTCAAACAAACTTTGCGATGGTTGGAGCTGGCAATGTCTTTTTGAAAAGGCAACAGAGTCCACTGAAGGGGCCGAGTGTGAGCCCGAGCCCAGGGCACAATGTGGATTGTGGAGATAAACATCCCGAGCGCTCTGGCGAGAAGCATGACGTCTGCGGATGTTTGTTGCATCAGGGACCTTGCGATGCTTGTGATGGCAGTGATGCGATCTGGAGCCAGGAAGACCATTGCCTGCAGGGTGTCCAACATTGCCCCAAGATGTAGTAGGCGTTGGGTTGGTTGGAGATGGCTTTTGTCGAAGTTGACAAGCCAGCCGTAGGTCTGCAAAACATTGAGGGTGATCATTAAATGATGATGAGCCAGCTCTTCAGATTTGGCCCGTATGAGCAGATCATCCAAATATGGGTAGATATGAACCCCTTGGGTCCGAAGGTAAGCCACTAGGATGAGTAGCACCTTGGAAAATACTCTTGGAGCAGAGGAGAGGCCAAAAGGCATCGCTCTATATTGAAAATGTTGGTGGCCAAAAGCAAACCGAAGAAACTTTCTGTGGGCTACGCAAATGGGTACATGGAGATACGCTTCCTTAAGGTCGATAGAAGCCAGGAAGTCTCCTTCATGCAGACTCTTGGTAATGGAATGGAGAGATTCCATTTTAAACTTGCGGTATGTTACAAAACGGTTGACAAACTTGAGATCCAATACCGCCCTCCAAGATAAATCTCGTTTTGGCACAGCAAATAGGAGGGAGTACACCCCTTCCGATCTCTCAGTTGTGGGAACTGGCTCTATTGCCGCTATGTGCAAGAGGTGATGTATAGCTGTCTGCATGATGTTGTGCCTGGCTGGTGCCCTTGGGCAAGGAGACGGGTGGAATCTGTCTGATGGGGTTGCCCAGAACTCTATGGTATAGCCATAAGTGAAGAGGTCCCTGATCCAGGAGACCTTAGTGAGGCGCAGCCATCGATCTCCAAAATTAAGTAATCTGCCACCTATGGGGATGGCGTTAATACTACTTGTGTAGGCGAGGACCTCCCCTATATGAGGACGATGAGTTGCCCCTGCGCCCTTGGTACTGACCTCTGCCCTGGAAGCGTCGGTTCCAGGAACCCCTGAATGCGTTGGAATCATAGGGTCTGAAATCGCGGCCTCGTCCTCCTGGCCGCGTTCCTCGAAAAGGCTGGTTAGAACGAAAGGAGGGAAATCGCCTAAAGGGCCTGTGGTCGATGTTCTTGACTGTGGCTAGAACCGGTTTATGGGCGTCTTTTGGATCAACCAGAACTGCCTTTAGAGCTTCCTCGCCGAAGAGTAGAGATCCGGAGTAAGGGGCCTTGGACAGGTTCAATCTGGCCGCTGAATCAGCTTGCCAGTGGCGAAGCCAGAGGGTACGGCGAGCGACTATTTGAGTCGTCATGGCTCGTGCCCCTAATTGGGTGGCATCCAAAGTGGCATCGGCCACAAAAGCTGCTGTCTTACGTAATTTCAATAGTGCTCTTTTGAAAGCGACAGGATCAGGGTTATCATCCTCTAGAAGGTCATCCAGCCACATCATAGATGCTCTGGAGAAGATGGAGGCTGAGGCGGAGGCACGCATGGCTAGGGCAGTGGCCTCGTGGTTCTTGCGGAGGGCGAAGTCTATTCGACGTTCAGTAGTATCTTTTAGGTGGGATTCCCCTTCCCTGGGCAAGATAGATCGTGAAACGAGGCGAGCGATCGGTTCATCTATGCCAGGGACCTCTAACTTGGTGGCGAAGTCTGGGGCTAGGGCGTAAAGTCTGTCAGCCATGTTCTTGAAGCGTCGAGCTTTGAGCGGGTGGGCCCATTCATCGGAAGCTAATTTGGCAATTGGGTCCGGCACCGGGATGTAGTGTTCAGTAGGTGCAGGGGATTTGAGGACCTTGGCCCCTTTGAGAGTTGGAGCGGACGAAGTTGAGGGCGCAGTCTGGAGACCAAGGGTATGAAGTACCCTACGTGCGAGCGGTTGGTAATCTGAGGTATTGAACAAGCGATACGATGTATCCTCCTCATGATCTGAATAGTCGCTCCAGTCGTCTCCTTCAACATGGTCAGTGAAAGTTAACTCCTCCGCATACGAGGCTTCGTCCGTACATCTGCCTCTGGCTACATCGAAGGGATCTGGCGAGCAGGAAGGATGAGCAGCATGGAACGCGCATTGGTCCATGTTGAGTGGGGGTATGGCAGGAACCTGTGGTAGTGACTGCATTTGTGTGAAATAAGCCAGCATGGCTTGGAGTTGGGAGGAAATCAGGAGACAGCTGCAGACCAGATGTGTGAGATGTATGTGCCTGGTGGGCTGTTGGAACAGATCTCTGAGGCGGTAAGCCAGAGGTAGGTTCGTTAGGCGAACCGTGAGGGGGAAAGCCAACAAACTCTTCCTCGTCAGAGGCAGTAGCAGGAGAATGGAAAATATCACTTATGTGTGTCTGTGCTGTGGTGGTTGTTGGCACAGAAACATAACGAGGACGCTTTGGTTTACTATGGCTGGAAAGATGTTTTGTCTTAGCCAGTGCTTTGGCATGTCTGGTCTTAGACGTGTTAGTATGTTGTGGCTTGGCTGATTGTGGCATGTCTGGCTGATCTGGCACCATGTGTGTTGATGGTGACATGCCTGGCTGTTCTGCCATCTTATATGAACCTGGGTGCAGTACACTGCCACGGAGGGTGCAGAATGTAAAGACCCGAACTGGCACAGCGTACTACCACGGAGGGGGTAGGATACACTGGCAGATGGCGAATGCACTGCCACAGAGGGGGCAGAATGCACAGAGGTATCCACGTTAATATAATATAGGCCGTTTTAGAGTTGGCACACTCAGATTAGTGCTGTGGGCTGGATTTTTGGCTTGTTCACGGCCCCATAGGGGGCAGGATATGTAATGTAAATCAGATTTAATACAAGTCAGCCACTGATATTAAAGCTCCAGCCTTGATAATGTAATCCAGCCACTAGGATTAAAACTCCAGCCTTGATAATGTAATCCAGCCACTAGGATTAAAGCTCCAGCCTTGATAATGTAATCCAGCCACTAGGATTAAAACTCCAGCCTTGATAATGTAATCCAGCCACTAGGATTAAAGATCCAGCCTTGATAATACAATCCAGCCCACTAGGATTGAAGCTCCAGCCTTAATAATACAATTCAGCCACTATGATTACAGCCACAGTAAAAATGTGTGTAAATCAGCCTTGTGTAAGTTTGTCAGCAGCACATACACACAAACATACAGATAGGTAGCCTGCAGGGGAGGTATCCGAAGCTAAATAGATGGTAACAAAAAAAGGCGGGAATTTTGAATTTCAAAAAATGGCGCCCGGAAAAAAAACCGGCGGGAAAAAACGATCAAAACGGGGCTGAGGGAGAAGGAGCAATGGCGGCCGTCGCAAGCGAACTGGGGGAAGGGCTGGCCAGCACGGACTCGCCGAAAGCCGCAGTAGCGGTTGGAAAAGAAACTCTGGAAGAGCAGGTAGAGGAACACACGGCAGCCGCCGCAGAGAGAGCCGCCGTCACGGTCTGTAAAGCCCTTCGCAGTGGGATTTAAGCCACGTAGCGAGGGCGATCTGCGGTAAGGTAGTAACGGCGGGAGCCGCAGCTGCAAGCTCCCGCAGAGATCGGATCAGCCGCAGCCGCGGCAACGATCGGGGGGGGGAGGGAGAGGGATTCCCCTTCCCTCACAAGCGATCAAAAGCGATCTAAAAAAAAAAAGAAGAAGAAGAACCGCAGCCGCGGTCACTGAGGGAGCCCCCTGGCTACGGGGGGGGGGGAGGGGGCTTGAAACTGCAAAAATAAAGAGAGCCGCAGCCGCGGTCTCAGAGCACCCCAATCAAGGGAATAAAAGGAATTAAATAGCCCTGAGGAAAGGGGGAAGAGAGCCGCAGCCGCGGTCTCTGAGGGGATCCTCAGTAGGCTAGACACAAAAAACAGCAAAAAGGTTTTGAAGAGAAAAAGAGAAACAAATACGAGACTTAGCTAAATGCTACGTGAAATTCCAATCTTGTTCGTACGAAGGCAAGAATGAACTGGAGAGTGGGAGGGGCATGACGTCCCTAGTCTTGACTTCAAAAACATTCTTGCCTTCGCACGATAGGTGGAACTATTTCCCACAGTGATGGCCCACTTCCTATGGAAAACATAAAAGTTGTGGCTAGTAGCCATTCATAATCTTAACCTCAAGGATTTGCCTAATGCTCTGTTAAGGCCATCACAACCTCTTGTGGGGCAGAATTCGATGATTCACCTGTGCACTGTGTGAAAAAATACTTCCTTTTGTCTGCCCTGAATTTGCCAGTATTTAGCTTCAATGGATAGTAGATCCAATATTATGAGAGAAACTCTCTATCCACTTTCTCTATGCCATGCAAAATTCTACACACCTTTACTGTCCCCCCCCCCAAACTTACTTGCCTTTTCTCTACACTAAGAAGCCCCAAATGTTGTAACCTTTCCTTACAGGGAAAGTATTCAACTCCTTAATCATTTTAATTGCCCTTTTCTGAATTTTTTCCAGCTCTACAACATCTTTTGAGGTGAGGCAACCAGAACTGTACACAGTATTTCAAATGCAACTGTGCCATAGATTTGCTTTCTTTAAAAAGTAGAAAGTTTGTAAGCCTCTGCTGTCCATTTTTGCTTCTCAGCTGCCCTTGACCCATAACCCCCCCAATCACAGAATATACAGACTCAACAATATCCGTGACCTCCCCCTTTCTCTGTGAGTTGAATTGCACACCCTCCTTGGGATATCTCAGAGAATGGGACTGGATACGAGTTACAGAGAAAAGCCCTTGCAAACAGGCAACTGGAAAGCTGCATTTCTAGCCCAAGAAGTGCGTGCAGTCCTTCCAACCAAAAAGGCGGCTTGTGCGATTATAAACATCCTGACAAGTGTATAATCACCAGTGTAAACAGCATTGTGAGTCATAAACATATCCAAAAGGACAGTCTTTTGACAGTGTCTCCCCCACCCCGCCCAGTTAGAACACAATAGGCGCCATCCACCAGGAACATCTTCAGAGGAAGTGGCATGAGAGATTAGCAAGATGTGCAAATTTGTTCTTTGTAGGCATCGCTGTGTGGATGCTGCGATGCCACAAAACAGCAAGACAGGCACAGAATGAGGCAAAGGGAACAGAATTCAGCTCTGTTTTTCTTTTCTTTTGTTAAAGAAAGGAGAAAAACAACGTCCCTTTGCTATAATTGGATATTAATGCATTCTATGTTTTATAGTATTAAAAAGTTAGTCTGGATCAGCCTTTCCCAACCCTTGGGTTCCCAGATGTTGCTGGACTACAATTCTCATAATCTGAGCCTCATCAGCTGAGGCTGATGAAAGTTGTAGTCCAACAACATCTAGGAACCTAAAGGTTGGGGAAAGGCTGCTCTAGACTGAAGTTATTAAATGCAAATATACTGGGCTGCATCCAGTGTTAGTCTTATTCAGAGAAGACTTGGGTCCATTAATTTCAATGACTCCAACTCAGAGAACAACATAGTTGGTTGGCTATGACATATTGCGCTTGAAAGCTGAGGGAGCATTTTGGGAAAGGTGCCTGCTCCCCTTTGAAGCCACCCCTACCTAGGAATCCAAGAAATTAATATCTAAGAATCACCTAAGAAATTAACACTCGATATATCTGAAGTAGTCAGCTCTGGCCCACAAAAGGTTATGACACAGCAACCTTTAGCTTTTAAAATGTTGCAAGGATCTGTTTTGTTTTGTTGCAACAGGCATAACACCTCTAAAAGTGGTCCACTTACCCAGAAGATCCAAGGCTTTTACACACAGCAAGGAGAGGCCTCTTCTCAGCAAAGCTGTCGCACTTCTGAGAACCTATAGAACAAAAATTCCAGAATGACTTCATTTTTAAAATGAATAAATTTTGAGTTTGTTTGTTTTTTAATTATGACAGCCCTTGAAATTATTATTTAGACTTTTTACCTTCTTGTTACCCAAAGGTCTCCATGTGGAGGACTGTCCTCTGTGAAATGGGACCCATGGCCATACTATTGGCAATTCCTGGATACATTATGAGGGGGTGCCTCCAGACTGTCAGCATTTTGCAGGAGGGATTCAAGAGCATACCGGAACTTTAGGTTTGTGCAATTAAAGTGGATTAAAGCGTTCTGGAACTACAGTGGAACAAATCTACATTTAAAAAACAACAACAGACTCTGCAGAATTTGAAAGCGACAAGGAAACTCATTGAAAAGATGAACAAATAATTAATGGGAAGACGTGCAAACACCTGCAATCAAATCAGGATGAATGTTCACTATGACCAACAAGTGAAAACAAACAGAGACCTGACATGGAGCCCTCCAGACATTCTTTTTATTGTGCATTTATATTGTGATTATAAGTGCTCATGACTGGACAGTTATTTGCAATTCTGCTTTCAATACTTTTTGTGACTGCAAAGGTTTCAGGGCAGACAATATTGCTTCACTTCCAGTTGGTGCACGTCCATTACTTCCTCCAGAATCCTGTTAATTTTTCATATCATGGATAATTTTAATTTAATGGACTGCCTTCAAGTCAATTCCGATTTATGGCGACCCTAGGAATAAGGTTTTCATGGTAAGCGGTATTCAGAGGGGGTTTACCATTGCCTTCCTCTGAGGCTGAGAGGCAGTGACTGGCCCAAGGTCACCCAGTGAGCTTCATGGTAGTGTGGAGATTCGAACCCTGGTCTCCCAGGTCGCAGTCCAACATTCTAACCATTACACCACACTGGCTCTCATATCATGGATGTTTTGGTTTATTTTATTTTTTTATCCCACTTTTGTTGCGCTCTAGTGCAAGGGTACCTCTCCAGATGGCAGTAACACGACGGCACTGGGGAAGCATCACAGGACTACCAAAAAAGCAGAATGATGTGTGGATGATCCAATATAAAACCATCACCAATGCATATTAATGGCATGTTGCAGAATACACCCTCATTTAAAAACCTGATCTGGATGGGTCCATAGTCTAACGATTAAGTAAGTGTTGTGCAAGCAAATCAGGATGAATGCTGAACAAACAGATTGCCTGGAGAACCCAGTGTCCATCACAATTGGGCTGCAAGATCAACATCCCTGCAGGGCAGGGAGGAATATACCCACAAAGATAGTTTGAGATATTTCTGAAGATCTAGGAACGGGACACTTAAAGAAATTAAACTGACTATACTGCAGAATGTTCTGTTCCATACTCAGAAATTAAACAACACAAGAACAAAAAAACCCCATGTTTAAAAAAGTGAATCATTGGGCCTTTCATTTCATTTGCCTCTCATTAGAATGCTGGTTATTTGATCAACAGAAAGTATTGTTGAAAAGTCATTCCATCAAAGCTTAATTCACAGTTTAACTGTGTACTTCTAAATGCATTAATCTGAAATAATCTGAAAACCATTAACACAGGGATAGAGATTTTTCACTCAACAGTCCACAAGAAGATTAAAGGAATGGATACAAAATTTAAGTTCATAAAAGGTTTACCAATCATCTATGGAACTCCCCCTTCCTAATTATGTCTTGGCTTATTCAACATTTAATGACTCACAGAAACAGTTTCATCATCAACAGCGCCTTCTACAAGTCATATTTGCATTACATGAACCATCCTGTTGATAGCTGGTTTTTAAAAATAAAACAAAAACCTTGGGCAAACAAATCATCACTCACAACAGACCAAGTCAAGTTTTATCTAAATGAAAACATAAAATATTTGCATCAAATATTCTGTATGCAGAAAGAATCGTTGTGTAGAAAAGGATCTTGAAGAAACCCAAAGTGGGCTAAAACAGACTTCAAATTAGACCTCTAAGAACAAGCTCAGCCTCCTCCCAATAGAAATGGAGCAAAACAGGGCCCTTGAAAATCAAGACGGAGGTATCAGCATACTCGGGTAAACCCTGAGACAACAGAACAATCCAAATGGCCTCCCCACCTCAACAAACAGCTCAATAAGGACTGAGCATGCTCACTGGATGTCAGGAGCCACAAAATGTTTACTACAAGTTAGGAAAGAAAAATGAAAAACAAAAGTGATTGGGTGGGGAGTGAATTGGCCCCTTCAGCCCCTTACATATTATAACAGCAATGGGGAACATGCGGCACTCCAGATATTGTTGGACCGCAGCCCCCACTATACCTGATCATTGGCCATGCTGGTTTGGGGCTGATGAGCATTAGAATCCAGCAACATCTGAAGGGCACCAGATTCCCCATCCCTGCCACACATTGTCCCAGAGGAAGGCATGGCAGGCAGGCATTGTGCACAGGGACATTCAGGTTAAGGGGCGAGGATCTACTGAAAGGTTTTGTTGATGGTTTCACTTTAGAGCACAAATACGATTTACATTCACCTATATAAAAGCAGTTTCTCCTTGGTTTATCTTTATGGCTTTGCTTCTCTCAAACTGGCCTTTGACAATTCAGGTGTTTTGGAAGGGCCTCCTTTTTAAAAAAACATTTAATGCGCTGCTTTTGTTTGGAATTGTTTTACCTTCTTTTATTTGCTTTCATAGTTGTATATAAACTTTGCAGTCCTTATGGTTGCAGAGAGACTTAATACTTCAGGGATGATCCATTACTCAATGATGTGGAGATTGTACTGCCATTTCCACATCTGAACGTATATATTCTAATCGACAGTCTCATTTGGATACCTGTCTGGACGACTTATATCAATGTATATGTTTAAATTAAGATTGATGGATTATTATCTTTTCTGATGGATCAATGGGCTGTTCTTATTGTTAACAGAAACTGATATTGGTTTCCTCTCTTTTTTCTCTGTTATCCTTGCAATATGACAAATCCAGTGTGGTGCAGTGGTCAGAGTGCCAGACTGAGATCTGGGAGGCCAGGGTTCAAATCTTTGCTCAGTCATGAAGCTCACTGGGTGACCTTGAGCCAGTTGCTGTCTCTCAGCCTAATGTACCTCACAGGGTGATTTTTGAGGATAAAATTGGCAGGGAGAACCATGTTTGTATGCCACCTTGGGCTCCATGGAGGGAAGGATAGAAGTGTAAAAAATAAATAAAATAATAAACAAAATATAAATCAATCAATCAATATATAAACTGTTTTACTTGCTTTTGATACTGTGATTAAACTGTTATAACCTGCCCAGGGACCTTGTGGTGAAGGGCAGGTAAGAAAACTTATAATAAATAAAAGTAAGCCATGGGCACTGGTTCACATGTAACCACCAAGCCAGCGCTTTGGTTTGTGCCCTCCCAGCGTGACAGAGGGAGGGATGCAGGCAAGATTTGAGCAGTTTGTACTAGAATACTTGCTTGCTCCTAGTAAAGCACAGCTTGTTTAACTCTGGATTACCGCTATGCACAAACCAGGTCACACAGTTTGGGAAGAGAGAACTGTACAGGCTTCCCTTTCACTGCAAACTGGTCAGAGATGGCCCAAGAACGCAGGGACCAAGTTGCATATGGAGCAGGTTAACTGAAGGACCACCTTGTCCCTTATACACCAAACAGATCACTTCGATCATCTGGGAGAAGTCTTCCTGACTGTTCCATAGTTATCTCATATTCATTTGGTTTCTGCACAAACTGAGGCTTTTGGCACAGCGGCACCGGTACTTTTGAATATAGTTTGTTACAAGTGCTCGGCTATCCCCACTTTGGTTCATGTGGAGTCAAAGGAGCTGCAAGGCCATGGAGCATTCTGGACTACAATTCCCACCCCACACCCCCTGTTTTCTGGATCGTTGTGCATTCCTGCAGTACTGTGCAGGAGGACAGCAGCAAGGCCATTCTATGAGCAACTAAAATAACCAGAAGAAACTGAAACAATGTTACCTTCTTCCTTGGCAGGCTTCCCTCAAGCTCAGCAGAACAATCCCATTGTTCAAAGAAAGCATTAGAAAGTAGCCTGAGTTTTTCTGAGTGTCAGCAAGACACACACACACACACGAGATCACTTCATACCCAAACCCCTCCTTTTCACATTGATTTGTAAGAGGGAAAGTGTACTTAAGAGTGGGACTGGAGACTGAGGGGGGTGGCGATGGCGATCTGAGCTCTAACATGTGTAACTACACTCTCAAGGAACGCAACACGGGACTGCAGTCCACAGAACAAGAAGGGAGTCTGGGTCTCGGCGCAAGCCTTGAGGCAAACAGATTCCTTCCTGCTTTTTGGCCAGAGCTCCTTCACACCACTTCAGCTGTATTCCATTGCCCACTCCTGGGCCTAGGATAGGTCATCTCTGCTACCTGTCATTCCTTATAGCAATAGGGACCTTTTATTTCTTTAGTTTAAATTTATGAATGGGTTAGGATTAATGCTGCCACACACCCAGTAATTTTGTAATGCTATTCTTCTCTTTTCTCTCAATAAAATAAAGTTTTGCTTTAGTCTGGTTTGGACCTGCATTTTTTTTTGGGGGGGGGGTTATACACACACTATTCAGGCACACTTCAGGGCAAAGCACTTGTTTTATCCCTAGCAAAAGATGCCCCTCCTCTCAAGGAGGTGTGTTTAATGGGACACATGGGTGGTAGATTCACACACACTCAGGCCCCATAGACATGTGTCCTAACAAGTTCCTATTGAAACCAGACAGGCACCTACAATTTTGATATTTTTTCACCTGATGAAGACAGTTCTATTTCACCAATCATTTTTAGAAAATTATTTTGATTCAGTGTTTGTAATTTGTTCTGTATTTTATTCTGTTATAACTGTATGATGTTGTGATTATTTGCCTGTACACTGCCATGATATATATATTTAAAGTTGGCAGTTTATACATAAAATAAAACCAAACCATGGGCATACATTTTTTACATTTTAGAAATGAAAGCCCTCAGCAACCAAACACTAAATCTATTTTATTTTATTTAACAAAATTTATATACTGCTTGATTGTAAGAAACCTCAAGTGGTTTACTAGAGGCATTAAGGGATGAGATAATAATTTAATTATTTCCATTTAATCAATTAATTAGGAAAGGGGCTGTAGCTCAGAGAACCTGCGTTACATGCCAAAAATCTCAGATTCAATCCCCAGCATCTCTGGGTAAGGTGGAAGAGAGCTGCTGCCAGTCAGTGTAGACAACACCTGGTTGGCCACTGTGAGAACAGGATGCTGGACTAGATGGGCCACTGGCCTGATCCAGCAGGCTCTTCTTATGTTCTTATGTTCTTAACATGGAGCTAGATGAATCACGGGTCTGACTCAGTGCAAGGCAGATTCTGATGTTCCTAATTTGAAGACAGAACACCTAATGTTTCAGGAGGTACTTGAAACTGAACTCTCACATTTAAAAGTACAGAAAAAATAAAACCCACATAATTGGCTTCAACAGATTTCAACAAGTGTAGATTTGCATTACTACTTTGAAGCTTTTCATTAAGATAAGGAGCACAGAATCCACTTAACACCACCTCTGGTCATAAAATAGTAAACAGCAGCATATGTTGTTCTCAGCAACAGGCAACAGAGGAGGACTTCCACACCACAAGCAGTACAAATGGGTGATGGAAGGGATTTAATCCTTCCAAGTTATGGGTAGATTACATGGTGTTTTGTTTTAATATTAGATATATTAGTGTTTGTTTCATATGTGCAACTCACCATGACACACTGCTATGTGCAACATGCGTAACAAAATGTCAAATGACAATTTATAGGGTTTCCCCCCCTCTCTCAAGCCCAAGCCTCACAAAATCCATCAAATCAAAAAGTGCAGAAATCCTGCTGCAAAGGCTTCTCAAAATTCCTTTTTATTCCAAATCCTTTTAATTCTGTCATAACACTATTGCATCTAACCCTCCAATTACCCTCCCCCAAATAAAAGCTGAAAATCCTGATAAACCACACAATTAAAATAATGAAAACCGTCTCCCCTGCCAATGAAGCGCCATCTCCTCTGCAATCACGTTTAGGGGGATTTTTTTTAAAAGGAAAAGAGGGGGGGTCTGTCATCATTTAGCATATCTGAAACAAAGACAAAACATAATGAAAGTTTCCATTAAACAGTGGGAATTTCACAAGCTGTGTCGGATTGTGCCATTCTCAATTAAAGAAAAAAAGACAAGCCAACACTTCAAACCTGGCCAACAGTAGTTTAAAGGCATTTTCAAACAGTTGGCTTCGCACTGGTCTGGTCTACGCATATAGCAACAAGGAGGTGGGAACTGAGTCAGTAGTGGAACATACCATTTTCGACTATAGGTGGAGAATGCTATACGACACTTGGCTGGGGTTGATGGGAGTTGTAGTCCAAAACAGCTGGAGAGCACCAGGTTGCCAAAGGCTACTCCCAGGTAAGGCTATAATCCTTTACACCCTAAATAACTTTGACTGCAATCCTACTAGAGAAGCATATGTAGCATCCTCCAGATGTTGTTGGACTCCAATTCCCATCGTCTCCAAGGCAACATGGCCAATGGGAGTTGCAGCCCAACATCATCTGGGAAGGCACCATGTTGGCTACCCTATCATTACCCTACCCTGGACAGGGACGACCTCGCCTCCGTTGTTCATGCTCTGGTAACTTCAAGATTGGATTACTGTAATGCGCTCTACGTAGGGCTGCCCTTGAAGACAGTTCGGAAGCTTCAGCTGGTGCAGAACGCGGCTGCCAGACTATTGACGAGGACCAGTCGGTCTTCACATATAACACCTATTCTGGCGCGTCTGCACTGGCTCCCTATTTGCTTCCGGGCGAGATTCAAGGTGCTGGTTTTGACCTATAAAGCCTTACACGGCGTGGGACCTCAATACCTTGTGGAACGCCTCTCTCGCTATGAACCTACCCGTTCACTTCGTTCAGAATCTAAGGCCCTCCTCCGGGTACCAGCTTATCGGGAAGCCCGGAGGGTGGTTACTAGATCTAGGGCCTTTCCTGTGGTGGCCCCTGAGTTGTGGAACAGCCTCCCCGAAGAGGTACGCCTGGCGCCTACACTTCTATCTTTCCGGCACCAGGTCAAGACCTTTTTATGCTCCCAGGCATTTTAATCTTTTAATTTTCTTAATCTTTCTACTTTTAACATGTATCCTTTTTAATTTGTGTTGTATTTCGTTTTTGTTGTGCTTTCTGTTGTTTGTTTGTACATGTTTTTGTGATTTTTTACTATGATATATTGTATTTTATCTTGTTTGTTCACCGCCCTGAGAGCTATTCTGCTAAGGGCGGTATATAAATTGAAATAATAAATAAATAAATAATAAAATAAATAAGTCCCACTGGACTCAATGGGATTTACTTCTGAGCAGGGATGGAAAGATCTGTCAGTCTCAGTTCGCTCAGTTTCCCAATCTTAAGTTCTTCACATTTCTGAAGCAATTTGCTTTTTTAAAAAAAATCTTCATGAAAATTCTCTAGCGTTTTAGTGCAAGTTTCTCCTAATAAATACAGTTTTGGAGGCAGTTTTGACTAATGTACATATTTTTGCAAGCTATTTCTCCTAATACAATGTATTTTCTATGTTATTTTCACCAATATATTTATTATTATGCACACTTTCCCCTAACATATGGATTTTTGTAACCACTGGTTGGAGAACAGCATCTCAAAATTCAAAGAAGTGCAAATTCTGAAGGATGGCTGTGTTTCGGTTCTCATATTGTTTTGGAAAGTGCAAGTTTGACAGGTTCATCTTGGAATGCGAACTGGATCGGATTTCTCACCCATCCCTACTTCTGAGTAGATAAACTATAGAGTTAGGTTTATCACTTCTGTGAACAAAAAGTCTCAAAGTAGTTTACACCAAGAATAAAATAGACTAATAAAAATATACATAAAACATATTAAAAACATCCAATTATTGGTGCTACCCGAGTCCCTGGGGAAACAAATAAGTTTTTGCCTGTTGCCAAATTGTTGACTAGGTTGGCATCAGGTGGGCCTCCCAGAGAAGAGCATTCCATAGATGGGGAGCGACTACAGAAAAGGCCCATTTTCTCATCACCACTCTCCAGACCTGCCATGGAGGTGGCATGCAGAGAAGGGCCTCCAATGACAATTTCAGGTTTGGGCAAGTTCTTATGGGAAAAGGTGGCCCCAATATGGGACTGCAATGCAAGCGTAGTAAGGGTACCTGCATTTATAATACCCTGGCTTTTCTCACAATGGTTTCCTGCCCCTTTTGGACTTCTCGTCATAAAATTGTGGTCAGTCAGCACAACTTGTGGCAGTTAGAATTACACACTGTGTGGGGAAGCGAATGAATATCAAAATCCTCAGGGCCCTCAAAGACTCTTATAGCAATGGAGACGTTAAGAACTGAACTAGAGTGAGACAGAAAGAGAGAGCATGGCATATGAGAGTTCAGTAGCTGTAGGGCACAGAGAAGTCCCCAGTAGCCAGAAGGACAACTACAGGAGCAGAGAGAAGAGAATTGTACCATCTAGTTCATCTCTTGCTGATGTGGTATGGAACTTACATAGCACCAAAAGAAAAATGTAAAAAACTCTCTCAAAATAAAGAGGACAAAAAGAAAGCAAAGATTTGCAGGTACCAATTTATCAGTATAGATGCTAATTTAGAAAGAACAACTACAATTCAAATGGAATTAAAATACACCTCACTATTGTGGGGAAACCTGTGAAAATCATACTACTATTTCAAAAGAGCTCTGCTACATCAAGCCAATGGCCCAGTTAGTCCTGCATCCTATTCTCACAGTGACCAACCACATGCTCTCTTTTGTCAGTCCTGAATCTATTACCAAATAATCTTACTGAGTAACCTTCAGTTCTAGTGTTAGAGGGAAAAGAGGGGGCTCACTTTCCTTATACTGTATCAAAAGACCAGAAAGGGAAAACCCATCTCAAGATGCTGGAGAAAGAGTAACATACTTTTTATTAATGCCCAAGGAGTTTCAGAGAGAATAAAAATCACAGGGGAAGAGCCATAGCTCAGTGGCAGAGAATCTGCTTTGCATGCAGAAGGTCCCATGTTCATTCCTTGGCATCTCCAGGCATGCCTGGGAAAGTCCCCCTGCCTAAAACCGCTGGCAGTCAGTGTAGACAATACTGAGCTAGATGGACCAAGAGTCTCACTCAGTATAAGGCAGCTTCCCGAGTTCCACATGACTTTTTTTCAGAATCTTGAGGCTAGTCCTCTTTTTGTCTTTTCCACTGGATGCGTCTCATTTTTGCATGTGTACGCATGCTTTCCTTATATCAGGCATATACATTATTCCTTAAAAGGAATTTACTTTTGCTCCAGTTTTCAATATTTGTATTAAAAGCAGGTGAAGCTCAGCATTCTGATGTGGTTATGGCTGAGTAAACCAAGACTGTATTTAACAATGAGATTACAACCTGAGGAGTCCAACCCAGTCAAAGGGCTTAAAAGATGGAACCCATTAGAACTTTTGTACATATTTTAATATATAGCTCTAAAAAGGTTTCAAGACACAAAAATTATGCTCTGTAATTTCTCTTCAATGTCTACACTGGACAGCTTTCATTCTACCACCGCCAAACCAGAAACATGTCACTGTAATAAATGAAGACCGCCTTGCCCCATCTTAGGCTGCTTAAAACCTGTTACTGCTGGGTCACCTACTATGTTAAGCTTTGCGTAGTATGCCTGCTAAAGCATTACTTTTGTATTAAGAGACTGGCAAGACGCACAGCCACCCAAGATGCTTGACCACATACAAGTGTTTTAAACATCTGCCTTCCTTTACGGAGCAACCTAAATAATTATTATTACTTTATTTAACACAGAGAAACACGCTAAGTCAGCCCTTGAGGTTGCCTTTAAAAAAAGAAGCAGCAAAGTCACAGATGTGAACGACGGATAATTCTGTGCAACTTGGAAATAAATCTAAAGCCAGGCAAGATGTTTCAATTCACACCATTATTCGGAGATGGAAGAGCTACTACAAGGTTAATCCCACACCCACCCATTTTCATGTGGTTTCAAAGGCAAGCTGTTTGCAAGATAGGATAATTTGCAATTGGACCCAAGGGGCAGTGGTTTCACATGGCAAAAGATGCAACAGGCAGAATTATCTATATTTTAGGACTGTTACCCAAACGAAAACATCTTAGTTCATTACAAGGGTCCCCAACCTTTTGATGCTCGTGGGAACATTTGGATTTTTGAGCTATGTCACTTCTCTCCCTTTACAGAAAAACAGAAAGAGAAAAGGCATGTTTATACACACACTTTGCTTTCCCAAGAGATGTGGGCAAAAGTTTGATCCAACAGAATTAATCAGAACCTTGAGAAGCACATAGCGATGAAAGATGAAGTGGGGAAGTGGGAAAGTGTGTCCACTGTTCCAACTTCCTGGTTCAGCTCAGTGTACTTTTCAAGGCAGTACCTCACCACCTCGTGACCAAAGGGGAGTGAGTAGGAGGGCTCAAGGACTTTGCAGGGAAAGTCCTCAATGGCACGGGCACCACGTTGGCAACCTTTGGGTCATCACATGAGTAGAGCTGCGCACCAGATTCAGCCAAGCCATGAGCCAAATCAAGGTCATCTGGACATTTTCAGGCCTCAGGCAAGTCAGGTTCTAATAGCCATGGATCACTACGGGTCAGATTTGATGACCTAGAACGACCTGGGGCTGTCAGAGGCAGCTTCAGCACTCCTTCCTAACTGATGAGCAGATGTTGTGTCCTCTAGGGGTGCAGGTGTTATTTGTCAGGGGCTTTTCTGCAGGAAATCCTTTTGCAAAACAGCATCCCCCAGGATCGCTCCCTCCTGTATGATGCTGTTTTGCAAAACAGCATCATGAAGGATAAATTGAGCCCACTCGCAATGTCTCGTTCCTCCACCCCCTCTCCACCTATGATTAATATATTTAATTAGGGGCTTTTAAAAAAATTGAACATGAGCCCTGACCCACAAACTTATTCAGGAGTGGCTCCAAGCTACGGTGGGTCAGCCTAATGCCCCTGCCTCCACATTGGAGCCACAGGATCTGTGCACAGCCTTATGTATGAGTTTTAGTCTAGCAATCAACCATCAATTAAAAGCTGGATGCCTCTGCATATGAGGGACAATTAGAGATGTGAAGGCCTGGGAGGGAAATGGAAAATTGGGGGGGGAATTCTGAATTTTTCTAAGCCTTTACATCTCTAGGGACAATACCTCCCAGTACTGCAATATAGTGCCATGGTAGATGCACAAGGCTTTTCAAAACTGGAACAGTTCACTGACCAGTGGCTACAGTTAGGAAATTTTAGACTCTGGACTTAATTCAAGGATGGGTGCTCTTTAGATGACACTATGTGTTTTTATTTATTGAATTTAAATACCACCCTTCCTCCCAAAGGAGGAAGTCACAGATGTGAACAACACATAATTCTGTATAACTTCGAATTAAATCTAAGATGTTTCAATTCACATCATTATTTGGACATGGAATAGCTGCTAAAAGGTTAATCCTTCACCCATCCATTTTCATGTGGGCTCAAAGGCAAAATATGATAAGCAAGCCCCATTGCTTTTGCAGGCCCTCCTGCTGATTCTTAAAAGTGGGGCCCTGGACGTCTGCCCCAAAGACCTGACCTGATGCCACCATTACCCTCCAAGTCTGAAAGCCATAGGACTAGACCATCAGACTTCAAGGGGTTGGGCCTTAGCTTCAATTCCAGAGAAACACAAGCATGCACGCATGCACACACACACTGCTATAGAACCTGTTGAATCAGATACAGCCAGGTATCTTTCTCAAAGCAAAAGCACAAAATAATTCTCCCAAACAGAGTGGCTTTATGCTTCTAAGGGCGTGACGCCATTAAGGAACCCAACATCAAAAGGATTACGGTGCTTTAGCAACATAGCTGACAACTATTAAGCTACAATGTTGAAATAGCCATTGAGTTAAAAGCCTGAGCTTTTCCTTTCACACCTGGGGACTGAGTTGCTTATCTCAGGCGATGATCTCTTTTGAGGAACATGCCAAGTCTATCCCCCAGCAGCCCCTACGTACAGCCATCCTTTCTTTTTCTTTTTTAAAATAGCTTCTCTATAAAATGGTATTTCAGCACCACTGATGGCTATCAGCTTCTTCTTTACAAAAATCTCTTTTATTCCTCTCCTAATCCTGGTTCATACATTGGCTATCCAAGGCCTCTTATTACAGGCTTTACCTTCATCCAATTCCAGATACTGGTCAATAACACATCTGGCTGCTTTTAATCAAAGATTGTACTTTCTATCCAAGCTATGTAAAGAGAAACCAAAAATATTTCTAATAATTTTAATTTATTATGAGCCAATTTGAATTGTTTTCTCGTATAAAAAAAGTAGGGCAGCAGAATATCAAGCCACACAGTAGAAGATGCCAGCACAACTAAATGACAACTAATTTGCCAGTTTTTCATTGTCACCAGAAGGGCTAGAAACTTGATTTTGAATAAAATCAAAGATTCTCGGGATGCTGATGTCTGTGCCCAACAGCACAATTTGGGAAGACACAGAAAACACTCAAAGCTCTAGCCAGAGAGAAAAGCACTGTGGGGGAGGGATAGCAGACACATACAGTTGGGGGGGGCAGACGTTTCAGCACCTTATGCATTAAAATACAGACCTCACTCCAGAATTTATACATGAATGGGCAGGCACATGGTGAAACTAGTGTGGCTGCTCTCATCCCACTGATGTTTAGACTGTGTGAACTTTTGAATAAAAAACAACCAGGATGATTAGGAGACAACAGAGCTGGCAGGTGGGCTTAATACATAGAATTCCATACTTACTAATCTGCGGTGATGGCAGGACTCGGGCAGCTCGGACAGGGCCGTGTCGGATAGAGTAGAATTCCTGAGCCTCGCCGCTGATCTGCATGACAGAATAAAGTGCACACCTTAGCACTGTCTTCCTGTGCTTACTGGTCTAAGGAGACTTCAGTAGTTTGCCTCAATGTTTGGTTTTTTTTAAAAAAAATCTCCAGAAAATGAGAATTCTGCTTCGCTTATAGTCTGGAAAAGAAAAGAAAATCCCCTACCCACCCAAACAAAATTATCCCCCTGAGATGAACAGTTAAGAATCACAGACACTAGAACCACTGCAAAATTTGAGAGTTCTATTCAGGGATTCACAACTTATTTATCACCCGTTATGTGGGGGCTGCACCAGTGTTCTCATATCCTGATCCCTTTTGCTTGCATGAAAAGCCACTGATAGCTCATGATAGCTCCATGTTTTCTCCAGGATCAGAGGCATTATGGGTTGAATCCAGCTATGTTCTACTCAGAGTAGGCCCATTAAAATTAATGGGTGAAAGTTGGCCATGTCCATTAATTTCCATTCATCTACTCTGAGTATGACTAACACTGGTTACAACTCAGTGCCTCTGAATACCAGTCATTCAGGACCAAGAATAAGAGGGAGCCTGTTGAGACACTTGCGTCCTTCTGGGAAGCTTCCCATTAGTGAGAAATTCTATTCAGTTTGCATTTAAAGGTGAACCAAATTAATTCACACTTTCCAAAACAAGACATGTACTGAAACACAGCCATCCTCAAAATCCACACTTTTCTGAATTTTCCAATGCAGCTCTCTAGCCAAGCAATGTGAACAAAAATGCATATTTTAGGTAAAGTGTGCATATAAATGTATACATTAGTGAAAACATCCCTAATGCATATAAATCAAATAATAAATAAATAAATAAATAATACAATGTATTTTTGTATTACGCTTGCAAAATGTGTATATTTGTCAGAACTTCCTACAAAAATGTATTTATTAGGAGAAATTCAAACTAAAATGCTGAAGAATTTTCATAAGGGTTAAAAAAATTACAAGTAGCTGCAGGAACGTGGAGGACTGAATTTAATATTGGAAAAATGAGAAACAGCGAGAACTGAAAGTTGACAGATTCATCCATCCCTACTTCCCAGAGGCGTCTGGTGCACCACTGGAGGAAACCGGATGCTGGACGAGACGGGCCTTTGACCTGATCCAGTTGCAGGGCTCTCCTTATGTTCTTATGAGGAAGGTGGAGGCTCCTAATCTGTGTCACCTTTGGCAGAAGTTAAGAAACGGCAAGAGTCTCTTTCCACTGCTCAGAAGAGGCTGGTGCTGTTTTGCCCCCTCCCCCAAACTGCAGGGTAAAAGAGTGTGTGCTGGTAGTCTGGTCGCCAGGGCACTCACACCTAATAAGCGGATTTGTCGACCCCTGTCTTAATTAATTTGGTCGTTAATGGAATCCTGGAAGAGATCAACTCAGGGTTAAGTCAAGGAATCATTTTCCAGACTTCCTGTAAGCGGCTCATCACAACGCGTTTTCAGAACTGTTTGTTAATGGATCAGATACGGAATGTCAAACATTCTGGGAAAACGGCAAACATTCTCAAGCGACATGCCAAATCGAAAAAGAACTTAAAACAGATGTAATGAGGTTAAACCTCTTAAAACCAACATGCTGACATAAAGAGAACCCTGGAAGAAAGTTGGCAAAACAAGCAGCTTACAGTGTCAGAAACTGGGTGCAGGCTGAAAAAGTGCTTACAAATCCAGAAATATTAAGCTGCACATCTATCCAGACTTCTAAAAGTGTGCTGCTGTTGGTCTCCTCAAGTGCTTTTTGGGACAAGGCAATTTGACACAAGCACTTTTTTGTTGTTTTTAATGAAATGACCAAGTCCAATATTCTAACTTTCCTGAAGAAATGGAAATAAAAGTTAAAAATCATAGGCTTTTTAATGCATCTAAAGATGCATTTAACTTACATTGACAAAAGGGAAGTTTTGCATCCCCTCCTATCCCCTGCAGCCATCTGTGGCCCACCCCACTGCAAAAAAAACCTCCCTGGAAGAAGGGAGGATTATCCCAAACTGAGCTCGGATCCTAAGATAAGTTAAGGAAATTCACAGAAGGAAAGTTTCCTGACTGCTCATCCCTCCTGCAATCTTCCCCCTAACTACCACATGTCTCATTCCACACTGTTCAGACGGGCCTTCCCCACCCCTCTCTCAGCTTTTCAGGGGGTGCAGGAAGAAGAAAGGGACAGGAACCTCCTTAATCTATCAAAGGACTGGGATGGGGAAACTTGTGGCCCTTCCAATGCTGCTGGACTCCAATTCCCGTCAGCATGGCCAGTTGGTCAGGGATGAGAGGACGTAGCCCAGCAATGTCTGGACGGCCACAGGTTCCCCACCCCAGATCTATACTGATTGGTGGTGGGTTCAGAAAGGAGCATTTCCCAACCTAACCTGCAGACTTCCAGGGATTGAACCTAGGACCTTGTGCATGTGCTCTACCACTTATGGCAAGAACAGGGAGCCTGGTGCCCCCCCCCAATCAGCCCAAGAGAGCATGGCCAATGGTCAGGGATGATGGAAGCTGTAGTCCAACAGCAATGAGAGAGCCACAGGTTCCCCACCCCTTTCTTAGGATCCAAGCCAGAGAATACTTAGGAGAGGTTGGGGGTGGATGAGAGGGCATCCACATACAGGCTATCACCTCCTAAATATGTCTGTTTGCCCATTAACTTTCCGAAGTCTTGGGGGTCCAGTGTGGATGTAGCTCTCTCCTCCTCCAACCATGGTTAAGAGACCAGGAACATGCCACTGGATGATGCACTCCCACATCCAGCAATTCCACTGTCATTCATGAATTCCCCCCTACCCACATCTTAACCATGGTTAATGGTTACATATGAACCAACCTTAAGCAGGATGAACCTTAAACAAGGTTCCCTCTTGATTAAAGTGTTCAGAGCAAACAATTAGAACAACTAGTATAAAATCAGAGGGAAATTCATACACCAGAGGATGCGGGGAGAATGGACATGGCCCCACAGCCCATTCCTAGTCTTCCAACTACGGTCAGAGATGGTCATAGGAATGTAGTAAGCTCCTTTCTACCAAGCTAGTCTGTTTGTCCATGTAGCCCAACATTGCCTGCTCTGACTGATAGCAATTCTCTAGCATCGAAAGCAACTTGCCAGCTCCTCAGTGACTTCCAGGTGGAGTTAGGGCAGAAATGTTGTAAGAACAACTGATGAGTATGGACCTTTAAGATGTTTAAAAAGCACTGGTGGCTAAACAAAACGGAACCTGTTCACGGCTACCATTTTGGACACATTCCAGCTAAGCGGCAAGTCCCCAATGGAAACACTCAGGCATTTATAAGTGTCCAATGCAGACACACACAAACACTCCTTTGCCTTTCAAAAAGGACAAGGATACTCTGAGATAGGTTTCAAGAATGGGATAAGAGGGCTTAAAAGCAGCCTCAGCTGTTCCTTTCCATGAACGGGCAAGCTGACAGCCATCACTGCAGACAGGGGACTTGCCAACTCTGGCTAGTTGGGGAACAGAGTCACAGGTACATTGACTTTAAAAACACAAGAGGCCTGCATCTGAGGTGCAAGGAGCCGGCAAGTCAAAGCTAAGTGCAGCACTACACCACTAACCCATCTGTGAGAAGCAAAAAAGACTGAGGGAACTGAAGTTACGCCTTCTTTCCTTTTCACAGTTGCGGCCAGTACTTTAAGAAGAAGAAAAAAGAAACACTTCAAGGATAAAGTTGAATCATTGTCTTAATTCCCGATGACAGGCTTTGTTGTCTGGAAGCATACCAATTTGAATCCATAACAAACACACACAAAAGGAATATTATTTCCCTTACTACGAGAACAAATATTTTCCAACCATAGAAAATAGCTTACATATGGGGGGGGGGGGGAGAATATAAATAAAGGATGAAGAAGAAAGGTGGAAGTAGGGAAGGAAGAGAAGCTGTCATGCCAAACTAGAAGAGAAATGGAATCAAAAAAGGGAACTCAAGCCCTGGTACAGAAACAGGCAAACTGTGTGTGCGTTTGCACAACAAAGGATGTTGGTTTGTACAACCTTAAGAGTAGGGCTGCGTACACACCATTCATTTCAAGCAAATGGATTCCCCCAAAGCATCCTGGGAACTGTTTTGAAAAGTTGCTGGGAACTGATGCTCTGTAGGGAGTAAACTACAGTTTCCAGGATTCCTTTGGGAGGGAGGGACGTGTGTGTGTGTGTGTGCGCGCGCATACACGGGTGCGCAGCCTAAGGAAGTAGGCTGGCCATCTTTAAAAGGATGGGATTCAGAGCCTGGAAGACAGAGACAGCCCAAGGTATTTATTTTGGTGACTGGGACAGTAAACCCAAATGGCCCTGCACCCCACTGCAGTAAAAAAACAACAGCCCACCTGCTGTCCATCATCCCCTAAAATCTGCAAATCTGGCTCTGATTGAAGAGTTATTCTCTCGTCCAGGGAAGGGGATCCTAGTGCCCTCTGCATATTGTTGTACTCCAACCCAGATCGTTCCTCACCACTGACCGTGTTGGCTGCAGCTGATGAGAGATGGAGTCCTAACAACATTTGGAGGGCCACAGGTTAGCCAGTCTGGCACAGAGTGTGGGAGATGGCAAAGGAGGAAGAAAGAGAACACATGAGTAGAGCCCAAAAAGCTACTAGATGTCACAGCCTCCAGAATCATGCCCATCCTCCAGTTAACCAGACTGGCTCTCCCTCCCTCCCGCGTCAGGAGAGTCACTTGCATGCATTCCTTCTCCTCTCATAGGAAGCTGCCTTACACTGAGGCAGGCTGTTGATCCATCTAGTTCAATACTGTCCCACAAGTTCCCTGGGCTTTCAGGTAAGGGCTATTCCCAGCCCTGGAATTTCTGCATGCAAAGCAGATGCTCTAGTACCAAACAGCAACTCTTCCCCCCTCATCAAATAAAGATAGCATTACACCCGGGGGGGGGGGGAAGAGACCCTGAAGCTGCCTATCAACGTTAACGCCTGGGCAGTTATCACCTCTGGTGTTACTGTGCCCAAAAAATTACTCTGCGGCCATCCCAACAGCAGCTTTTCACACTCCACATTGGCGCTATGAGGGCCATTTAAAAGTTACAGCTTCAACAGGGAGGTGATAAAGAAGTGCTTCCTTCGGCAGCCATAGAGGTGTATGTAATGTAGCGCTAGGTTAAAGTCGCTTAGCAGTATACTTGTTCTGCAGCGCAAGAGAATGCATAAGCAGGTTGCTGGTAACTTTGTGGCACAACAGATTACACAGTTTGTTGTGCAATCAGTTTTTGCTAGCACAACTTGTGCTGGATTCCTCGCTTGCGCAACATTAAAACTGTTGCACAAGCAGACAGAAAACGTGAGATACAGCCCATAATATCTTTTAATTTATTTTGCTTTCTGTCACAGGGTCCCCACACCCAAATTTCCAAACGCAACCATTTATTAATTTACCCGCATTATTTATATGCTGCCTTCTCAGGCGAGCCATCCAACAGCGGTACAGAATAAAAAGACAATAGGATAAAACTGCACAACCAGTTCCTAAAAACAGCAGCAAAGTACAGAGAACAGCCAGCGACAGATCAACCAACGGCCTGTCAAATCAAAAGACTTCACGGTAAAGCCTTTTTTCTTAGGGCCAACCCAAGACATTTTGCTAAAGGGCCACAGCTCAGTGGCAGAGCATGTGCCTTGCACGCAGAAGGTCCCAGATTCAATACTCCGCATCTCCAGGTAGGCCTAGGAGAGACCCCTGCTCTCAAGTCCTGGAGAGCCGCTACTAGTCAGTATAGACCATATTGAGCTAGATGGACCAATGGCCTGACTCAGAATAAGGCAGCTTCCTAAATTCCTATTTTGCTGTGCAGGCAAAGGGCAAAGTGGTGCTCACCCACCCCAACGGGTGATGAGAAGGCATCCTCTACTCCACCAAGGGCAGTCTGCTAGCTTAGGGGCCGCAATGCATGCATAGCTCTGTCCACTCCACGGCCCTCAGCATTTATTGCCTGGGGTGGCTTTCTCTCTGCCCAATGGTAGGGCTGGCCCTGCCTATCTAACAGGGAATGGGGATAGCTGGGCGGAGAGGGGAAGGTAGGAGAGATGCTTTAATTTCCTAAATCAAATGAGCAATCCTCATTATTTCGGCAGGTGGTGCTTTACAGACGCCACTGAAAATTGTCGGAGCTTCTGTGAAGTTTTGAAATTTTGGCAGCCCTAATAATCTGAGTTGACAAGCAGCAATTGTTTGTTTCTTTTTGGGGGGGCAAGTGATGAAGTTCTGAGACAGCTCCAAATTTATAATATTCTCTTATTGTACTAATGCAAGGCAGCGGCGGGGTATTCGTTTTCTTTAAACCAAAGGCTTTCTCCAGACACATTGAAAAGAATGAAGCCCTTGGCTAAGCATGTGAACAGCTCAACTTCAATGACCTGGTGCAGATGCAATAATGAGCCCGTGGGATTTGCAGCTCCACCTATCCAAACCTCCCAGGAGTGAATCTCTCCGCTTGCAAAGGATACAACACAGCTAACATTAACCACTAATGAGATTTTCCACCTTCCTGGCTCAGATCTCATCCTACTCTTTATGGCCTTAGGCATACCACTCTCTCAAAAGGAATACTACAAACCTACCTTACAGGGTTGTGGTAATAAGTGGCGAGATAATGCACATCAGGTATAGCAAATATGTGGCCCTCCAGAGGCTGTTGAAGTACAACTCCCACTATCCCCTAACCATTAGTCATGATGGCTGATGGGAGAGGGAGTCCCTGTCGCTGTACTAGGTTATTGCATTACTATTACTGTATGGCTAGCCCAGCCTTGGCCAACCTGGTGCCCTCCAGATGCCTTGCACTCCAACTCCCAATGGTCAGAGATGATGGGAGCTGTAGTCCAAAACATCTGGAGGGCACCAGGATGGCCAAGGCTGGGCTAGACAATTCATTCTCTCTTCCTTCTTCTCTTGTTCTAGAACTCTCTGTCACCTAATGAAATTGACAGGCAGGATGCTCAGAAAGCAGGCGGGGAGGAGTACTTCATCATACAGTGCTTACGTTTATGAGATCCACTGCCACAGTATGTGGTAGCAGCCACTAGCTAGGGGATTCTAAGTGGCTAATTAAACCTGTATTCTTCGTTTAAAATGCCTATCGACAGATATTAGCCACCATGACTAAACATTGCTAGCTAAGCATTGTTATAAACATGGGGTTAGAGCACCAGATAGCGGGGACTGCCAGAACCATGCTGGGTCTGTGAGCTGCTATGGACCTGAATCTAGACCTAGAGGGTGATAAGGAACTGGAAGCAGAAGCAAGCAGGTGCCTAATGAGCAATGGGTACTGCCCTGCGGACAGGTAAGGCTCGGAGGGGGTACCTTTTTTTTAGCCAGAGGGCCTCTGAATAACCATCCGAAAGCCTCATGCCAGTAGCAGGAAGAGCAACGAAAGTAAATTTTACTTTTGTGCAACAGGCTAGTTTCTTCCCACACACCTCTCCAGCCACATAGAGACCTGGAGGGCCGCATTTGGCTCTGGGCCCTCAGGCTCCCCACCCACAAGGTTAAGGACACAAGGCCAAGTTTTGATCATGCATATCCAGCCTGGCAAATCCAGATGCTTCATCCTACCACCAATGACTGGAAAAGCTACAACTTGCTTATGGCTGAGCACAAAGATCCAGGTCCTGGCCTCTCAGACCACAATGCTCTGTTCAAGCCTCAGAGTTCCTACACAGTGCTAAACAACAAGGAAACGTCATCCGTTTCATACTCTGCTCATCACTGGCTGCTTTGGTCCAATCCAGCAGGCATCTTAACAGTATTCTAGTTTATTTTTATTATTTATTTTATTTATATCCTGCCCTTCCTTCCAGAAGGAGCCCAGGGCAGCACAGTTACATACAGGTGATACAGCCTTTGGCCTGAGGTCATGCAAATCTACAAGCAACAAAATTTCCTATTCAGTTCAGAATTTCTTTTCTTAAAAAACCTTCTCTGCAACAATGTGGGTAAGGTCTTTCAAAAAAAGTAGCCATCCAGTTTCATGACTTCTTGTGTAATAATGCAATGCTTTAAAAAGTAATAATTCCAGCAAGTGGACATTTCAAACACATAAGAGACAGTCATCTTGAACAGATGATTTGGACACCCATTTGAAGGAGAAACCAGTTGCAAATGTTTTTCTGTTGTTGTTATGACGGGATCTTCCAAATGTAAGATGGGGGACCCCAAGTTATATCTACAGTGCAATCCCCCATTACACAATTCACATGTCTTACTCTGCGCCACTCGTATGACTTCATCCCACTTTCATCCCATAAACACACAGTTTCCTTTCTTCTCTTTATTTAAATATGACTTTAAACCTTCCCACCCACCTTTTCCCCTGGAAGAGGGGGGAAAAGGAAAGAAATGAAAGAAAAGTCATTGAAATAAACAGCTTCCTCTTTTTTGTATGCATCATAGATGAATACATCACACTTAAAAAAAAAAATATCCTAGGCTGTTGCTGTCCCCCCAACCTTTCCCAGAGCCCTTTGAAGCAAATCTAAATGGGATATTCCATTTGCAAGTAACACTTCGGTAGTCAAAAGATCTTACTCTGAGGGGGATTTAATGCAAAACCACTCAGACTGGAGAGAGACACACCATCAGAAAGGAAGGGCCGAAAAGTGTTCCCAAGCCCATGTAACACCATTATGGAGGGTGTTGGCTTAGGAACTGTCATAAACACTTCATAATCACTCAGACATAAACCGGGTTGCCTGGAGCACATTAGTTTATTAAGTGCTGAATAGGTGTCCAGCTGAACAGAGAACTCAAGCACAATGCTGCAGATAAAAAGAAGTTCGCTTTACCATGGGGCTTTGCACGCAATATTAAACGGCTGGAGCATTAGGGGGCTTTTTTTTTTTAAAGGAGGGAATTGGCAGGATTTCCAAATATAGAAGTCTAAAAGGGAAGCAACACCATACAGTTACAGAGGACAGATAATAAATAAGACAATGCTCCCCATCTACAAAAGGATGCACACACTTTAGGTATATATCTTATCTTGGGAAGGGGTGCATGGATTACCTTAGTGGCTTTTAAACTGTGTTTTTTGGGGGGGCAGGAACTACAAGGTTTGTTATGGGTAGGAGTGGTGCTGTCAGGGTTAGATTTTGGGGCAGACTTCAGGGCCCTTTACAGCAGAATGAGCAGAAGCCCCTCTCCCCCCAAAAAACCCAGCAGGACCGGCTCGCTGCATTTTTAAGTGAAGTAATATGCATGACCATCTAAAGGTGGGCCTCCCAGAAGACCATTTAAGTCCAAAGTGACCTAACTGCATCACTGACGGGCAGGTTAACTGCAATGGACATACATTCCCGAAACGGTTCCTACAAAACTGGCCTTCCTCTGGAAAGCACAGCTGCAGGAGAATGTTGGGCACACCCAAGGGTGCACTCCCAGTTCACAAGGTGTGACTGTGAAGTCCGGAGAGGCTGGACCATGTAAATCGAGGGTGGGGAACATCTGTGGCGCTCCAGATGCCGATGGGATTCCAAATCCCATCAGCCAGCATGGCCCAAAGGTCAGAGATGATGGGATTTGGAACTCCAAGAACATATGGAATGCAACCACAATGCTTTGAATTTTGAATGTTTGTTGTAAGTGGCTTTGGGCACAGCTTATTGTGGAAATGTGGCACACCGATATTTAACTATGTCAGGCTCCAGGTCCCCTGCCCTTGATGTAAATCAAACCTGTGTTCTAAAATGCACTCTGCAATGTGCAGGGGCCTTCTCAAGAGTCTGCTGAAGGTGGAACCTTTACGTCCCTATTTGAGTAAAGAGGACCTTACATCAGTGGTACATGCTCTGGTAACCTCACGTTTGGATTACTGTAATGCGCTTTACGTAGGGCTACCTTTGAAGACAGTTCGGAAGCTACAACTAGTGCAAAATGCGGCGGCCAGATTGCTGACAAGGACCAAGCGGTCCGAGCATATAACACCTGTTCTGGCCAGCTTGCACTGGTTGCCAATATGTTTCCGGGCTAGATTCAAAGTGTTGGTATTAACCTATAAAGCCTTATACGGTGCGGGACCACAATACCTTGCGGAACGCCTCTTCCGATATGAACCGGCCCGTGCACTACGTTCTGCTACGAAGGCCCTCCTCCGGGTTCCAACTCACAGGGAGGCCCGGAGGGTGATGACAAGATCTAGGGCCTTCTCAGTGGTGGCCCCCGAACTATGGAACAGTCTCCCTGAGGAAGTACGCCTGGCGCCGACTCTGCTCTCCTTCCGGCGCCAGGTCAAAACCTTCCTATTCTCTGAAGCATTTTAAGTTACACTGATTTAATTTTAAAAATGTTTATTGTGTTGGATTGTTGCTTGTATTTTAGTATTGTTTTGTTATTTATTGTATTTTTATGCTGTTTTATGTTCACCGCCCAGAGAGCTATTGCTAGTCGGGCGGTATATAAATTTAATAAATAAATAAATAAATAAAAATAAACCCTCTGCTCTAGAGAAATAGGTCCTGAACCAGGGAGGTCTGGGATTACTTGGAACTTATCAAGAGCTGCTCCATTAGAAGATCACACATGCTGAACCAATATCCCCAAAGACAAAAAATTGCCTGCCAGCTTCTCCTGCAACAAATAGGTACAAGGAAACATCTGGGGTGCTCTCAGTCTACACAGGACAACTATCTGCCCTGTGTCCTGTAGCAACAGAGTGCATACCAGAGGACCCCTTGCAATGTGTAGAGGCTCTTCAGCAGGCAAGTGGAAAGGATTTCATGAGAGCAAAAACTACGGGGAGGGGAGGTTGGAACCATAGGGATGGTGGAGAAATTTGATTCAGTTCACATTTAAAGGCAAATCTACCTGCTTTACACTTCCTGAAACAATACACAAACTGAAATGCAGTCATCCTTTGAAAGTCTAACTTCTTTGAATTTTGGAACGCAGTTCTTCAACCAAGTAATGTGTGCAAAAACGCATAAGGAGGGGAACGTATGTGCACAAAAATGCATGTTAGTGACAACACCACACAAAAATGCATTATTTTAGGAGACATTGTTTGCAAAAGTGTATATATTAGGAGAAATCCACACTAATACACTGATGAGTTTCCATGAGTGCTTTTTTTGTTTTAAAGTAATTCAGGAACTGATGTGGAAACACGCAGAACCAAACAGGACTGGAAAAAGGAGAAACCGAAATTGACAGATTCACCCATTCTTAGAGCGGCAGCAGCAGCAGCAGCTATTCCTTGGGTGCCAATACAGGGCACAGAATCTGTTTAACATCATCCCTGCCTCCCCTCACCCTTCTCTGTTCAGAACTTGGCTGCCATTACTGCTATCTAAGGCAGCCACAGCTGTTTTTAGCTTGGTATCGCAGTGACACCTACTGCTCATTCCCAAAAGCAACACTTAATGGAGGCACAGCACTCAGACACTCTGGCTCTCTTGTTTTACATGCCAGGCAAAATATTTTGAAAGACAGTAATTGATTGAAGAACATTAAGAAAAGCCCTGCTGGATTGATCCAGGGGCTTATTTAGTCCAGCATCTCACTTTCCACAGTGGCCAACCAGATGCCCCTGAGAAGGCCACAAGCAAGACATAAGGGCAATCCCCCTCTTGCTCTACTGTCCCGCAGTAGCCGGTATTCAGAGGCATACTGCATTCATTCATAGAGGTAGCCATAGTGACTAGTAGCTAGTCCCCCCATGAATTTGTCCAGCCCCTCTTTAAAAGCCCTTGATGTGATTGGTCACCACTGTGTCTTGAGGCCCCGAATCTAATGGCTCACCTGTCAAAGTTACTCTGCAGGGGTGGGGAGGTAATGATCTGGCCCACTAGCAAGATCCATTTCCTCACTCCTGTTCCAGATGGCAATGCCTGAGGCTGAATCTGAGACCTAGTGCATGCAAAGCAGGTGGTCTATCACGGACATCCGCTTTCTCTTCAAGCGAGACAGCACATGAATACCATCCATTAACAGAAACCCCCAGCACTAACTCCTACGACACCTCCCCATACACTCAACATCTTATGTTTTAACTACCTGCTAGGTGCCCTGTCAATGCGCTCTCATTTGACCATTCAGACCATCTCATCTGAACTTCAGTGCCTATCTACTGAAGAGGTATGGAACCTCAGACTGGAGGCCAAATGCAGCCCTCCAAACCTCTCTGTCCAGGCCTTGGGATCACATACCATGCCATCTCCCTAGCGCACATCCCTCACCGGCCCTGATCTGAGCCCTCCTCGAGTGCTTTTGGCTAGCTGGAATGTGTTGATCAAGCAGATATATGAAGGCCAGAGGAAAAACTGCAAAAAATGCTTCCCCTGCCCCCTTTCCCCCCTGAAATTTTCCCAATTTTTTCTGGGCCTTCACATCTCTAAGGGGAAGGGCCATAACACAGTGGAGAGAGCATCTGCCTTGTGTGCAGAAGGTCCAAGTTTCAATCCCTGGCATCCCCAGGTGGGGCTGAGAAGAAAAAAAAAAGACTCCTGCCTAAAACCTTGGGAGAGCCACTGCCAGTCAGCATAAACAATGCTGAGGTAGATGGACCAATGGCCTGACTCTATATAAGGTAGCTTCCCACATTTCTATGTCCTTCAACTATGAATACGCGTCTTTGCTTGTCTGGACAGAGAGGTGAACATGTGTGTGTAAACCTCATGGCTCAAATGCATGACTCCTATCCACCAGCAGCCACACATTCAGTATTGTGCATCCAATTTTATGAAGCTCCCTTCCAGCTGAGGTCAGACAGCACCTCCCCTGTACAATTTCCAGCGCCTACTTAAAACTTTTTTAATTCCGGCAGACATTTTAACTAAATTCTGATTGTATAGTTTTAACCAATTTTTATCTGTATTGTATTGGGTTAATGACACTTAGAGATGCTTGTAATCAAGTGGTAAATTGTTAACATAAATAAGAACGTAGACTAGAGTTCATATCAATGAGGCACTTACAGGTATGCTCCATATCTGTATCCCATCACTGTAGCCAATCATGAGCAGCAAAGGAGGCTCGTTGCCAGTGCTGTGCATCTCGTGCAACTCCACGTTCCTTGAGGTATCTAAAAAATTCAGAAGGGACATCAGTCAAGGAAGTAGTTCAGACTAGAAATCCACACAGGAGTTGCAGGCTCTATCCCTTCCTGGCTCTCAGTCACACCCTGATCAATACAGATATTTCTAGAGTTGTAAAATTTCTAGAAATTTTGAAGCCATGGGAAAAAACTGGTTTGTTTCCAGTTTTTTCCAGAAAAAACAGAAATTTTCAGAAAAAAATGGAAAAATTCAATATTAGCACTTTTACAGATTGAAAGTCACTTTGTTACTCCAGGAACATAAAATGTAATTATTTACAAGTTGGTTTGGCATAAAAGTATCACATTTGGTATATTAAAAGTACATTTTATTCAAACAATTATTACGAATTGAATTTACTTTTTAAAATTTTTACTTTTTTTGTAACCAATGGATCTGCAAGATCCTGAACTGTAAGGAACCTCTTTTGTTTTGGCAGTTTATGAGGAGCAGGCAAAAAACAATTTAAAAAAACAGAAGAAACCATAGACATTAATAACAAAGAAAATTATTTATGTTTCCGTTAGTCCTCCACAGTGTCAAGCAGACATAAAGCATCCATTCCCATAAAAAGAACTGAGAAAAAAAAAGGGGGGGGAACCAAGATTCAATGAAACATTTTATTCATCATGCTAAAATAAAACATTCCATAATCCATTTTTCTTCATTTTTTTCAATTGTTCAGAAAAAAACCAAAAACGGCTTTGGAAAAAAATGGGGGGAAACGTCCCCCCCCCTATTTTTTCTGGTTTTTTTCCAGGCCTTCACATCTCTAGATATTTCCATGCCTTGCAGACCGCTAACCTGGCACTTGGGAACAGCAGCTCTGAAGTGCATGCCTGGCTCAGCACCTCCTCCACTCCTGTGGCTCTGGGAAGGATTGAGGACAGGGAAGATTGTCTGAGTGCCAACCAAGAACCCAGGCAGCTGGTGTGGGGATCTCCAAACCTGGGGTAAAAATGCCCAGGTCTGATGGCTCATCAGGCTCAGTGGAAGTGTGGAGATCTACTGGAATGTCCAGTATCCCTTGCTCCTCATCTGAGGAGACCTCATGTTTGAGGTCTAAACAGGGATGAACCCTGACAGCACATTAGAATTTCAACAATCCTGTTTGGAAGAGTTATTACCTCAAAATCTCAACACCTGTGGGGGATTACCTTGGAGACCATAATCATAGTACTTACATCAGAACTTTTAAAGAATTTTTTTTTTAATACAGGGGCCTGGCATAAGAGCTGTTTATCAAAATTTCAGAATAGCTAAATATTAGTCTTGTGCAAAACTTGTATATTAAAAAAATCAAATGTAAATGAGTGTTGTTCCCCACCACCACCAAAACCCCTCACAAGATTCCGTAGAATTATAGAAGAGTTGGAAGGAGCCTATAAGGCCATTGAGTCAAACCCCCTGCTCAGAGCAGGAATCTAAGTTAAACCATACCTAAGAGGTGGCCAATGAACCGATTGTGAATCTTGCAGTCCCTCTAAAGGTCCTTTTTGTTGTGCATTCATATTATTTTTACTGATGATGGTATCAAAGCAGTTATACATGATCTCACTTTCAATATTGTTTGTGCTTGCAGAACCTTTGGGGCAGACATACTGCTTTGTTTCCAATCAGTGCCTGTTCCAAAGCTTGCTACTGAAGTCATGTAACTTTCCATATCACAAATGTTCCAGGTTTTGGGGGGTGCGGGTTGTCCCGCTTTTGTTGTGCAATAGTTCCCCTCCAGATGGCAAGAAAGTGGTAACAGAACTAATGAAGCAAAATTATGTGTGAATGGTCCAGTCCAAATCCACCACTAATGGGCTATAATTGCATCACTGGCATGTTGCAGAATACACCAGGAGAAAAAAAATCACCAGTCTGGAGGGATCCTTGAAAACCAAAGACTAGAAACATTTGCTCTTTCCCACTTCTGCTGAAAAAGATTAAGTGGAAGATGTATGTGCACAGGTACAAAAATACCTGTGCACATGCCCACAACAGAAAAAGGTAGTGGAGGGCAAGGAACTAGTTCCTGAGAGATGGGGCTAGAACACACAGCAGGGAAACATTCTATCACGGATCATCCAGTGGTGTGGACAGGACAGCAGTATAGCTATGAAAAGCAGACAACTTAAACCCTGTTGTTTTTAGAGGGAGCTTTGCACACCAGCAGCCACACACACAGAACAATCAGGTGTCAACACCCCGTTTGTGAAATATTGTCCCCATCTGGAAGCATCCCAAGTATAAAAACAGAACGCAAGCAAAGAGCATAACAGTACAATTCCCACAGCAGTATCAAATAGCCATAGAAACATTACTATTAAATATCAGCAAAATCTAAGAACTAGGTTGTACAACTGAAACCTTTCTGAAACTGCCAGGTCTTAGCCAAACAACAAAAGTATAGCATTATGGCCTGACAAACTTCTCTAATGAGGAATTCCACAAGGTGATGCCACTACCAGCAAGGCTCTGCTCCTAGTGGACGCCTGTTACCAAGAGCAAAGCCTCAGATGTTGAACGAGCAGACACAGGGACACATATAGAAGAGGATAGTCCTTAAACTATCCAAGTCTCAAGCTGTTTAGAGTTTTAAAAGGTTAAAAACAGCACCATGAATTATTGATACCACAAGATGGAATATAGAGAATAGGATGGTAAGTGGGGAGAGACATACCATTCAAATCAGAATTTTCAAATCTGACCCACACAATTTTCTCTTTTTCTTCTGTTGGAGTTGTGCCACTGTAGGCCTACAAGGAAAAAAAGGTTTCAAAATATTTGTATTGTTTACCAAAGATGATAACGCACAATAAACAATAAAGTTGTTATATCAATTTTGCAATAATTAAAAATAGCCTGTACAATTATTTACATCTACTAATCCAACAACTGGGGCCTGCAACAAAATCTTGTAGTATATCCTCCCTCCTAAGAGACGTACTGATGTTCCAGCCAGCTGTTCTGTTGAGGCAGGGCTGAATTCGGGCAGCCCAGTACCTTCCTTCTTGTTTTTCAGTGACCCCGTCTGGATACAATGTAATTTGCACTCACCACTTAAATTAATTATTAGGAGGAGCTTTTAAAAGTTTACAACACAATAAAGCCATAATATTGGTTAAAAAGGTAAGGCTATCATTGGAAAATGGCAGGTTTAATGGCCATGCTTAATCGCAATCGGTTCTAAGTAACCCACTTTGTGTCCCTGCTCAATGAGAAAAGTAACACATATTTAATAAGCCATGTACCAGACTGTGTTAAGAAATATTTGTGCTTACCTGTGGTACAACATCTTGCAGAAATGTAACAACACTTTCCATATATGACTGTTCGCTGGACCAAAAAAAGAGATGAGAATCCATAAATACTTATTTTCTGTTATATTATCCCAACTTTTCTCTACAGAGCTCAAAGCAGTTGCCTGGTCCCCCTATCTTCACAACAGCCCTGTGAAGTAGGCTGGGTAAGAGAGTGTGTGGCTGTTAAAGGGCAGAAAAAAACATTTTCAAGGAGAGGCCACGGTTCCCAAGGGTAAGAATCATACCTGAAATCTTCACGTGGGAAAGAGCCAAAGGGGGCAGAGGGGAGATGTACAAGGTGATATTTGTGTTTAGCCTTAACCCAAAAAACTAGCAAATAAGTTCACAAAACAAATAAAAAACTCAAATAAAACAAGGAACAAGATATGAAAGCTAAGAAAAAATACTAGCAATGATCCACATGCAATAGATATAAATAATAATCCAGGTAAACTAACAATAAAATACTATCATGAATATTAAGTTCATAAGAAATCATATTAAAGAACTGAATGTGTTTCAGCCTAGTAGAGCATCCTCGCAGTATCAGTGCATATCTACAACCTCTTCAGCTGACATGCTTGGGGAATAATGCACATGGGGGGATACTGAAGGAAAAATATGCTCATTATAATAAATGCAGGTTCAGCAACGGCCAGACTGAAAAATGTAGAGAAGTAGAAAGCATGTTTGCTGAATATGAACTTGCTAAAAAATTGTTCAGGTTATTTTGTAACTATTCATATTTATTTGGCACCTCATACAAAACAATCCTCTAGGCGAATCACAGAAAAGCAAGGGGAAGAAACAAAGGGCGGTATCCAGTGCACTTGTCCTGTCAGCGCTAAGATTTATGCTTGCACAATGGAATTTCCCCTCCTATTCCCCCCCACACCCCCGACAATTTTTTTCTGGAGGGTTGGGGAAAAACTCAGAACAGATTTTAGAGGGTGCAGTGGGAGAAGAGGAGAAGGGTGAGGTTCTGCTGCGCAAGCGTAAATCCTTGTGCTAATGGAACGAGATGCTTAGCGCTACACTGGATACAAGCCAAAGACTTAAAATCAATTCATTATTATTATTTTGCTCTTCCAAACCATCATATAAAGATGCTGATACTACGCTGATCCCTGTTCTCCCCTGTGAAATCCACTCCACAGACATAAACCCAACTGGTTTAACACCAGGTGTGCAAGGAGTGCAGAAAGAAGGGAACATAGGCCAAGCAGAAAAGATCAGTACCCTTATTTTGTAGTCACTCCAGAACATAAAGAGGCAAGGATGTCTAACAGAATTAGACAAATTAATGGAGAATAAGGCTATCAAAGACTACTAGCAACAATGGCTATATTCTGTATTCATTATTGGAAGCAGTATGCCTCTGAACAACAGTTGCTGGGAATCACAAGTGGGGAAAATGCAGTCGTACTCAGGTTCTGCTAGCAGGCTTCCCACAGGCATCTGGCTGGCCACTGTGAGAAAAGGATGCTGGATTGCATGGGTCCCTTGGGCCCGATCCAGCAGGCAAACACTTCTTACGTTCTTAAAAAGGAATAGCTGCCCCCAAATAGATGAGACTGCTGTAGCTGGGTGTAACCTGCTTGTCCTTTCTAATAGTGTGTGCGCGCGCACATGTGTCAGTCTCATTTAACAAAGGCAACACTATACTGCCTGTAAGATATCAATGATTTAGGTAATCATTAAGGCAGGGGCAGGAAACCTGTGCCCTTCAGTTGTTCTTGGGCTCCATCTCCCATCAGCCCCAGCCAGCATGGCAAATCTAATTAAAAATCTAATTAATAAATAAAATAAATTTAAAAAATAGTCAGTTGATAGGAGTTGGAGTCCAGCGTCATCTGCAGGGCCAGAGGTCCCCTGCCACTGCATCAAGAGGCAAGGATAATAGAAATGTGTTTGAACTTTTCAACAGCCTCTGCAGGGGGAGACACATTCTTTTAAGTATTATTTTCCATTTGCAATTCCAGGTGAACCATACAGAATTTTTCTACCTACAAAGGGCTCCAAACACTTACGTGACAGCCTGTGGACGAACCACCACTCCTCCAGTACATCGGCTTGGGCGGCGAGGAGACTCAGCAGCCATTGCTGATCTGTAGATCCCTGCATGAAGGAGAACATATTTTAGTCCTTTTTACAGAATGCCTCAAAGCTTCCCACTCAAGGGACCCTATCTTCCACACAGCAGCGCTATTTAAACAAGAATCATATGACACCATTCCTTCAGGAACTGCATTGGCTGCCTATACATTTCCAGGCCCAATTTAAGGTACTGGCATCAGAGTATAAAGCCTGAACTACTCGAGACCCAAATACATGAAGAAGTCCCTCTCCCAATATGTGCCAGCCTATACCCTAAGATCAGCAAGGGAGGCTCTTCTTAAGGTTAAGCCTGTGGATGAGGCATGTCCTGTGGCTGTGCAGCAAAGGGTCTTATCCACAGCTGCACCTCGACTGTGAAACTCTCCCTTTCACTGTTTCACTGTCCCACTTACTGGTGATCTTCCAATGCCAGCTGAAGGCATTTTAATTTATTCAGGCTTCGGAGATTTAAGGATGAAAGTCTTCTGTTGTATATAATGTTTTCAGTGTGGTTTTAGAAGTGTTATGACTGTAGTTTATAGGATTGTGTGTGGCAAACCACTCTGGGGCTTAGACAGTCAAACAGTAGGGTATTAATAAACAAACAGCTGAGTGGAAGAGCACTTGCTTTTCATGTGGCAAGTCCCAAGTTCAATCCTGGACTCTACAGTTAAAAGGAAGAGGTAGCAAGTGATGGGAAAAAGCTCTGCTGGAGAGCTATGAGGGATGTCCAATATGGTGTCCTCCAGATGTTGTCAGACTAAAACTCCCATCATCCCTGACTAGCAGCCATGCTGGCTGGGGCTGATGGGAGTTGTAGTCCAGCAGCATCTTGAGGGCCACAAGTTCCCCATCTCTGCTTAAGTGTTTGTGAGTGATAAGAGCAGATCCGTGACCTCCCTGAGCTCTCTGGCTGCTGTCTCTTTTCATATCAGTCCTGCTGGAGCATCTAGATATGTGAAGCTATTGTTGAGCTGCAGATGAACACTAGTCCATAGCAGTTAAACAAAAAAAAGAGAGTTGTTAAAGCACAACGATATGCAGGCATCAACTGGCAAGCAAATTTAAAGAGGAAAACAAAATAAATATTTAAAGTGTTTTAATTTCTGTGAAGTACACTGCCCTGGGATCATAACTGATGGAGGTCAGTTTAGAAGTTGAGTAAGTGAACAAAAAAAAATGCTTCTGCTTTATGTCAAATACCTTGAGGCCATCACAACATCACCAGCTAATGCTGAAGACAAAGAACAAGTGTCGTGTAGTGGCAAGAGCATCAGGCCAAACCTAAGGAGACGAGGTTAATTGAAGCTATGACGTTCACTGAGAAACCTTTGGCCAGTCACACTCTCTCAGGCCAACCTAATGTTATTTTGAGGGTAAAATGGGAGAGGGAGAAGACCTCTTGAAGAAAGGGTGAAATAAAAATGGACAGAAGCCTTCCTTACTGTGCAATGAACAACACCTTCCTTAGTCATCAGCCTTTCCCCAAAAAACCTCACATTTTGTGGATGGAATTGTCCTTTAGAAACACCGTTCCCACCCCACTCCACCTTGACCAATCAGGCTTTGAGATGATTATCACTTGCAGGCGTGTGACCAGCCAACCAGCAAGCAGACTTTGAAGCTGGCCTTCCAACTAGCAGTAAATTGCTGGTGCAGAGCAATAGGACACCTAACCCTGAATGGATGATGCTCGATTATCAACACTTGCTGAGTATTTAATTGCCCCTTGTGAAAAAAGAAACAGGAGGGCAATCAGTGCAAACAGCATCCCAGAGGCTCACTGGGTTTTCCCCCGAAGGTAATTAGCCTGCTCTCATAGAACAGATGGGAGTCATTATAATATATAGCCAATCAACACACATCCCACATACACTTCATAACACCTTTCCAGGAAGAGCTACAATACTGAAAAACAATATTAACTAGTTCTCCTCTGTATCACCCTCCTTGCCTTCCTTGAAACACAGAAGCCACCTAACTGAAGCAACATACGTCAAGACTAGCCTCGGTTCCATTTTAAATGCTATACTGCAAATGTTTTAGCCATTTTAAAAAGGCCCCAAAACAAAAACAAAAACAAGCCTATCTCCTCACTCATACATATACAACACAGTGACCAGCAGGGGGCTACAGTGCACTTCGATGACCTAAAAATCTGAGCCTGGCACAGCTGCATTAATGCTGCTTAGAAACATAGACACCAATGTTAACACACATACCCCAGTGGTAGTTGCCAACTCCTGCTAGGACACAAAGCAGTTGGTATATCCCACTCCAACCCACTTCTCCATATGCCTGAACACTCAAATAGCAGCAAGGGATTAAAATTGTGAGCTTTCACAGATTTGTACTGTATGAAGTGGGAAAGCCTTCATCCTATATCCCCACCACCACTTTCAGCTGTCCTCATTAACACTCTGGCCCCCACCCCTTCAACTAAAGTTCACTTCCTTCCACCCCTATGTTTCCAACTACCCACTTCCTCCTAAGCCTTTCCCATCCACCACTTGCCTCCAATGCCCCCCCTCATCCAATTATACCTAAATGCATGCGTATATTTATATATAATGTACACAAACGATGTACATAGGAAGCTACCTTACACTGAGTCAGTCCATTGGTCCATCTAGCTCAGTGTTATCTACACTGATTGGCAGCTGGAGACTGAACCTCTACCAGTGAGCTACAATTGTCCCTTGTACTATCCTTAACTGGCTTTTTGGGGCTGCTCCCATCTTTTAGTAGGCTATTTTTAAAATTGCTCCATAGTTTCCTCCTTGCTGGTGTTATTGCATTTTGCTTTCTGTGTTCATGCCATACATACATCTCTGTATTCATGTGCACAGTACATGCAAGTGCATGCACATGTGACATACACAGATGTGTATGTGGTGTGTGTATGTACTGCATGTAGTTAAGGTAGTCATGATGTCCATACGAAAAACTCCAAAATTCACATTAGGACAATACCTTTATTAGGTCAACCAAACTGTCACACACACCCCAAAAAAAGTACACAAAGCATTCAAGTTCTCTAGAATGTCATCAGACTGGATGTACAAAAAGCAGAGGATGAGGAGGGATGGAGGGGAAAAAGCTGACTGATGTTGAAACCACAGAGTCTAGATTTAGTTAGTCTGAAGATGGAATGTGACACAGGTTTTTAGATTGCTCTGCAGAGCCCTGACATTTTGTGGGAGGGCGGAGTACAAACACTTTTATAAAATACATTGTGTGTGAGAGTATGTATAGTACAAATATTTGTTTTTATATGAACCACTTTGAGCACAGATATGCAGGATATAAATAAGTCAACTGACTATATACACACACCTGTGTATAAGTACATATCACATGTGTGTTAATATCATTTACAAAATGTTTCTTATGAAGCATCTCAAAACAATTGTACAACACCATAAAAGCAAATACAAAACAACTGTATATAGAAAAACAGCTAAAAAGAGTGGCCTACCAAAGCTTCTTGGGGATGTTATGGGGGTTGTTTTGTTCTGTTTTTATAGTATATAATGTACGTATACATATATATACTTTCATTGTGTGAGTATATATTATGTATAAGCTTGAATGAAGTTCTTTTTGTTGTTTTCAAAACTGTCTATCTATACATATACACACACATACATTTCATAGTGTGTGTATATATATAAATACACAAACCCAATGCAGCTACTGACTCATAAACATTATCTCACAGAAAACATCTACTTTCAGATTTTTTTTTTGCCAGAAACCATTTGGTCACCACAAAAATACAAAGAACATAGAAGCACATTTTAGCACAGGTGCCCCCCCCAGCACATGGGGCCTCCTGTTGTCCCATGAAACACCTCACCTTCAGCCACAAAACAGAAGCATGTTTCTGTGGAAGCACATTTTAGCCCAGGTGGTCTGAGGCAAGGACGTTTCACAGAGGGACGTTTTACACTTTTACAGAAACACATTTCAGCACGGGGGGGGGCTTATTGCGCGACGATATTCACACAATACCTACCTCCTGCCACAAAATACTTACCTACCTACCTCCCCAGTGCTCCTCCTCCGCGCTCGTCGCCCCTCAACACCCCCTTCCCGCAGCTGCCAAGCATTTCCTACCCTACCCTCACAAAAACCCCACACGTAGGCAGCTCCCCGAGACGTTTCTTTCCCCCACCCCATAAAACAGGGGCTCCTCAGCCCCCACCCCTCAATACTGCCCTTCCCCCCTTACCGTTCCTGTCAGGCTCAACCTCTCCCCTCCCCCTTTTTTTCTCCCTCAGCGGCCAACTATTAGCCCAGCCCCCTCCTTCCCACCTGCCGCTGCCGTCGAGGCTTCTCGCTTTTTCTCCTCACTGACAGTGTTTGGCACCCTCTCTACGGCCACCACGCCGACAGCCAATGGCTTACCAGAGGAGGCGGAACGTGTTGAGGCTGCTCCTCCAATGGCTGCCGGGGACTCTGACAGAGACGTCAGTGACACTGTGGGTGGTTGCACGTCCATCGCTATCCCCTCGCCAGCCTGTCTCCTTCTACCCATTCGTTTCGAGCAAGGTAGGTTGAGAGAACTTAATGGTGTGAGGGGGGGAATACGCTTTGGGCACGCCCACCTGGAGGAGTTTTTGTTTACATCCGGGGCTCAAAGGGGAGAGGCGCTAGAGCGCAGGCAAGGATAAGTCACAGCCGGCCCAAGCGAAGTCAACGCGGCCAATAGGCTTCGAGGGCGTCAGAGAGGCTTTAGCCACGCCCACCGGTGATGACTTGTGCGGTTGTTTACCTCTTTTCCATTTGGCGAGTGGGGAGGAAGGCGGCGGGGAGGAAGCGAACGGGGCGTGTGACGGTAGCGCGCAGCGACGGAATGACGTAAAAACAAGAGGCCGACAGGAACCATAGAGACGGAAATAGAGTTGCACAATATCTACCCGATTTCCGGTGTAAAAAGTGTGTGCGAGTGTGTATAATATATATAAATTATATGTTATAATTATATATTATATATATTTATATTAATATATATGCATATATATATACTTGTACAATATTATATTAAAATTATATACACAATATATGCATACACACACACTGGTACAATATTTTTTATAACTCTGTAGTTGTCTTTTTCTGTTTGTGTGTCTTCTATACTCTTAATTGGGTTCCCAATAGGGATCGGCACCATAGAGATATCAAGAGATAGTGACGCCCACGCCCATGGAACCCGCCGCGTGCGGCTGGGAATCTGAAATACTACTAGAAAACCTTTGATACCTTATCCCTTTGGAGAGCTACACCCAATCAAACTGTTGCAACACAGACACAGCGAAGAAATAGGACTTGAAATTATAGAGGCTAGAAGGGCAGAGAGAACTAGAAGACAAGGCTGGGTGCACATCTCACCTATGATCTCTATGTTGTGCGTGCCACATAACAAATCGTTCTGGCGGCAGCGAACACACTGGCCAAGATCCCAGTGGTGGTGTAGTGATTTAGAGGGTTGAATTAGGAAATGGAACACCACGGTTCAAATCCCCATCCAGCCTTGCAGATGACCTTGAGACCAGTCAGTTTCTCTTAGCCTAGTCTACTCCACAGGGTTGTTGTGACGATGAAAGGGTGGGTGGAGAACAGTGAGTTTGAAGGAAAGGAGACATACAAATGAATCAAAATAAGCTAGTTTAGGGCTGAGGGAGATAGCAGAGTTGGTGGCTCAAACCACTATTTTTGTTTCATTCTTTGCACGCACATAATAGTGACAGAGAGAAAAGAGGACAGTGCTCACTGTGGTCACTCATGCATTTACCACAAAGACGACAGATTTGCAAAAAAATGCATCTAATTTATTTATAGAGATGCAAATTAAGAAATAATTACTATACTTGAAGTAGAAATGCAATGTCTCTCTCACCATCCTGGGTAAGAACTAGAGCCAGATGACCCATCTATCTGCTCAGTCTGCTGTTCAAGTGCTCATTGCTGATGGGCAACTTCAAGCCGCCCTCCCTCAAATTTTTATGGTCAGACCAGACTTGGACAGGGCAGTATGTACTCTATAGGGTTTCCTCTGTAAAATAAGCCAGTCACTCTAGTGTAGTGAGCTCCTGCACCTTTACTTATGTAACAGCCTGCCTTACCAGATCTTGTCTATGAAACGCTTTTTAAGCACTCAGAAACTACTTTATCTTTATAAGTACCTTGAATCTGTTTAATTTGCTTTTACGTGCTCCTGTTTTTATACTGTTTTATTGAATTTAGGCTGTGTCTTTGTTATCAATTAATAATAATATTTATTAGTTGATTTCCTTGCAAAGTAACCCAAAGCAACTTACAAGATTGTTTTTATACTACACATGTTCACTGCTTAAGAGATTTTAAAAATATTAAGTTGTTTAGAAATGCTTTTAATTAAATAAATATTGGAGCAAGGGGGGGGAGATAGTTGTTCCCAAGTAACTGGGAATACATGGAAGATGTGAACTTTGTAATCATCTATTAACAATCTGTTAAGGCAGCCTTCATCAACCTGGTACCCTCCAGCTGTTTTAGTGAAGGACACCTCCCATCACCCCCACCCAGCATGCCCAATAGTTAGGAATGTTGTGAGTTGTCATCCAAAAGTTGGAGGGCACCAGGTTGAGAAAGGTAGGAGGCTCAAATTAGAAAGAGTGACAGCTCTAAATGCTAAAAGTGATCATTACAGCAGGGACTGAAAAGGAGAAGTGGGAAATTAACTATTGTGAATTTGGGCACAAATATTTGCAAACTGCTGTTCGTGCTGAAGAAAGAAAGTTCTTTCTTCATGCAGAGTGTAATTAACTTGTGAAATGTATGGATGGTGAAACAGCCATGAACAAAAAGAGAGAAGTTTCACATTTCAAAGGTGATTGTGTACATTTACTACAGGAAGCAAGGGTTAGATGCTTTTTCCTTAATGAATTTGGGTGTAGCCAGAATCCTGCGGGACTGGAGAGCAAGGAAGCCTTCCTCTCCCTGCTTTTGCTATCAGACATCACTCATGCTATTTTAAAACAAAAAATCCAAGATTGTGCCTTCTGGAAGGGCAGGATACAAATTTAATTAATAAACAAACAAACTGAAGAGCCCTGTTGGATCATACAAAAGGGGTAGCCAGCCTGATGCCCTCTAGGTGTTGAGACTCCAGTTCCCATCAGCCGCAGCCAGCATGCCCAAGGGTCAGGTATGATGGGAGATGTAGTCTGACAACATCTGGAGGGCACCACATTGGCTACCTGAGTCTAGCATCCTCACAGTGAGCAACCAAATACCTCTGGAAAGCCCATTGAAGGCAGCCTCTCGTTCTGTTTTGGACCCCAACAGCTGGCCCTCAGTGGTATACGGCCTCTGATCCTAAAGGTTCCCAATAGCCGTTGTGACGGGTCTCAGGCAGAGAGATCTTTCTCACCACCTGGTACCTGAGGTCCTTTTGATGTCTAGGATCAAACCTGGGACATTCTATATGCAAAGTGTATGTTCCACTACTCAGCTGCGGTGTCTCTCTGGACTATTTAGCCCAGGACTGTCGACACTGACTCGCAACTCTCCTGGCAGGAGGGCTTTTCCACCAGCTGCTACCTCATCTTTTTAGCTGAAAATGCCGGGCAATCGAATATACAACCTTCTTCGTGCAAACCAAGCACTCTAGAACACAAGAGCCCTGTTGAATCAGCCAAGGGCCCATCAAGTCCAGCATCCTGTTCTCAGAGTAGCCGACTTCTATTAAACCTGCCTTGTACTGAGTCAGACCACCAATCCATCAACCTCAGTACTGTCTACACTGGCTGACAGTGGCTTCCCAGGATGTCAATCAAGAGTCTTTTTCCCAGCCCTGCCTGGAGATGCCAGGGATTGAACTGGGGACCTTCTGCATGCAAAGCACATGCTCTACCACTCAGCTACAGCCCTTCCCCAAAGCCCACAAGCAGGACATAAGCACAACAGCACTCTTCACACTTGCGATTCCGAGCAACTGGCATCCAGAGGCATGCTACCTTCAACAGTGGAGGCAGACCATAGCCATCATGGCTAGTAGCCACTGACAGCCTTCTCCAGGAATTTGTCTAATCCTCTTTTAAAGCCATCCAAGTTAGTAGCCCTCACTACATATTTGGCAGCAAATCCCATCATTTACAACGATGCTCCAAGTCCTTCCTGTGAAGCATAGACTGAAACTTCACCCGAGATCCTACAGCTCAATAGGTCAAGACTTGCTCCAGATCTGAGTCCCGACACAATCAAATTCCTCTATTCCATTTTCATGTATGGCAACAGAATGTGGCTCTAACACAAGCTTTGCGTGACCTTGGATCGCAGCCACTGTGTTTTTTTAGAAAATTAAAAAAGGAACAGAAAGGCATCCTGCCAAGTTTTTTGCTAGTTTTATTTCATTATAAGTATACATGGTTCAACATATGCCAAGAAAACTAGAAAACTATCCCAATAACTTAAGAACTTATGGTGGAAATATCACCATCAAGAGCACCATCCATTGTTGGAACAGTAAAATATCTCATGCTTGTAAAAAGGAATGTATAGTATTTCCAAATGTGTCACTAAAAGAAAAGAAAAATAAAAGCCTTCCAAAAATTGACGGAAGCCAAGAATTGACGGAGGAAATCTATTTTTGTTGTTCTTGTTGTTGTTGAGCTAAAATATTGGCCCTTCCTCTTACAAAAAAATGAAAAATACATACTGCATAGTATTTTAATTAAAATACAGACACCAGCACTGAGCTGTGTGATGACGATTCGGCATCTCTTCTGCATACATTTCATTTCTGAATAGAGAAATCTAAAAGTTAATAAAGAAAGAAAATAGACCTAGTATTATATTCTCTAATAGGGTACACTCCAGCCAGAACGTATTAAGTACTACGAAAATACATTATCTTCCATTCTGTTTAATAATTTACTTTCATTAAAAAGTTGTGAGGTCCTCACAAGAAGTTTATACAAATTCATTACTTTGTACTAAATTCATCACCACCGCACCCTCCCCCCAAAAAACCATCGTCTAAAATCAAGGTGGTTTTTTTCTTCTGTTTTTTTAGCCCTGTTGTAACAAGTATGCAAAAAAAAGTTAGGTGGGGAGACTACATTTTGTATGAAGGAATATAAATTTACACACGTTTTTACAGCAAACTCATTATCCTATGAACGTCTACAAAATTCACAGTTATATTACAAGCAAGTACAAGGCTGAGATAAAGCTGTTCAAATACCAACCTGACCCTCCCCCCCAAAAAAGGTTTTCTACCTTAAAAAATAAAAATAAGAACTGAACAAGAGAGAGAAAAAATGCCATTTCAAATTATCTGCACTGAAACTTCATAACTTTGAAGTGGACTGGAACTAAAACTGTGTTATTAACCGACACCCCTTTCAGCAAACGCAAAGCGCTTTCCTGGGCTGGTGGAACAAGGGGTTCGCCAGCTTCTTCTGTCCTCGAAGGCTACGGCGCATGACGAGCTTACTGGGGGTTTTGTGTTGGGGCATCGAGGAGGCTAAAATTTCAGGCTGGACTCCAACGTTCCTCACCAAGCCTCTCTTAGGCTTCTTCAGCACAGGCCCAGAATTGGATTCTTCCAATGTCCTTTTGAAGCTTGCTGCCATCGGAATCCTCTCCGCCTCCTGCACTTTGGTTGGCTCGCTTGGACATACCTTGAAGGCCTTTGCATCTGCGTTCCCAGAACGGGAAGGAGAGAGGGTCCCTGGCAGGCTCCGGCCGTGGGAATCACGCACCCTCAACCCAAATGCTCGCCCGCACTTCCCCTCCTGCAGCGCCAGATCCCTGTTAGACGCCACTGCTAATGGCGGGGGGCTGCCCTTGGAGACCTCACTGAGGGCCTCGGAAGGTTTACTCAAGACTGCGTTGCTACGTGTCAGCGAAGGGATGCTCTCAGGGGAGCTCAGCCGTGGCCACAAGTCCTCTTCTAAAACCTGATGGGATTCGAGAGAGAAAATCATGTAGCTGCAAATCCAAAAACTCAGTTTCCAAAGAACAAAACCCAGTCCCAATGAGTCCCATATCTATACAGTCACCCCATAAGTCTGGAGTGGTCAGATCATCCGAGAGGTGGAGATGATGACATACTTTAAACGCCTCTTAAAAACATACATATTTACTCAGGTTTTCCTTTTTTTTAATTCCTTGGCTTTCCTTAGCAAAGGTGTCCTAGCCAGCTAAGTTTCACTCAGAGTAGACCCACTGAAATAAATGGACCCAAGACCCATGTCCTTTATTTTTAAGAGGTCTTCTGAGTAGTACTAGATACAACCCAGAGTTTCCTCAGTTTTTTAGGAAGTTTTACTGAATATTATTGTTGTGCTCTTGTATCGGGTATAAGGGGATCTTTCGACCTCTCCCATCATCCCTGGCCATTGGCCAGGCTTGCTGGGGCTGATGGGAGTTGCAGTTCAACAACATCTGGAGGGCCAAAGGTTCCCCCACATGTGCCTTACATGGTATTAAAACTTACTTATGCTTGATTTCAATTCAGCCCAATTTATGTAAACCACTTAGAAATCCTGCCACATTAACGCCGATTTCCAGACCAGCAACACCTAAGGTAGTTCTGGGTATTTTCTTGGGAGGGCTCTGGCTGGTTTTTGGGACAGGGCTAAAAGAAGCAGTCCCTGTGAACCTTTGCCTGGCAGCAACAGCAAAAAGCAACCAGCAGAGGCTGCACCATCTGTGCTGGGGTGATGAAACTATTTTCTTGCATTTTTGTACTGGAATGTTTATTATGTTTGTCATTAATTGATATGTTTTAATTGATTGATAGTTTATTTTATGATGCCTTGAAATGTTATCATGTTTATGTAATTCTACTGAGGGTTTATTTTGTTGGATTCTTATGTTTTGGAATGTTTTTTAGTATTTGGTTGTTACTGATGTAGCAATTTGCATTTTTGTTCTGTTGTGAGCTGCTCTGAGCATATTTATATAGAAACGCAGCATATAAATTTAAATAATAAATAAATGAAAGGTATAAATAGATAAATAAATGATCATATATACGACTTCATGTATACAAATAGCAAACTCATTTCTCCAAGATTGGTTATGTAGCCAAAAGGGCATCAGCCCAAGCACAAGAGGGAGCAATCTGTCGGCCCTGCGGAAACCTAAATGTCTACATATATAGAGATTAAAAAAATCAAGGGGAAAAAGATTCAAAATCAGTTTAGTGGGGACTGTGCACGCTCAGTGGCCATGAGATGCTGACCGTTTAGGTGGTGATCGGCACATAAAACTAGGGGGAAACAAGAAATGGAATGGAGTACTCCAGAAAAGGTCATGACTAACTGGCTGGCATCCTGAAAAAGAGTACTCCACCCTGCAACAGTTTGTTTCAGGCTCCATTTGCTTTATTTCTGAAATACATTCCACAACAATCCTAAAAATAAAAAATATTAATATAAGCCTTGGTTGACAAGCATTCAAGTCCCCTTTTTTGAGATAAAAAAAAATTACCCAGGATGCATGGTCACTGCTGAGGGCAGCAACCCTGTACCTCCTCCCTATGTTACCTTGCAATCGGGTGCGGACCTGGAGTGTCTTGGAAAAGGGCATGGCTGGCACCCTGACGAGGACCACTCTGCATTTTGTTGCAGGTCCCACCTGTCAGTGGGTACTAGCCATGTCAGCTGAATGGAACCTTCCTGCTCAGAAGCAGTCTACCTCTGAATGCCAGCTGCTGGGACAAACAAGGAAGGGCCTCCTTTTTCATGCTCAGAGGCAACTGGCTCAATGCTGTTGGGAATGGAGTAGTGGAGTGCACATGCCCTTTGCGCTAACCTAACAAGGCGTTCCTTCTGTCCTGATGTACATTCACTGCTTTGCAGTGATGTCATAGGAAAATTGAAAGCTGCCTATTTCAATGTCAGACCATTGGTCTCTCTAGCTCAGCAATGTCCAGGTGTGGAGGGAACCTCTGGCCCTCCAGAGGTTGCTGAACTACAAGTCCCATCAGCCCCAGCCAGCATAGCCAATGGCCAGAGATGACAAGAGTTGTAGCTGAGCAACATCTGGAGGGCCAAAGGCTCTCTGCACCTGGATCTACACTAACTGGCAGCGCCTCTACAGGGTTTCGAGCAGGACTCCTACCTGAAGATGCCAGGGATTGAACCTAAGATCTATTCTGCCCTGGGCTACAGCCCTTTCCCTATGTCAGTGTATCAAATTCAGTACAAGTGCCAGGAATTCCTTCTGTGCTGGCTGAGCTGATGGGACCTGTAGTCCAAACATCTGGTGGGCACCATGCTGGCAAAAGCTGATGTGTTAAATCAACACAGATGAGAGAGGTGAGTGGGCTACCTCCACCCTCCTCCATCACCCTCCACAGCTGGGAAGGCATGGGAAACCTCTGGCCCTCTAGATGTGCTCTTCAGGTGGGGGCCTCCTGCAGATACCATCTTATCAGGAGATCTGTTCCACACGGAAGCGGACCTTTGGTGTAGTGCCACCTCCCCTTTGGAGTTCCCTCCCCTTAAATATTAGACAGGCACCATCTCTGTTATCTTTTTGGCACCTACTGAAGACTTTACTCTTTCAACAAGCCTTTTAACTAGAGACCTTATCCCAGTCTGCATCTGTACTGGAGTTGCTTTTTAAGATGTTTTTAAAGCTTTTTAAAAAAGTTTCATTTTAATATATTTTAAAGTCTACATTTAAGATGCTTGAGAGTGTGTCGTTTTAATATATTTTAAAGTCTACATTTAAGATGTTTTAGAGTGTTTTTAGTGTTTTTGTTTGCCGCCCTGGGCTCCTACAGGGAGGAAGGGTAGGATATAAATTTAATAAATAGATAAAATAGATCTTGCTGAGCTACAACTGCATCATCCCATCATCCGTGGCCATCGGCCATGCTTGCTGGGGCTGATGGGAACTGTAGTTCAGCAATATCTAGAGAGGGCCAAAGGTTTTCCCAGCATACATGCCCAACATAAATGTGTCGTACCCTGATCTTCCAGGATTCTGCGCTGCACAGGTAGCCTTTGCAAGTACAGAAGGCTCTCTGCTGCAGAGGGTCACCCCCTCCAGTTCATGAGATGGCCAGGACAGAACTAACATGCTCATCCTACACACCTCTCCTCCTCCTTCTCGTGTTTACTTGACAAATGATAAACACCTGAAGAGGGCTAACCTCACCTTTCCATCCCATTCTAGGGAGGCTCTTGAGTGCTGAACCAAAGGTGCACCAAAGGTGAACAAAGACACTGAAACTCATATCCATTATTTCCAATGGGTCTACTCTGAGAAAAACTAGCACTGGATAAAACTCTTAATCCTACAAGACAGAGGTGCTTCCGGTCAGTTCAACAGTGAACACAGCGGGAGGGATTCAGCCAATGATGGATGGGTTGCCCTTCCCTTGAAACCACAACTTCATACTTTGGGAGCGTGTCTGGATTGCTGCAATGTACCTGAGGTGGGGCTGCCTTTCAAAAGTGTCCAGAAACATTGCCCTTTTTTTCAAAAATGGATCAGCTGGGAACACAGGAAGCTGCCTTATACAGAGTCAGGCCACTGGTCCATCTAGCTCAGTAACTGTCTACATCAACTGGCAGCGGCTCTTCAGGCTTTCAGGCAGGGGATATTCTCGGCTCTGCCTGGAGATGCTGGGATTGAACCTGGGACCTTCTGCATGCATAACAAATGCTCTACCATGGAACTGAAACTATGGTCCACAACCCAGAAACTGACTGGACCTGAATATTGGAAGCATGTTGCTCTGTTGCTGAAACAGCCAAACTGGCTCCCAGTGATGTTTCCAGGCCTCGTCTCGGAAGCTAAGCAGGGTCAGACCTGGTTAGTACTTGGATGGGAGACCACCTGGGAATACCAGGTGCCAGAGGCTTATAGGAAGACAACGGTAAACCACCTCTGAATACCTCTTACCATGAATCCCTATGAATATATCCAAAAAGATTCATAAGGTTGCCATAATTTGTAATCGACTTGAAGGCATATAACAACATGGGTTGGAATCAGATTATCTGAAGGGCAGTCTTCTCCACAGAAAACCTGCCTGAATATTAAGGCCCTCCTGGGAGTCCCAAACTCCCACCGAGCTGGGACGAGGGAAAGGGCCTTTTTAGTGGTTGCACCCGGGTACTGAAACTCCCTCTCTAAGGAGGTCCTCCTCACACTTTCCTGGATGGTCTTCCTCTGCAACTTCCTTTTAGGAAGGTCTTCAGTTTCTTCAGGTTCAATGAATTGTCCAGGCAAGATGGAAGAATCTCTCCCCACCCCTTCTCTCTCTGTGGTCTCCAAGAGACGTAGAGGTTTAGCTCTAAGACAGGGCGGCTAACCTTGTGGCCCTTCAGATGCTGTTGGACTCCAGCTCCCATCAGCCCCAGCCAGCACGGCCAGTGGTCAGGGTTGATGGGAGTTGCAGTCTAGCAACACCTGGACGGCCACAGGTCTAGGCGCTACTTTACATTTTCCACAGTGGTCCAAATATAGCATTGCTCTGAGGCATTATGGGAAACTTAGAAGAATGCCTTGACCTAATCACCCAGCACTGTTCAGAATACTAGACAAGAATTAAAGCCGTGAGCCCCACCAGGGCTCTGGGAAGCTGCCCAAAGATTCCAGGTGCTGAAACCAACCTTGGTTTTCTGGGCCAGCTAGCAGAAGGGAGGGGGACGGTAAAGTGGCAGGTTGCAGCTTCTCGGGAACAGTGCCCCCCAAATACTGACCCTCTCCTGTTATACCAATCCCCTTACGCCAGAGGAAATGGAAGAGGTGTACGCTGGGACGTCGTAGGGATGCAGCCCAACCCTGCCGTATGCCCCCCGCTATTTAGAAACAGGAGTGCTGCCTGCTTGCAATACCCCGCCTCTTCATTTTCATGGCCACGCCCAACGTTCTGTTCCTTGGTCACACCAGAATGTGACAAAATGCTGAGCATTTTAGCTTTTCTAGATAATAATAAAAAGGGGAAATTATTGTTATGATCGCTATTATTAGGGAGGATGGTGAGCGAGGAAAGCTCCTCCTTAGCCCCTGGTTTGGCTCAGCCAGATGGGCTCCTCTTCCGCCCCTAGTTTGCCCCCCGATTGGAGAGAGAAGGGGAGAGAGACCCACAAGGCTCATTCCTCCTAAGCACATGGAGACACCTTCCTCTGGCTCAGTGTATCTACTTCCCCTCCAGGCTCAGTTGCCTGCCTTTTTCTGTTGCCCACTATCCTCACATCTGGGGCAAAGAAGAGGCGCCCCATCTCCCCTCACGACGTATTAATTCCAAAACCTCTGGTCTGATGCATGTTTCTCCATTTTCCTGGAGGAGCTCTCCACCTGTTAACTGTCCCCTGCACCCACGCACTGATGCCCACAAAAAGGCACAGAAATACGCAAGCTGTGGTGCCATTTGCATTTATTCTCCTCTGTGCCAAAGCCATCTGTTTGACCTCTGGATCACGACTTGGAGCAATCTGAGGCCCCACTTCCAGCCTTGCGCCCCCTTGCCTCTCTTCCTACACAGACAGGTTTTCTGTTGAGGACAGAGGGCACCAGGTTACTAACAGGATACTTCAGTCGCCACACAGAGCATTTACCCACCCTAAGCTCCATCACGTCCCCCTGTCGTTTTGCAGTCCTTACAATGACCTTGTAAGGTAGGCCAGTATTATTCCCATATTGCAGACTGAGAGGCGGGGGTGGTGGTGGTTTGCTTACGCTAAGAGACAGGAGAGCTATTTGCCTGTGGGAATTCACTCCCAGAGGCAGCAGTGAGGGCCACCAACCTGGGTGGCTTTACAAGGAGATTTAGACAAACGGCTGTTAGCCACAATGTCTATGCTCTGCCTCCATCGTCGGAGGCAGGATGCTTCTGAGCACCAGTTCCTGGGGGACTGCAGGAGGGGAGAGTGCTCTTGCGCTCAGGCCCTGCGTGTGGGCTCCCGACAGGCATCTGGTTAGGCACTGAAATTCAGGAAGGAGAAGAGAAATAAATCCCACCTTTTTTTATTAGCTGCATCTGTACAGAGAGCCTGGAGTATCTCATCCAGATCTGTGTGTTTTCTTTCAGGTTTTTTCCCCTCCCTTTCATTTAGCTTTGCCAAAAGAAGAGATATTCAAAGACTCCGGGGAACACTCAAAAGAGCAAGAGCTATTCAAAGCCTGTGGCGATGATTGCCAGTTGCTTCAAAACACCCCAACCAGCTGAGTGCAAGTCCTCTCCCCCAGAACTTGAGGAGCGGGCAATGGCTCCCTTCCGCCACCAACAACACCCCAAAAGCTCCAACCCAAAACAAGGGGCAGGGGATGAAAACTTATCTTTCCCCAAATGGTATTTTCTTTGATCCACGACAACCAAGTGATCAAACAGAGAGAACTGCGGTGCGCCCCTCAAACACAAAAAAACAAACAGGCGGCAAATCAGGCTGTGTTCACCCCATATGTTTAAAGCACATTCTCCACCCTGGGCACTGTAGTTAAGGGTGTCGGGATTTGCAAGTCTGTGGGAGGTAAACTACAGTTCCCAGAATTCTTGGAAGGGAAGAAATGTGCTTCAAAATATGCAATGAATGTACGGTGCATACGCAGCCTAAGAGACCAGGCCAGCTATTTTTAAAAGGATGAAATGCAGAGCCTGGAGGATGGAGACAGCCAGAGACATTTTGGTGCCTGGGACAATAAACCCAAAATGCCCTCCACTCTGTGGTAAAGAAATCATTAAACAATGGGCCATCTCTTGCCCTTGACCATCCCCCTAAAATCTGCAGATCCTGGAAACTGTAGTTTGTTAAAGGTGCTGGGAATTGCAGGTCTGGGATGGGTAAACTACAGTTCCCAAGATTCTTAGTAGGAGGATGTGCTTTAAATGTATGGTTTGTAGTAAAGTGTTTGGGATGTTTTAAGGTGGCGGGTGTTGTAGCATAAGGAACTGAAGCTGCTAAGAGGCTATTTGTTTGAGGAAGACTCTGTGCATCTTGTAAGTATGGGGTGGGATAATTTGTGGCCTTCAGATGTTTTTGAACTGCCATCATACCTGACCATTTGGCACACAGACTGGGGCAGATGGGAGTTGGGAGTCCAAAAGCATCTGGAGTGCCATGGTTTTCCCATCCCTGGTTCAGCAGAAAGTCAGGTTCACATCCTGCCTTCAAGCAAGGCAGCCATTGAATGTAGAAGCACTGGGGTGACTGACGAAGAGTTAATCATCAAGGCTAACCCTTCAGTTAAATGTTTAATATTTGGACTGCTCGTGTTTCTAGGCTTTTGCTACTGCACGCTCACTCACAATGGCACTCCTGGGGGACTGTTACAGCACCCTCGGAAGTGGGGTGCAGTGGTTAGAGCACTGGACTAGAGGGTGAGATTAAGAACATAGGGAGTTGCCTTAAACTGAGTCAGACTCTTGGGCCATCTGGCTCAATACTGTCTACATTGACTGGCAGCAGCTCTCCAGGGCTTCAGGCAGGGGTGTCTCCCAGCCCTACTTGGAGACCTTCTACATACCAAGCAGGTGCTCTCCCTTTAGTTGCAGCCCTTCCCCTAAAAATAAATTAAGATTCTAGTCCTTCCAGGGTTGTGGTGAGGATAAAATGGGGAGGGGGCGGACCCATGTACGCCACACTGAGCTCCTTGGAGGTCAGGTGAGGTAAAAATCTGTAATGTCTATATATCTATATCTAGACTGATTGGAGTTTATTGATGTTTGTACTGGCGCTTTGATCCTTTCACTGTCACCTTTATCAAAGTTATTGTAATTCTGTATGTAGTATACCACCTCGCTGTATTTTTAATGAAAAAGCGCAGGCTATAAATATTTGAATAAATAAAAGTAAGTTGTCCATCAACATCTGGAGGGGCACAGATATTCCCCCCCCCCGTCTTAACCTCTCAAAGCAATGACTTGGATTCCTGCCCCGACCTCCTTCCTTACCTTGACTGGTGGAGTAGAGCAGCGAGAAGGGGTCATGGTCCACATTTCGGGGCTGCTGTAGGACGGCCCCTCGGCCAGGTTGAAATGCAGCTCCTCCTCACCTTCCAAACTGCTCCGACGGCTGCAGCCCGAAGAGATGCTGATCACGATGGCGCTGGTGTTATCCGCCCGGAGCATGCGCTGCCTCCACCGGCCCAATGCCCGGTTCACCAGCATTTTGGCCAAAGAATGTTGATGCTCTCCCTTTTGGTTCAAAGCAAGGGATGGGGTGGAAGGAGAGAGGGGGAAAGTCACCATCCTGTAACTAGTACTATACATTTTGGAAAGTTGTTTGTTCGCTATGTGTTTGGATCCCTCCTAAGACAGCATAACCAAATTTTGCATGACAGCTTCTGAGATCAAGGAGCACGATGCAAATAGATGCCATTTCGAATCAAGATGGCAGGCTGAACCGTTTAAGATGGCAGGCTGAACCACAGGAAGGTTGGGGGGTGGCAACATATAAATGGGCCTTTTCAGTGGTGCCCCCCCCCAGCTGTGGAATGCTCTCCCCAGGGAGGTACACCTGGCGCCTTCTCTATCCATCTTTAGGCACTAGGCCAAGATCTTCCTTTTCACTCAGGCCTTTAGTATGCTGTCTTAGTACTTTTGGGGGGAGGGTATTTAAATTCTGTACATTGTATGTTTTTAAACTCATTTTATATTTTAGTATGAGGCGACTAACTAACTAACTAAATGGCACTTATTTGGCTTTCTCTGTGTCACACATTCTCTCTCTCTCAGCCATCTTCTCCCCCACCCCTGGCCGCCTACACGAAATTAGCCCACGGACCACATGAAATGAGACCTGGAAGTTTCCTGTCCTCTTATTTTCTCCATGATAAGGTCTAGAAACTTGCTTATAATTTAAAAGGGAGAATATTCTCCCATTCGCTACCTGGCCACTAACAGTCCAGATTTTTTAAAGTTAATTTTAAATTATTTGGGCCACAGGGGAGAATCCTATTGGTTTGGTTTCCACTTAAGTTCATGCTCACCATAAAATACTTTTTCTCTTCATGGTCCTGGCACATAGAAATGGCTTCTTGAGGTGGGATCATGTTCCACAGCCCATCACTGCCCAGGATGATATATTTGTGCTTCTGAGGGTCTAGCGTGTGTACACTCGTGTCCGGCTCGGGAGACACAACAAACTCGCCACTGTAGAAGTCATAACTCCACAGATCACCTGGATTGGGAAGGGGACAAAAACAATGTAGGAAAGTCCAGGAAAAGCTTTCCCGCTCCGTCTTCCTCGTGGTACAGGGTGCTTTTAAAATGTCCACACAGCAACAGCTTAATGAGGGCCGTAACATCTTTCCATGCCTGCCTGCACAGCGGGCGTCCGAAAAACAAAACATTAAGTCTTGACGAGAAAAGCCACTAGGGTTATAGTAAACTAAGTCCTACACAGAGTAGACCCACTGAAATTAATGAACCCAAGTTAAGTCACATCTATTAACTTCAGTGGGTCTACTCTGAGTAGGACTAGCACTGAATACCACCCCTGGTGACTAAATAACAGCATTTTATTCTAATATCAACAGAAACCTCAAAGTGCTGAGGCCCCAAGGCAGGCCAGCCTCTCTTGCTCTTCTTATAACAAAGTCCTGTTGCAACCACACACGCACACCAAAAACCTCCATGCTGTTTTAAAATATTAAGAATCCAAGCTCTTTTGTTTTCTGGACAAAAATCTCACCATTAGTTAGCAGCACCAACCAGCTAGCAGCATTTACAGGAACTCAACAAGGAGGCACTTGAATCAATTGCTCCTATTTAGCCTGAGCTGGTCCTTATTCAAGAGCCAATTCACCCCTACTGCAGCAGAGATAAACGAAAAAGGGAAGGGCTTGTCCTTCCATTAAGAACCCTAATTAAGGAGCACACACACACAAACACACCCTACGTGCCCACCAATTAGCACAAATGAGGTTGAACCACTTCACAGCAAATAGGGGGGAGGGAATGAACATAAACAGTGGCTGATACATCTTAAGAACATTGGTCAGGCTCATAGAGAGGTGACTTAGCTCAGCGGTAGAGCATCTGCCTTGCATGCAGAAGGTCCCAGGTTCAAATCCCGGCGTCTCCAAGTGGAGACAAGAATGTCCCCTGCCTGAAACCCTGGACAGCCTCTGCCAGTCAGTGTAGACAATACTGACCTAGAAAAAGCGATGATCTGACTCAACGTAAGGCAGCTTCCTGTGTTTCCTACCGGAATAAACCTGCTGGATCAGGCCAACGGCCCATCTCGTCCAGCAACCTGTTCTCGCGGTGGCCAGCCAGACGCCTCACTGGGAAGCCTCAAGCAGGGCCTGAGCAGAGGAGCGATCTCCCCATTTGTGATTCACAGCATCTGGCATTCACAGGCACACTGCTTCCAACAGTGGAGGTACAACAAAGCCATCGTGGCTACTGGCCATTGACAGCACATCACTAGACACAAAGGAGGACCACCAGCTGCTGATGGACCCGAACAGTTCCTAGACTGCAACAACAGTCAGGACTGGTTATGAGAGGCAATCTGGTGTGAGTCAGGAGCTGGGAACAAGAAATGAAACCCTAAGGAGCAGCCAGGATCAGACAGCAAACCAGAAAGCAGGGCACCTATCGGATGCTGCGTCCACACCATACGTTTATTCCACTTTAAACAGTCCTGGCTTCCCCCCAAGGAATCCTGGGAAGTGAAGTTTGTGCAGGGTGCTGAGAGTGGTCAGGAGATGCCCCTGGTCTCCTCACAGAGCTACAATTTCCCAGAGTTCTCTAGGAGGAGGGACTGACGGTTAAACCACTGTAGGGAAACTGGGAACTGCAGTTTGTTTAAGAGTGCTGAGAGCTGTTAGGAGACCCCTATTCCCCTCCCAGAGGTATAATTCCCAGAGTTCCTTGGGAAGATGGATTGACTGTTATACCACTCTGGGAACTGTAGCTTTGGGAAGGGACAATTCACGGCACCCTTAACAAATGACACTTCCCAGGATTTTTTTTTGGGGGGGGGGGCAAGCCATGGCTGTTTAAAGTGGAACAATAGCAGGATAAACGTCTGGTCCGGATGTGGCTTGAGTCTCCCCAAGTGTTAAGACACGGCTGGGGAACCTCAGGCCCGAGGGGCAAATGCAGCCCTCTAACCCTCGCTATTTGGCCCTTGGGACTCTCTCTAGGCCTGCCTCGCACCTTCCTTGAGTCTTTTGGCCTGGGTGGAGCGTGTCCTTGCACACAGATAACGCTTCTTCCTTGTCTGGAGGGAGGATAGAGAAGAATGTGAGAGTGTGTGGACACGCTAGCCTACCGTACAAAGGTGGTGCATTTCCATTCATTGCTCTGCCCACTTTGCCTCTGGCCCCACCCATCACTGGCATGTGCCCCCCACCTGGGAGTTTGCCCAGAAAAGAAAAGGTCCCCTGCCCGTGTTAAGATGAGCATCTGAGACCCCCAATGTAGCAACGAGAGCCATTCGGCTGATGGGCCTTGGGGCCCCACACCTTGGGAACTCCCTCCCCAGGGAGAGACATGGCCTGCCTTGGTGTCTCCTCCGACAGCCAGCCAAATTGGTGCATAGGCCTCAGGTCCTGAGGTGGAGGTGTCTGGATCCAACGGTGCCTCAAGGATGTAGGCTGTGAGGAGAGCTGTTTGTGAAGGGCGGGGGTCTTCTGAGGAGACCCCAGGAAGCTACCTCTGGAGTCAGGCCATTGGCCTATCTTATTTATTACATTTATATCCCCCTTTTTATCATCAAGGAACTCAAGGTGGCACGCATATAGTTCCTCGGTGGTCCCCCATCCAGGCACTGACCATACCCAGGCCTGCTTAGCTTAGCTAAGGTGGTGGTCTCCTATGACTTCCGACCATACCTTGGGACCAGTATTGTCTACACTGTCTGGCAGCAGCTTTCCAAGGTTCCAGGTATGGGCAGGGCTGAATCTCAACTAGGGTTGCCAGGCTCAGGGCCTAAGAATGATTCTGTATCTTTAAGAGAAGAGAAAATTCAGCCAAGTGCAGGTGTTCTTGCAACACTGTAATGGGAAAAACCACAAGGTGAAATTCTCCCTTCCCCATGTACAACTTTTAAAGATACAGAAGACCTCTTGGAGGCTGGGCCTGGCAACCAAGAGGTATTCTGTGTCTTTAAAAGTTGTGCAGGGGAAGGGAGAATTCCACCTTGTGGTTTTTCCTATTATAGGGTTGCAAGAACACCTGCACTTGGCTGACCTTCTCTTCTCTTAAAGATACAGGATCAGTCTCTGGGCAAGAACCTGGCAACCCTAATCTCGATGCCAACCTTTCCATGTAGAGAGGTAAGCTGTCAGAGAAAGCTGGCCCTGACATGCTAGTTTACTAATCAGTTTACTCAACATTCCCTGATTATCAAGCATGCACAATCCTCACTGGGCTGTTTTTTTAGGGTGGTGGAGGAAGCTGCCCCCTTAAGTTTTAATAAATTAATTAGTCTGAATAATAAGAATAGTTGTAAAAATCAATTTTCACAAACTAATACATTTATTATTAGCCTGTACTTCTGTAAAAACAGAGAGTACTCTCTCATTTAAGCTGATATCTCCCTCCTAATAGCTATGCAGTTTTTGGCACTCACCACTTGCGTTCACTATTAGGAGGGAACAGGTTACACAATCCGATCAAGGAGTGGTTTTGGGCACGACTGGAGGACTCATAAGGAGAGCCACCTGCAATTAAGTCTCCACCTGCCATTTACTGGCAAAGGAGCTCATCTGGAAAAATGGCTGGGAGGCAGCCAAGCAACTCTCAAAGTAATTGCCTTCAGTGGGAGGGTTGGAAACGCTCCAGTCTGACTAAGTCAAAAAGAATATAAATATGAGAGAGAGAGAAGGAATGTCCCTTTATTTTAGAGACTATAAAGGTGATACATACGTAGACGTGTGAAAGGAACCTAGGAAGCAGTTTTATACTGAGTTGGGTCATTGGTCCATGAAGCTCAGTATTGTCTGCACTGACTGGCAGCAGCTATCCAGGTTTTCAGACAGGATATTACCAGCCCTACCAAGAGTTGCCAGGGATTGAACCTGGAACTTTCTTCATGCAAAGCAGATACTCTACCACTGAACTATGGCCCTTCCCCTAAAAATAAAAGTAAGATTCCAGTCCTCATGGTTCTGAATTAAGGGATGATTTGATGAAAACACAGGAAGTTGCTACTCCCAGCCCTACTTGGAGATGCCGGGGATTGAACCTGAGACCTTCTGCATGCAAGGCAAATGCTCAGTTATGCCCCTTTCAAGGTTTTTCATAGTATGATATGTTTAATTTAATGGGCAATCCTGCTCAGGTGAAACATAAAACGGAAATACAAAGGAGAGAAAAAAAGGTTGACAATATTCCCCCCCCCCCCAATTTGCCCAAACAGAGCTTAGACATCCCTCAGGCATTATTATCGCCATTTTACAGACGAGCGAAAAAGACTTGAGGCTGAGGCCATGGTGCCCAGTGGCCACATCTACAGCCGTAAGAGGAAAGTGCACACAGGTATTTGTTGTGGTTGGGAGCTTTGGGCCAATTAAGGTTCCTAAGGATTAAGCTGTATGCACAGAGGAGCCGTTTTAATTCATACTGAATGTGTAGCTGGTGGAGGTGGGGGCTGGTACTAGCCAGGGTTCTACCTGACATGCTAGATTTCTGCGTACAGGGAATGTTTCTGTATGGGGGAATGTTCAGTCTTGTGAGCCTCTGCCTGCAGTTTGAAGGGGTACAGTCAGTGGTGGCTGGTGCCCACTGAGACTAATGGGACTGAAGGCAGGGAGCCCAACAGGAGGTGGAGCCACAGCCAATGACAGGCAGAGCCAACTCATTCTAGTTCTGCCCTCCTTTTCCTCCCTGCTGAGTTCTACAAGGGGCAACACTGAGACTGACAGGCAACGCCAACCTTCAGGCTGGTTGCAAGCAGGAAGGCCGGAAGTTGGGGGGCCGGCTGAGGGCAGACTGAGGCTGGTGTGGCAGTGCCCCACTTGCCCTAATTGACCAGCCTCCATTAAGTACAGCCCCAAGCCAGGATGAGCACCTCAGTGCAGTTAGGCAATTTTGGAGTTACATGGTCTTACCGGGTGGAGCCGGGGCAGGGGGTGAGGAAGCTCTTTAGATGGTTTTAGTTGATTGAGTCTGAACTTTTGTACTTTATCTAATGTTGTCTTATCGCGCGTCACTTCATTAGCTTCTGGCTACGAAGCAGTTTATAAAAATCTGCAAAACAGAATAATGAATAACCATGTGCATTCCTTCGATGATGTCAGAATGTGGCAAGCCAATTTCTGCATGGTGTGTGTGTGTTTCTGCACGTGGGCGCGTTTGTGGTCTTTTTTGCTAGGTGGGGGGAGAGGATCCTCCCGGCCATCTGCTGTGTGGGACCCTGATGGGAGTGCCAGTTGCAATGAGAAGGCCAACATTACTGGTGAACCTGCTGGCTGTGCTTTCATCACCCCGACCTTTATTCTTCCCAGGCTTTCCATCAGCTTGCTTGACTTGATAAATCAGTCAGTGACGTAACCCTGGTTTGTGCTGTGTGCCCGGGGAAGGGTTAGGGAAACGGCAGAGAGGTGCTGTGAATGGGGAAACCCCACAAGGTCTCTTGTATAAGTGCTGCCACAATGACAGCCGTGGTGACTCGCTTGCATTAATCACAGAATTGTGTCGCAAGTGAGTAGGCTGGTCTCAGAGAACGACTCCAGTCCCAAAAGGTGTCCTTTTTTCATTTTCCTACAGGTGTCTCGGCCTTCTACCACCACGTTCAAGGCGATTCCTTTCCCAAGCCCAAAATGACACACATACATATTTAGAGGCTTCAGGTAGGAGACGTTCAGTGTACACCCTTTCATTCCCTGCCCACCTCTCTTTTGAGACTGGTCTCCTTTCTATTCTCCCTGTAGCTGCAGGCGTGATTAAAAACTTCCGCTGAACATTCAAGGATATGAGGGTAACCTATGCATTTGCCGAGTAGGCTCAGGCCAGCCATAATCAGCCTCAGTCTCTCTCTCCCCATCTGTAAAATGGGATAATAATGCTTGAGGAATGTGTAAGATCTTACCTGGCAAATGGGAAAAAAGGAGCATCTTATCACGCTCCCCCCCCCTTTTGTACTCACTTGTATATGTTTCACCTGAGCGGGATGTCCCATTAAATTAAGCATATCACACTATGAAAAGCCTTTAAAGAGCCATGGCTTAGTGTGATCACCATCATCATCAGTTACCCTCCTTTCACTCAGAGGTCCCAGGGCAGGTTACAACCATTTTAAAATACAGCATTAAAAACAATGAAAAACAACCTAAAAACCACAAAATAGGGTGGGCCCTAAAAATTTACATCTTGGGTGTCAAAGGCCAGGTTAAGAGGTGGTAGAGCATCTGTCTTGCACGGAGAACATCCCAGGTTTAGTCTCTGGTATCTCCCAGTAGGGCTGGGAGAAAAATAATTAAGTCAGTCCTGCTTTTATGCTCTTTATTTTTTTTTTCTTTCGAGTCCTTTTAGTATCACTCCCTTATATATATATAATGAAATTGTGATTAACCAAACAGAGGTTTTTATTATATTAACAAAACGTTTCAGCTTCCACCTTCATCAGCTGCCATAATTGTTAATATAATAAAAACCTCTGTTTGGTTAATCACAATTTCATTCATATATATATATTTTAGGTGATTAACGCAATCCTTATAGGGATCCAGAGCAAGCTTGAGTGAAGTTCTGTTTGTTGCTTTCAAAACTGTCTTGTCCGTATGTCTGTCTCTATATGCATCTTTTATTTTTATTTATTTTATTTTTTATTATTATTTCCATTTATAGACCGCTTACTATCTAAAAGATCTCAAAACGGCTTGCAATAAAATACACAAGGCACAATGAAAAACATATCAAATTAATTTACAAAGCAAAATACATAAACAATATCCATATACAGTACATAAACATGAATGAAACCTTAATCTTTAAACAACTAGTTAAAATAGTCTCAGGCCTTCAAGGAAAAATATGGCTGTGTTACCAATACAAAGCCAGGTCTAAAGAGAGTCACACAAAGCTTTTTACATATTTGAAATTTTCTGCTAGAGAATTAAGAATTACTGAATATACATTTAAAGGTTTGGGGTTAATCATATTTAAAATGTACTGTGGGTCAATAACGATTTCAAAGTTTGCCATTTTCAAATGAAATACCAAAACATCAGAATTACAACTCAAGGCATTAAAATTATCACTATTTTAAAAGTGTTTTCTGGATCATCAACAGCTTTCCTATGAACAGAGATGTCAACACAGATGCATAATTGTACTTTATGTATTTTAGTTTACTGTAATGTTTTGTGTTTTCCTTGTGTATAGTTTTATTATGAGCTGCCCTCAGTGCCCTATAATAAATAATTCAGAACCATGAGGACCAGAATTTTGCTTTATTTTCAGAGGAACAGCAGCAGCTCAGTGGTAACGTGTCTGGCTTGCATGCAGAAGATCCCAAGTTCAGTCCCCAGCATCTCCAGGCAACGCTGGGAATGTCCCCAGTCTGAAACCCCGAAGAGACCCCACCAGCCAGAACAGACAGCACTGAGCTGGGTGGACCAGGGGCCTGGCCCGGGATCATGCAGCTTCCCCTGTTTCTAAGAGTGATGGGGATCAAGTGGCAAATGTTACATCTGAGAAGCAGCAGGCAAGGAGGTTCTCCTTTCTGGTTGCAAAAGGCCAAGAAAGAAAGAAGGGGGAAAAAATCTCTTCAGGTGCAGAAGTTGTGCACACCAAACTGAAGAGGCCCCTAGCTGGAGGCGAAGTGGGAGAGGGGGGTGAGAGAGAGAGAAGAGGAGACATATTTCCGGCAAGGTAAACAGATCCACATGTGGCCAAGAGCGAGCAACATAAATTCAGCAGCGGAGGCCCAAATCCCCGCACAGAAACAGCCGCCACTAGCTCTGTTTTTGATTACGCCGTTGTGTACATTTTGCAGCACATTTGTTTCCAACAAGAGGAGGAAATGGCAGGTTTGCGCAGGAGGGGATGCAGGGGCTGGTGATGGTGGCGAGCAATAATCTTCAGCAGGAAGACAGAAAATCCTTTGGCCTTATGAAGTCTGGGAATAGGACCCCGCTGATGTGGATTTCAGAGAAGCAGCCGTGCCAAGTCTTTGCAACCATAAGGACATAAGAGGAGCCTGGCTGCTGGATCAGTCCAAAGACCCTCTCTAGTCCAGCCTCCCTGTTCTCACAGCGACCAGCCGGATGCCCTAATGGGAAACCCACAAGGAAGGAAGGCAGTATGGTGTAGTGCTTAGAGTGGGACTCAAATCCCCCACTCAGCCATGAAGCTCACTGGGTATCCTTGGGCCGGTCACTGTGTCTCATCCTAACCTACCTCACAGGGTTGTTGTGAGTATAAAATGGCAAGGGGGAGACCTACATACACAATCGTGAGAGACGGAAGGTGGGATTCATATGTAATCAGTAAAGTAACAAGTAGGATCTGAGGGCAGCAAAGCTCTCCCCGCTTGTGATGCCCTGCAACTAGTTTTCAGGGCCTACTGCCTCCGCCAGTGGAGGGAGAACATAGCCATTGTGGCTGGTAGCTATTGTCAGCCTTAACCTCCATCAATTTGCCTAATCCTCTTTTAAAACCATCCAAGTTGGCAGCAAATGCCATAGTTTACCTTGTGAGCTGTGTGGAAGAGTCCTTCCTTTTTCCTTGCCCTGAATTGTCCTGCGCTCAGCTTCACTGGATCCCCCCAACCCAAACCCTAGCTCCTTGACCATTTTGGTTGCTCATTTCTGAGCCTTTCGCAGCTCTACGATATCCAGGGTGGTGCTGAAGTGACTGAATGCTCCTCCCTTCAGCCAGCCACAGAGGCATTCCATGGCAGAGTCTGCATCTAATCTTGTCCCTGGCAAACTAGTTTTATTTAAGGATCGACACAGGAACCCAGGAAGTTGCTTACACAGAGGCAGACCATCTAGCTCAGTATTATCTATGCTGGCTAGCTGTGGCTCGTCAGGATTTCCGGCAAAAGCTTCCCCCCCTCCCCACTCTGCTGAGAGATGCCACTGGGGAATGAATCTGGGACTTTCTGTGCACAGAGCAGAGGCTCTACCGCTGAATTACGGCCCTGCCCTTGGGGGCATTGGAAGCTGCCTTGAGATGAAGTCAGAGGCTGCCCCTGTCTACCTTAGCATTGTCTACACAAAGTGAAGGCTCATTTCACAAGAAGCAACATTGCTAGCAAAACGCACTCAAACACGCTTTGGCTCTGCACTAATTGGCAGCTGGAGGCTGCAACCGGAACTTAGAGGTGGAGGATTCCCTACTTTCCGGGCACTAACAGTAACTCTGCATTTTTCCCCCCAACGGGGGATGGAAGGGGTTAACTTAACTCCACGAAGTGTGTAATTAAAACACTAACCATCTGCTAGGGTCCATCTGGCTTTCATTTCCTTAGAATAGGCACAAGGAGAGGCCTTTTTTTTTGCCACATGCACTTTTGATACTGGCAGTTCCTAAGCCGTGCAGAGCTGAGGCCTGCCTTACCCGTTTCAGGGTCAACACACTCGCTCTCTAAATGATCTCCTGCAGGCCTGAGCATAAACCTGCAATATTGCTCTGAGCCACCCAGGGAGGAAAATAATCCACAAACCTATTGTGGGCTGCAGACAGAAGATTAAGCATGGAAAAGCCACAGCAGTGACAAGGCCTCGAATTTTCACAACTACCACCGCCAAAAGGAAAAGCCAGTAACCCTGGGTTCAGGAACCTTTTTTCAAGCCAGGGGCCAGATTCTCACCTGGGGAACCTTCTGGAGGCCGCATGCTAGTGGTGGGTGGGGTGAGAGGCAAAGGCGGGGAAGTGGGTGGAGCCACATATATTATTTATCTAAATTAATTCAATTTATTAAAATGGCTTCCTGTAAAATTATCCCAAGCTGATTTCATAATAAACACCAGGTGTTTGCCTTGCACAGTTGGGTACATTCTAGCCATGCAAAAAAAAAAAAAAAAACAGAAGTTTCTATTGCTCCAACCCACACACACGGCCACCCCCCCCCAAATCCAGGACATGAAAGTCATTAACACAGATCAAAGACAAATTGCAGCCAGGCAAAAGTACTCAAGGAGGGTGGCAAAGGAGGGCTAGTGAGGGGTGTGGCGTGAGGAAAGTCCCAAGGGCCACATTCAGCCCCCAGGACTGAGGTTCCCCAAGCGTGCTGTTAGTCTTACGCAGGATAAAGGACACAGTCCCATGTTAGGAGTGGGGAGAGCTGGGTTATAATTCCCCACAAAGTTCTTTGGGTGGCCTTCAGGCACTCAGCCTAACCTACCTCACAGGGTTGCTGTGCAGATAAAACAGGATAGCAACCACATTTAAGCCGCAGGGCACTCCGGAATCTGCAACTGGGTTGGTTAGGTGTGTCCTTGTAGTTACAAAGGCAAGCCAGCAGTGAGGGGGGTGGGCACCCTTTCAACATCACAACCATGTAATGACCCACCCTGGGACCAACTGGTGAAGGGCAGGTAATTGATGATGATGATGTGCCTTTCCCCAAGATAGTCACGTAAGAAGAGCCCCACGAGGTGAGACCAAAGATTCCTCTTTCTCAGAGTGGCCAAGCAGATGTTTTTGGAAGCCCATCATCAAGACATGAGGGCAATAACCCTCTCCTACTGCTGCTTCCCAGCATCACTGCTCCTGAACAAGGATGCTCCATAAATAGGAACGGATAGGTTATTTCTCCCATACATTTATAAATTAATGGTTCCTAGTTTAGACGGCTATAAAAGGGGATAAGACAAAGTTAGGTTCCCAGGAACTGAGACAAACGGCTCAATATTCTGACTTGGTCTAAGGCAGCTTTCTGTGTTCCGAAGGGGAGGCCCACAGCTTAGTGGCTGAGGGCCCCTGCAGTCTACCCTACAACCCTAATGAGGGGCCCTTAGATGAAAAATTGGGATGGGAAGGGAAGAGGGCCTTGGTAGGTGCTGGGGGGGATGTCCGGGGGGGGGCGTTGGTGTCCATGGGCACCATGTTGAGGAGCCCAAACATAGGCAATATTAAGCTAGATGGACCAATGGGTTGACTTCCTATATTCGTATTTAATTCAGTCCTTTATCCACAGGCATGAGGACTAGAAGCTTACTTTATTTTTAGGTGAAGGACAGCAGCTCAGAAGAAGAGCACATTCTTTGCATGTAAAAAGGTTCCAGATTCAGTCCCCAAAGGCATCTTCAGGTAGGGCTGGGAATGCCCCCCTGCCTCAATCTCTGGTGAGCTGCTACCAGTCACTGTAGACAGCACTGAGCTAGGTGGACTAATGGATCAACCTGGCATAAAGCAGCTTCCTATGTTCGAAAACTGGAGGGGGGGATGTTTTCTTCGAATTTTGGGGGTGGGAAGGTTTTGAAGAAAGAAAACAGAAAGAGGAGGAAAGTTCCCCCCCCCCTGAGTTTTTCTGGCTTTTCTTCTGGGCCTTCACATCTCTTGTTCTACAGCAGGTGTGGGAATCTTCGGCCCTCTGAATGTTGGTGAACAACAATTCCCATCTTCCCCAGCATGTGTTGGACTACAACTCCCATCCTCCCCATCCACTGGCCATGCTTGCTGGGCTGATGGGAACTGTCGTTCAGCGACATCCAAAGGGCCGAAAATCCCCCACACCTGCTAACAGAACACAGGATGCCGCCTTACGCGGCCGTCCCCCATGCCGATATCTCAGAGGAGCAGACCTGCCTTCATGTATCATGCATCTTCAGAACATTCTGGGGTGGGGGGCAGAGGAGAGAAACCCAGGCACAACTGGCCAAGCGTTGCCAAAACCAGACCGTGTCTGGGTCAGCCGTTATTCCAGGTCAGAGCACGTGTCCTCACTCCAAGCGCCACCAAGGCAGCAGCATCAATGAGGAAGAGCGAATGCTGGACAGCTGCCAAAGGCCCTGAAGCATTATTGACAACCAAACGGTTTCGAGGATAGTGGCAGGTCTCTCGCAGGGCAGCATTCCACCATCAAACGGAGCACGACGCCTTCCCCCTCCCCCAAGCTGCACGAGAGAGCTTGTTTGCCTCCTGAGCCAAGAAACTCCCCAGGGTGGGGTGGGGAGGAGAAGCAGCTGGGGCCCCCTCTCCTCAAGCGGCTGGCCACGCCGCAAGAGGAGGGTTACTCCATGGAAGCGGAGAGGGCAGGCAGGCAGCAAAAGGATAACAACCTGAGCTGGAAAGGAAACTCAGTTTCTCAGAGGAGAAGGAACAAGCAAACAAAGCCCTCCTAAGGGCAGAGAGGCACACACTGCAATTCACATGCAAATAACTCTGTCGAAAAATCAATTTATTATTGTTTGCATGCATCCTCCTCTTCTGCTCACAGAGCGCTCAGCATACGGAGCTGCCTTAGGCTAAGTCAGAGCATTGGGCCGTCTAGTTCAGTGTCGTCTACACTGACCGGCAGCACCTCTCTGGGGTTTCAGGAAGGAAACCTGGAACCTTCCACATGCAAAGCAGGTGCTCTAGAATTATGGCCCGTCCCCAGCAACTTGCTGGCCAGGCTTTGTGGGCTCCTTCTGGGAGGAAGGGTGGGATATAAATAAAATAAAGAAATACAATATTTTCTCTAATATTCCTTCTTAGGCAAATAGGAACACAGGAAGTTGCCACAAACATAGGTCCATCTAGTTTAGTCTCTAGTTTAGTGATCCACCACTGACCTGTGGTCTATCTGAAGAATGGCTTCACAATGTAGAAAGCAGACATCATTTTTAATTAAATTTCAGAACAAAGAGCAAGTTTTACAAAACTGGGCTCAGCTGGGTAAGGTGGTGCACTGCTTGAAACGAAAGTCATACTACAGTTTAATAAAATCGTATTCAGTATGGTGCAAAATAATGCTACTGGATCAAAATATTTTGAAAAGGGATAGTCTAACACAAATTTTGTTTTTGCCTTTCAGCTTTACAACCATAAATACAAATTAATGGCCTGACAGTACTGTAAATCAATAAGCAGTAGACTCAAGCAGTTTTAGAACGAAAATACCAAACTTATCTGTGCCACACTGAGGAGTAAACTTGCGGGACTGACCTTCCATTGTTCCAAATATTAACAAAAGCACAGAAGACAGATTAAAAAGAACAACATGAAGAATATTGCAATTAATCAAAAAGCAGAGGCTTAAAATGCAGAAGACAGTTAACAATACAAATTAAAGCCCTTAAAAAAGGAAAGGGGAAAAGAAGAATGCTTTAAAAACTTCAAACCATGATTTTCAGTTCTGGTTCTGGGGCACACCTTATTCTTTCATTGTATGTTAAGCAAATAGTTTCCTCTCTCTCCTATGGGGAAAATAACCTACTTCCACTGGAGTCTAGATACACTGGACTGCAGTGGTGGCCAGTGGCTCCATGTCAGTGGGACAATGGAATCCACTCCAGGTTTTAGTCCAAACTTTCAAGGAGCTGTCTTGCTCACATGGTGCCACCAGCTGCCACTGCTGGACAGCAAGCTTTCATCCCCATCCTGCCTCGCCCCCCAACAGTCAGCACTGCTTAAATCACAGTATTTGCAGTAAAGTTAAATTTCCTCCAACCCCATCACCTCCTTTGTCTGACCAGGTCCTGCTTACCAAGGGCTCGGGCCACCGCCAGGAACGGAATCTGATCAATAACTGTGCTCCGCCGCACGGGGCCGTTGTGGGTCAGACGAGGCCTCTTCCACACGACCCGGTTCACACCCGATTTATTGATCACACTAAAATGATCCAGAGGGAGGGAGAGAAATCAAGAGGGGTGGGGAAACGGGGAGAAGAAAGAAAATCAAATCAGTCACAAAGCCGTCAAAGTTTCGTAGCATGAATAATTTTAAAAGTAGGATTTGCAACAAAATGTTGCAGCATGAAACACTGCTGTTCAAGGTTCCAGCCACCCAGGTCCAAGACACTCCATTCCATCTGCATCCTCCCCCCTTCCCCGTTTCCTCCAACAGTCAGCCAGCATTCTGTTGTTTAGTCTTCACTGGGCTGTTTTGGGGACTTCCTTTGGGCATTCCCCCCTAACGTGTACACAGGAACCTGCCTTACACTGAGTGAAACCACTGGTCCGTCTAGTTCAGTCCTGCCCACTCCTGAGGTCCTCAACATTTCCTGGGAAGAGGGACTGATTGTTAAGCCACTCTGGGAACTGTAGCTCTTAACAAATTACAGTTGCCAGGATTCTTTGTGGGAGAAGCCATGACTGTTCAAAGTGGTATGATACTGCTGTAGATGTATGGTGCAGATAAGGCCCAAATAGCTAACAGGGAATTTAAATAATCACCTTGGCCTCTCAGCAAAAACAGGAACAATTATTTATTTATCTTATAGTTATTTATCTTATATACCCCTTAGATATTTCAAGAAATCTGAAAGCGGTTTACATTTCAACAAAAATCAAAATAAATCCCACATTCAATACAGCGGCTAATAGTAATAGCCACAATAGTAACAGGAATCCGCATTTTAAGTAACACAATTGAGCAACACATCACTAAACGACGTATGTAAATAAAATGAAAAAAAAAAAAGCGAATCATATACAAAGCAAAAACACACCAAAATGCAACAATAAAATGCAGCATAATTACAATCTATATCTAAAAATCCACATATTGGGTGTAAACCACTTTGGGGGTTCCTCTGAATCAGAATAGCCTTTATTTTAAAAAAAACAAAACTGAAATGTGCAAAACAGCTTAAGGACCTCAAGATTTCTCCGGCAAAGGCAATAGGTTTCCCAGGGATGAGAGCTGCACCTTTAAATGTTTAGCACCTGCTCTCAGACGCTAAGCAGCAATACTGGTTTGGGAGCCAAGAAACAAACCACACACAGCAAAAAACAGGTGCCAGCTAGCTACTAATCCTTCAGGAGGAAAATTAAAAGCTGCCTGCCCAGTGGGAACAGAGAACTGTTGAGATCTGGATTAGCTAAACTCTACACAACAATCCAAGGGCCACGGAGAGTAGTTTAACTTCCCTGTGAAATTGTTTAGGTCATAGATAATACAAAATACTGTCACCCCCAATGAACTCTGTTGGACAAGACTGGCACCAAAATGATGCCATCGAGAATTTTGTTATGCTGCCTTATACTGAGTCAAACCATTGGTCCATCTAGCTCAGTGCTGTCTACACTGACTGGCAGCGGCTCTCCAGAGTTTCAGGCCACCTCTCCCAGCCTTACCTGGAGATGCCGGGGTACCCGAGACCTTCCTGCACGCAAGGCAGATGTTCTACCACTGTGCTACAGCAATACCAAAACCAGCCCCCCAAATGACTGTCATTCCTTCAAATGGCCAACTCACGTTGGATGAGTGCCGACAGGGCTGAAGACAAAAACGTGCCACTGAGGAACGAGAAGGAGATATCAATGTGCTCAAGGGAACCCAGAGGTTTCCAGAAGCATATAGCTACATAAAATCCAAAACGGGGCAACTCCCATGCTCCCTTCCCCCTCCTCCAAAAAAACGAACAATTACTAAGCCCAAAGAAGATCAAGTCTAAGCAGCACTTTCCAGGAGCCACAGAATGTTTAGTTTAAGCCAGAGAAGCAAAACCGAAGTGGGAAAGGCCTCGCTGGAGCCTGTTACAGCTTCTGTCATCCTGGAGGAAAGCCTGGCTAGCTAGCTGGAACTCTGAACAGGAGCACTTCTCTTACAGAGAGGCAGAGGACAGAGGGCACTCTGCAACATTTTGCTGCAGAGCCCACCTCTCGCTGCATAATCATGAGTAATCCTTGCCCACAGTTTAGCGGCAGAGGACATGCGCTGCAGGCCAGGGACCTTAACATAGATTACATTCCAGCCCCAGGAACCTGACGCTATAATGCAACTGCATTCTCTGTGCAATCCAGTACAAAGGAACTTAACTTATACTGAGTCAGACCAATGGTCCATCTGGCCCAGTCTTGTTTTCACTGACTGGCAGCAGCTCTCCAAGGTCCCAAAACAACAGGTCTCTCCCAGCCCTAGCTGGAGACGCCAGGGATGAACCTGGGACCTTCTGCATGCAAAGCAGATGCTCAGCCACTGAACTTCGGCCCTTCCCCAAGGTGTCTATATTACGGCGGCAAAACATTCTAAAGCCCCAATATTGGAAAGAACCACCATCCTCTCCTAGTGTCCAGTGGCCAGAGGATATGCTAGCTGCATATGAGAAAATGGCTTTCCATAGGTGGGAAAAGGGAATAAAACACTTGGGCATATAGAACACTTTATACTGATATGTTTGCATAAGGTTGCACAAAAAAAACACATTCTGTACGTTTGGATTGCTAGCTGAGGTCACAGCCACACCATACATTTAAAGCACATGGCTCCCCCACACACACACACACAGAATCCTGGGAACTGTAGTTAACCCCTCTCACAGCACTGCAATTTCCAGCTCTCTTAAAAAAAAACACTACAGTTCCCAGGATTCTTTGCAGGAGGAAGCCGAAACACAAAGCACAACAGCAGCACAGAAGCTCATGGACCCCACCCACCTGCTCTCAATATCCCTCCCCAAACCCTACAATGGCAGGATGAGTGAGGAAATGCTGGAGAAGTATTGGACGTTCGCATGGGTACATTTCAGATGGCGTGGATGTGATCCGTGGTTCTCTCTCTCCCCCCCCCCCAATCCCTTAAGAACATGCAAAGAGCCTTACTGCTGCATCAGGCCGAAGGGGCCCATCTAGCCCAGAATCCTGTTCTCAGAGTGGCCAACCAGATGCCCCAATGGGAAGCCCACAAGCAGGACCTGAGCGCAACAGCACCTCTTCCTTCTTGCGGTTTCCAGCAACTGGTAAATCAGACGCATCATTCATCACTGGCGATCACTCGTGGCCAAGTAAGATTGTCTTCCAAGATAAGGTCTTTAACAGTGGGTCCATAAGTGACTGTGGAGGCCTATTCTGGATCCACACAGACATGGATTTTCTTGGAAGATGCCTGTGTGTGAATTTGTTTTATGTGGGGCACGACGATCAACACACAATCTCGACAGGAAAAGGCTTTGATCCAATGGCACAGCCATCATGGCTAGTAGCCACTGGTAGCCTTCTCTTCCATGAATCTGTCCAATCTTCTTTTAAAGCCATCCACGTTGGTGGCCATCACTGCCTCTTGGGGGACCTTCCCTCTGCCCTTTCTTTTAATGTATTTTTTCTTAACTGTGCAAAAGTAGAAAAATGCCAACAATGCAATTTTTTTTTTAAAAAACCCTATAAATAAAAAGGGATCTCCCCCCCCCACACTGCATTGCAAAGATTTCTTTGACCATCTGAGGACAGACTCACTCAACATTATAAAAAGGCACAAGCCTGAAAAAGAAGGGGGGAGCCTCATTGTCCAACACGTGCCGTCCCAAGCAAAGCAAACTGTGTGCTTCTGCCCACTCTGCGCTCAAATAACCGGAGGTTAACGAGTCTCACGGGGATCTGGCATGGGTGATGTCAGCAAGAAAAGCCACTGGGTTATCTCTGCTTTGGAGAGACTTGAAAAGAGGGAGGGAGGGAGGGAGGGAACAGTGTCTGTCCATGTGCTGTAGCACTCAGAGCAGGGCTCCTATGAGGCGGTGCCAACTTGCAAGCCCCAGAGGTTTGTTTCACAACAGTGGCACAGCAGCTGATGGACCCCTACTCATCTGCTCTCAAGATCCCTCCCCAACCCCTATGATGGCAGGTCGGTGGAGGGGGGAGGAAGGCTGAAAAATTATCAAGCACATCATGAAGCACCAGAGGCAACTGTGGACTCAAGGAGGGACACACAACGCATCCCGCCTCATGTTGTCACACTGCAGCACAACTGAGCGGCACACAAGAACGTCAGATCAGAGCAGTGCTCCAGCATCCTGTTTTCCCCACAGCGGCCAATTAGACACCTGCTGGGAAGCCCAAAAGCAATAGTTCTGGCTCCCCACAGCAGATCCGGACTCGGGATTTTCAGCTCTGTTATCGCCAATGGCTTTAATCCATTGCTTAGCATCAGGGTACAGGGCGCACAAGCGTACAAGACACAGCTCTGCATGGCTAGTCGAGCGAAGACGTTGTCGTAGCACTTGACTTCTCCCCTGAATCCCCTTAATGAAGGATGGGGCAGGCACGGGCACTGGCATGGGACTTTTTTCTCAGCTCGGGACTGGGCAAGCAAGCGGGCGCTCCCACAGGTAGGCTGGCTAACGGGCTCCGTCTGTTTGTGCCTGCGTGGCCGACGGTGCGCCCTTGGCGATGGAGGCGAGGGCAACTCAGCTAGGTTCTCCCCTGGCATTTCCTCCTGGTCCAGTGGCGGTTCAGCCACTGGAGGTGGCACAATAGGACTGACGGATGGGCCAACCCCTTCGTCCCCATTGGTGGACACCTTGGGGGAAGAGCTGTTGGCGGGCAGATCACTTGGACCCTTCACAACATCTTCACCCACAGCTCTCACACCACTGGGCCGTTCCCCTGGATCCCAGACCTCCTCCGACCAGCCCTAACACGTGTTCTCCACGGGGCTCAAGACACTCTCTGGCTGACGTCCCCGAGCAAATGGTATTCAGAGACAATGCTGCCTTTGATCCTGCAGAAAACATCGCTCATGACTTAGTCACCATGGATAGCCTGCCCCTCCTCCATGAATCTGTCTAATCCCCTTTTAAAGCCACTGAAGTTGTCAGCTGTCGCCGCCTCTACTGCAGGAGCAAATTCCCTGTGAGCTGCGTAAAGAAAGCCTTCCTTTTCTCTCCCAAACCTCTAAACATTTGGCTTCATTGGATGAAGATGGTGATGAAGTTAAGGGCAACTATTTTACCCTAAGATACGAAGATATCTATTTTTTGATATCTACATTTAGCAGAGACCTGTATTGCAAAATTCGGTGAAGTGCACATCCCTTTTCTATCCTCCATCCAGGCAAGCAACAGGTAGTACCAGGACTCAAGGAGGCAGTCCAGCCAGGCAGAAACCGCTCAAGGAAGGGGCGAAGCACAGCTGGGAGAACTGTATGGCCTCCGAAGGCTCCCGAGGGCCGGATAAAGAGGCTTGGAGGGTCCCCGTTTGGCCCCCGGGCCTGCTGAACCCTCTGGTTGCCTTCCAGTCCTGACTCTCAGCTTGCTCCTTTGTCGTGGCTTGTCCTTTGCTCTTGACTGTTGGCTTCATGACACGAGCTACTGGTTCCCATCTTAAGTCAGCTTGCTGTCCGGCACCCAGCCCTGACACTGCCTCTCCACACACCATTGCGGCAGGGGGAGCAGCACCCTTTTACTCACTTCTGACGGGTATCACTTATTTTTGTTTATGTATCGAATGTATATCCCACCCTTCCTCCCAAAGGGAGTCCAGGCCGACTAACATTTTGACAAAAACAGTTGGACAACAAGGAAAAGAAAAGCATTCTAAAAACATTCTAAAACACAGTCACAGTTAAAAACAGTTATTTCATCAGTGATCTTTAAGTTGCCAGGAACAGTCCCCTTCAGTCATCAAATGCCTGGGTAAACAGAAATGTTTCCAAATTCCTCCTGAAAGTCAATAATGAGGGAGACGGACACACCACAAATGAGGAGCCACCAGAAAAGGCCCTGTCATGGGTCAGCACCAATCGGTAACAATAAATGAAATCCAAATTTCTGCCATCCTATCCCTCCACTAATTTATTAATGCAGTGTGTAACCCTGACCTGGTGCCAGATATCCAGTCCTCCAAGGAGGAACCATACACTCAACAGGAGTCTCCTGGGACCTTTCAGGGACCCTCTGGTGAGAGACCTGCTGAAGAACTCTTAGAGCTGTAAGATGAGGAGATGGAGCCACCCCCTCAAGCCCTCGAAAGCTCCGGCACCAAAAGGTCCAGGCTGAAGAGTGCATCAGCAGACCCCAAGTTACTGTGCAGCTTGTAAGAGATCAACTTGAGAGTAAGCAATCCCGAAGCTCCTTTACTGCCAGCAGCTGTGGTTAAGGTGTGGTCTAGGAGGCCGAGGTATATAAAGTCCAGTTGCGAGAAACAACACAGATCTCTGTCTCCTTGTTCTTGGTGCTACTTGAGAGCCAGTGTGGTATAATGGATAGAGTGTTGGACCAGGACCTGGAAGAGCAGGGTTCAAATCCCCACTCAGCCATGAAACTCACTGGGTGGCCTTGGGCCAGTCACTGTCTCTCAGCCTAACTTACCTCACAGGGTTGTTGTGAGGATGAAACGAAGAGGGGGAGAGCCATGTACACCACTTTGAGCTCCTTGGAAGAAAGGTGGGTTATAAATGCAACAAATAAATAATACTCCCTCCTCGTTGTACCTTACTAAACTCCCTGTGGTATTGACCTCGCTTCTTGATCACGAATGGGCCTAGACCGATTCTGTGCTTGCCCTTGGTTTGTTTGGACTGGGCTGCAACTGCAATGACAACCGCAACCATGCTTGTGTTAGTGGCTACTTTGGCGAGAGGCTTCTCTCTCGTGGGACTGTGACCGCAGCCCCAGAGGACACTCACTGAAACATGGCAATTACTAAGTGCAAAGGAAGCAGGGGGCTGCTCCTCACCTTGTTGTGAATCCAGCCTCCAGGCAATGGGGGGATGAACTGAACACACGCTAAGTTTCTGCAGAATACACTGTAATTCTGCCCCCCTCCTTTGAAGGACTTTCCATGTGTGCTTTTAAAACCTTTTATTTCAGGAGTATGTCATCTAGAATGGTTATCAGCTTCTTAATTTTGCTGCACCGCGTGCCAGAGCCTGCATCTTCCGCACAATGGGTGCCTGGCAGTTCTTCCAAAGAACCTGTGATTTGAACGCCACCCACGCTCTCATAAGTGTACCGAAAGCTGCAGCCCAATTCACACATACCCTAAAAGAAAACGCACATTTCTTGACAGCTAAGCAACCGGGAGGGAAGCTTGAAGAGAGATAAAGAGTCCTGGCTCAACCCCATGGAATCAGACTCAGGATCACTGACATGCTTGTCTCCGTTATTTTTAATGCAAAACTTAACTCCAGAGTGGCACATAGCTCAAGCTACGGATTACACAGGTCTCTATGCGGCATGGCTATTCAAGCCAATACGTTGTTGCAACAATTTGACACACACCCCTGAGACCGCTTGAGTAGACTCACAGTGGGCTCACTACTTGCGCGGGAACTGTCTCCTGGATCAGGACTGGGCCACCAAACCGGCACTCCTACGGACAGGCGGGTACGCGGCCTCAGTCTCTTCATGCCCACGCAGTTGGCGGCACATCCTTGGCAACAGGGGAGGAGACATCTCAACCAGTCCTTTTTTATTCTCTTCCTCCTCCGGCCGCAACTCCGACTCTTCCCTCTCCAAGGGCGGCGCGGGAGGTAGCTCTGGAGGCACAGCAGGGTCGGAAGGCATGGTGATGGGAGGCTCACCATGCGCTGCACATCGAGCGCAGGCAGTGCCTCAGTGGCGGGGCTTTCACCGGCCTGACAATTGAAGTCTTCCCCAGTTTCAACCCCCTCCCATTGCAGACTGCAGGCCCCTCCCCTGGATCCTAGTCTTCCTCCTCCTCCGGCCCACCTTGCCAGGAGTTCTCAACAGGGGTCGTGACAATGACAGATAGCGCATCAGTTTATCAGGACTTCTGATGTGGGTTAATGGCTAAGGCTGCAATCCTACAGTGGCACTTACCACTGCATAGGAACCTGCCTTATACTGAGTCCAACCATCAGTCCACCTAGCTCGGCATTGTCTGCACTGATTGGCAGCAGCTCTCCAGGGTTTCAAGCAGCAGTCTCTCCCAGTCCTACCTGGAGATGCCAGACAGAGAACCTGGGATCTTCTGCATGCAAGCTCAACCACTGAGCTACAGCCCTTATAGGATCACACTGCACAATACTAAGTTACACATTAAAAGCCACCCGGTCTCACCTAAAAAAGGGATTCAACAAAAGACCTTTGGCAAGCCTTGCTCATGTCTCAGCTTAAGTCCCCACTCCCATATCTACAATATGGAGGAAGAATAATAATGATATTAATACTGGCCTATCTTACAGGGTTATTGTACGGACTGCTGAGGTCAAGAATGATACATAGGAAGATGCCTTAACTCGGTGCATCTAACTCAGTACTGCCTACACTGACTGGCAGCGCCTCTCCAGTGTTTCAGGCAGGGGTCTATCCCAGCTCTACCTGGAGATGCCTGGAGATTGAACCTTGGACCTTCTACATGCGACGCAGATGCTCTGCCACTGAGCTTCAGCATTTCCCCAATGGTAAAACACTGTGCATGCTCAACAGAGCAATACAAATGGCAAATACTATAAGTTAACTGAATCAACAGCGCTGATATAGGTCTAGATCTCATAACCTTTGTCTGGGCCATACCGCTTCAGATTGCAGGGGAGGGCTTGCATGATTAAATGCTCCCCCATACAAATGATAAATCCCTGCACACAGAAAAACTAGCATGTCAAAGAGGAAGGTTACTGTTAGCCTAAACAAGGTTTGCAATTCCACATCAAACTCTGGTTGCGATGGAAACCCTGATTGCCATGGACACCAACCATACCCAGTGTCAACCAAAGTGACACTAGACCAATGTCAGCCAACAGGGTGCCTTCCAGATGTTGTGGACTACAACTCCCATCAACCCCAGCTAGCATGGACAATAACCTGGGATGACAAGAGTTGTATTCTGAAACATATGGAGGGCCCAACATTGGCTACCTGCAGTACACCATGTCTGCAGCCAGTGGGAGAAAGGAATGTTAGTGCTAGCCTGGCCAAGGTTTGGAAATCTACGCCCAACTCTGCATGGGATGGGAACCCTGATTGGTTGGCCCTGATCAGCATCCCTGCCAAAATAACAGTAGTCCATTCCAGCAGGAAAGAAGAAGAAAAAGGAAAGTACACTCCTGAGGTTGGCTCATGATTTACAGACTATGACTTGCGGGTAGCCAAAGCTGTGTCTGCATGAGAGCTCGATACGAGATGCCAGGGACTTGCAACTGAAGAGGGCTTTTGCTTTCATTATTTTCTTTGTAAATTTCCCCTGAGCATCTGGCAGTCTGCTGTCTTGAAACGGAGCACAAGACTAGACAGACACTTTGCTCCAATCCGGCTGGGAAACGTCCTTATAAATGTTAAATATTCACTTTGTTTACGTATTTGTAAAAACAAAATATACCCTGCCCTTCAACAGCCAATCAGCAGTACACACGAGTAAAAAATATATTTGCATTTTGGGGGGGGGGGGAGACTCCCAGCAGCATAAAAGTATTGAAAACCTGAAAAGCTAGCAGCATTTAGAAGCCTGTAAAACTAAAAAGCTTTCTGCTTAGTGCCGAAACGACAGCGAAGCAGACGGCAGGCAAGCCTTCCTTTTGGACAGCCTTTGTCCTCTGCAAACCAGCGTGAACTCAAGCCGGTCTGCAAAACGAAACGCTTCACCTGATGTCATGGTGATTGACATGCGAGTGGCCCCCACCCAACTGTCAAAAGTTAAAGTGTTTTTAGCGCTTCTGCTTGCTGCCCTGGGCTCCTGCTGGGAGGAAGGGCGGGATATAAATCAAATAATAAATAAATAAAATAAAAGTGGCCCACAGGGGATGAAGGACTCCCCGCCTCTGGGCTTGATGGACAAAGGGACTGACCAGATATAAGGGAGCTTTGTGCGACACAGATTCTGAAAACAGCTCCTGGCAAGCAGACAGGACAAGACCCTTACCTGCCCCCGAGGCCTTCGATCCGCCGCCGCTCCCTTGGGAGGTCAGGTTTGTGATCCTGCGTCACCTCCACAGCCCGGATGAAGTCGTCTTTGGGGTCGTCTTGGACTCCAAGCACCACACCTGAGTCGCCGACGTGAGCCACGTACATCTTTGTGCCCCGGATTATCACCACACTAGCAGTTGTCCCGGACGTGCTCGGTAGGCCCGTCATGGTCTTTGGCCACTCGGCTGCAAAGGAGAAGGGGAGATGAGGAAATGAAGTTGAACACGCGCAAAACATCTTTTGGCACAGACAGAAACCACAGGCATAAATCGGGCTCACAGGTATCCATTCCCTGAAGGGAAGTAAAAATTATCTCCAGGTCAGGGAGCTCTTCGCACAGGAGCGGGGAACTTTTTTTGTCCTAAGTCCCACGTTTCCTCATGGACAATCTTCTGGGGGCCACATGGTAATGGTGTGAGGGGCCAGAGGCAAAAGCAGGTGAAACAACAGATGTGACTTTTACTTTCCAGAGGCACCAGACACATCCGCACCACACATTTAAAGCATTTTTATACCACTTTAAACAGCAATGGCTTCCCTCAAAGAATCCTATTAAAAGTGCTGAGAGTTGTTACGAGACCCCATATTCCCCTCACAGGACTACATTTCCCAGAGGCACCTGGGAAGAGGAACTGATTGTTAAACCACTCTGGGAGGGGAATAGGGAGTCTCCAAACAACCATCTGCACCCTTAACAAGCTACAGTTTCCAGGATTCTTTTATGGTGGGACAATACCAGTGGGCTGTTTAAAGTGGTATAACAGAGCTTTAAATGTATGGTGTGGATGGGGCTGCAGAGGTCAGAGGTTTATAGACCCTCCCAAACATCTCTCCATGCGGGCAAGAAAGAGGCATGATCACAGTCGTAAGGACCCGTTCCAGCAGGCAAAAGCGTTCAAGGCAGAGTTGGTGAAGGAGCATGGTCTGGGGGAGGGTCCTGAGGTCTGAAAAGAGGAACAGACGAATGGGCCAGAGAGATTCCCTACCCTTTACTTAGTGACCTACTTTCAGTGTTTCCCCTCTCTTTCTGGTCCTCAGGGTCTGTAAAAGTTCACTTACGTTTGCTGCTGTTAATTACGACTTAACTGGGAAAGATTTGACCCCAATATCTAAGTCAATAGCTCCCAAACGTTTCCCACTTGAAAACTGCTGAGGGTCTTAGCAGACCACTGAATGGTTTTTCTGCCTGTTGTAGGAATTGTAATGTGCTGTGCTAGGTGCTGTATGATTTTTTAATTGTATTTTTATTGCTTCTTTTGTGTCTTACATTGTATTTTAATTGTACTGTAATATACATTCCACAGAATTCAAATAATTCCAATAGAAGAACCAATTTAAATCAATATGAATGTTATTCATCATTTATCACATTTATTATCCTCCCTTTTATCCAAGGAGCTCGGGTGGTATAAATGCTTCTCCCCCTCCTCATTTAATCCTCACAACAACCCTGTGAAGTAGGTTAGGCTGAGAAACAGTGACTGGCCCAAGGTCACCCAGTGAGCTTCATGACTAAGGATTTGAACCCTGCTCTTCCAGGTCCCAGCCCCACACTCTAACCACTATACCACATTGCCTCTTAGTGCCACAGACCACCTGGATGAAGCTTGTGAACTACTGGTGGTCCATGGATCACAGTTTGGGAACCCTGATCTATGCAGCACACTGTTTTTTACAAGCCATTGAGAACTCATAGGTAACCTCAGGCCTGGGAGCCAAATGCAACCCTTCAGGTCTCTCTACTTGGGCATTTCCAGGTATGTCTGGGAAAGACTCCTGGTCTGAAGCTTTGGAGAGCTGCTGCCAGTCAGTGTAGGCAATACTGAGCCAGATGGACCTATGGTATGACTCAGTACAAGGCAGCTTCCTATGTGCCTGTTTAACAGATTCAGAGGAGGGCAACAAGGATGATCAGGGGACTGGAAACAAAGCCCTATGAGGAGAGACTGAAAGAACTGGGCATGTTTAGCCCGGAGAGGAGAAGACTGAGGGGAGATAGGATAGCGCTCTTCAAGTACTTGAAAGGTTGTCACACAGAGGAGGGCCAGGATCTCTTCTCAATTGTCCCAGAGTGCAGGACACGGAATAATGGGCTCAAGTTGCAGGAAGTCAGATTTCGACTGAACGTCAGGAAAAGCTTCCTAACTGTTAGAGCCATAAGACAATGGAACCAATTACCTAGAGAGGTAGTGGGCTCTCTGACACTGGAGACATTCAAGAGGCAGCTGGACAGCCATCTGTCAGGAATGCTTTGATTTGGATTCCTGCATTGAACAGGGGGTTGGACGTGATGGCTTTAAGGCCCCTTCCAACTCTACTATTCTATGATTCTATGAAATCAGCCACTAATTCAATTCAATGAGGACTGGAGTCTTGCTTTATATTTAGAGGAAGGGCTGTTGCTTAGCAGCAGAGCACCTGAGTTGCAAGCAGAGGGTCCCTGGTTCAATCCCCAGCATCTCCTCAGGTGGAGCTAACAGAGATCCCCTGCCTGAAATTCCAAAGAGCTGCTGCCAGTCAGTGTTGAGAATACTGAGCTAGATGGATCAATAGTCTGACTTGATACAAGGCAGCTTCCTAAGTTCCCTAACTCTTCTGAGATCCTGAGGATGCTTTCCTCCCCCCCCCCCCAACATACATGTCACAACCAAGTGCATCACTGGGATTTAAAAAAAGAAACAGCACAGTAAGCTATGCAAAACCACAGACAGTCCACTTGGCTTTAAAATCAAGTAAATGATTTGTTCAAGCACAGACACACACAGACATATATGCATCCCAGCCCACACACTCGTCCCTCCTCCTGCAAAAAAAAAAAAAAGTACAGGCCGCAGACCCTTCTCTCCCCCCCAAAAAATCCTTGCCAAGGCGAGCATCTTCACAGGAACAAAGAGAGAGCTCTCTTCTACACTCTTACATACCCATTGGTCAGGGAACAGAGCCAAGAGCACATTAACTGGCTGCACAACACGCCAGTTGCCAGCTACAATTTGAAAGCCCAGCTGCTAGGAGCAACCCTGGAACTTGGATTGATTTTCCACACTTGCTAAGCCCTTTGGACTCTACTCCGCCTCTGAATACCAGTTGCTGGGAATCACAAGTGGGAGCTGCTGTTGCACTGAAGACCTGCTTGCAGGGTTCCCACAGGGGCATCTGATGGACCTTTTGGGCAGATCCAGCAGAGCTCTTCTTATGACCCTAAGTCAGTGGTTCCCAAAATTTTTTTTCCCCTCTGCAGACCACTTGAAAATGGCTGAGGCTCTTGGCAGCCCAATTCATCCGCCAAAAGTTGTACAGTGAAATTGCCAGATGCACCTCAGTGGGGAGGGAGTTCCATAGCTTGGGGGCTGCCACAGAGAAGGCCCTCTCCCGGGCTACTACCACCCCAAGCTTCTGAGGGTGGCAGAACTACCAAAAGGGTATTACAATCTGCATTCCACAGAATTCAAATTGTAAAGCAAACCAAATACAAGATAAGAAATAAAAGCAGCAATAAAAATACAGTCAAAAATCAGGAAGCCAGATTTCGGCAGAACATCAGGAAAAACTTCCTAAGAGTGGTACGCCAACGGAACCCATGACCTAGGGAGGTGGTGGGCTCTCCAACCCTGGAGGCATTCAAGAGGCAGCTGGACAGCCACCTGTTGGGAATGCTTCAATTTGGATTCCTGCATGGAGCAGGGGGTTAGACTGGATGGCCTTACAGGCCCCTTCCAACTCTATGAATCGGTATGAATATATAATGTGGCATGCTATGGACCACCTGAATGAAACTGGTAGACCACTGATGGTCCATAGACCACAGTTTGGGAACCCCTGCTTTAAGCACTGCAATTTACAATCCCTCCAATTCTTAACCAAGCAGGCATGTTTTTTAATCTATCTGTACACTACCCTTCCTTCAGGACAGCCTAGTTGGGGATTATCTCACTTGATCCTCAACAACCTTTTGAGGGAAGCCTTCAGCCTGAGGAGTGTGTGGCTGTTCCCAAGAAGCCCACCCTGTGATTTCACGGGGGAGTGAAGATTTGAAGCCAGCTCTTCCAAATCCGACACTAACCACTATACCACACTGAGGACATACCTTTTTTCTTTTCTATAGCAGCTGCATTAAAAATAATGTTTCAAACTTTTTTAAAAAAAATATCCCGCCGGTTTAATAATGAGCCCCTTTTAGTCAATTAAGAACATACTGATCGATTCCACAACTGCACATTGCCAACCTAAGCACAACACCTGTAATGTCTCATAATAGGCAGGTCCTACAACACTTTTCATTTCATGTCACAGAATCATAGATTTGGAAGATTTAGATTCATAAGGCCATCGAGTCCAACCCCCTACTCAATGCAGGGATCCAACTTAAACCATTTTTAACCCATCTTTCTTTGGTGGTGAAACTCTTCTGACTTGCATGCAAAAGGTTCCAGGTTCAATCCCCAGCAGCATCTCCAGGTAGAGCTGGGAGTGTTCCCTGCCTGAAATCCTGGAGAGGGGCTGCCAGTCAGTGTAAGCAATACTGAGCTAGATGGACCAAGGTGTCTGACCTGGTAAAAGACAGTTTCTTATGTTCCTAAGGGAAGGATCATAGCTCAGTGGTAGAGTACCTGGCTTTGCATGCAGAAGGCCCCAGTTAGATCCCCAGCATCTAGATTCCCTGCCTGAAATCCTGGAGGTGCTGCCAGTCAGTGTAGACAATACTGAGCTAGATGGACCATTGGCCTGACTCTGTATAAGGCAACTTCCTATGGTCAAGAGTCTCCCACCCAGACACGGACAGGACCTGGACTGTACCTTCCTAGCTTCATTCAGCAAGATGGCTGCGCTATCTACCTTCAAACCATGTCTTGAGATCCTCTCTCCCGTGAAACAAAAGGGATTGCGCCTTCAGCATCATCCGTTAAGAAGTGGGATGCCCATTGGACTGCATGCTGCAATAACTCAGTATGGATATCTAGCCAGTTGGTCAGAGATATAGGTGATCCTGAGCAGACCTGGGCGTCAACACCTAGCACCCTCAGGCAGCGTCCGACGCTCCAAGAGACACCCCCCCCGAGCACCAACACCTGCCCTCGACTCCTGCACCAGACAACGGATGGCTTTGAGTAACCATTTGCATTTCCCACAGTGCTCAAGAGTTTTGAATGGATGCAACATTTAGGGTCCTTTTGTATTATAGTTCACGCTATGTATAACATTCCATGTCACTTGGAGGCCACATCCACGCTGTACATTTATTCCACTATTATTCCACTTTAAGTACTTACAGCTTCCCCAAAAAAATCCTGGGAAGTGTGGTTTGTGAAGAGGGCTGAGAGTTGTTAGGGGGCTCCTGTTCTCCTCAGAGAGCTGCAATCCCCTGAGTGGTTTAACAATCAATCCGTCTTCCCATGGGACTGTGGGAATTGTAGCTCTGTGAGGGGATTAGGAGTCTCCTAACAACTCTCGGCACCCTTCACAAACTACACTTCCCAGCATACTTTGGGGGAAGTCATGACTGTTTAAAGTGGAATAATAGTGGAATAAATGTATAGTGTGAATGCAGCCAGAGTCTGTTCCTCCAGTCGCATTTAAGAATGGGTCTATGACTGTGGAAGTGAATCTGACCCGATCACAGCACCCAGAGAACCTCCAGTACTCTATGGGAAATTTAAAATGGAGCCCTGGCCATTGAAGGCTGCCGTTTTAATCCCCTACAGTGCCCTGGAAGCACCCCATTGCTTTGTGGGAAATTTAAAACGGCACCTTGAAGCTGCCTCCAGATATACCTGTGTCGGGGGGGGGAATAATGTAGGAGAGGGCCCCACAGAGAGCACCTGGCCACAGGCTGCCTTCAACATGAACTGGCCCTGAACCTGAGGCAGAATCTTGTGCAGTATGAAAGACTAGAAAGGTGATGGTGGGGGAACAGCCCCTATGTTCCCCTTAAATGGCACACACACACACTCATTCTCCTCTGCAAAACCAGTAAGGGAGGAAGTCTGAAATTTGACGGCCATATTTCTCTATGAAAACTGTGCACTTGCAATATATATTTTGGACGCTTCCCCTCTTGTCACTAATTCAGTCCAGGCCTGTTTCCATACCACAAGAGTGTGCAACTCATTTTTGCCTGTACTCTGTTTTAACAAAGAGCGAAGAGGGGGCTGGGATGCATGGAGAAAGAGACAAAGGCTGAAATCCTAACCCCACTTACCTGGGAGTAAACCCCACTGAATTCAGCAGGACTAACTTCTGAGCAGGCCTGGTTAGGATTGCAGCCTAAGTGGAGTAAGGAGAGAAATGATCCGAGTTCTGAAAAGCACTTTTACAAGCACAAATGTTTTCCTCTCAACGATATACGTGGGCAGAACAGGCTATCTAGATATAATGAGTTTTGTATTTCATCCTTCCGCATTTTCGCACCTATCCCAGTTCACAGTAGCCTTGCCCGGCTTTCAAAATGCTAAGCCCAACATTCCTAACTTTCAGAATCACCTAAAAGGCATGAATGACTAAATTTCATATAATGTATGTTTTAAAATGCAGAACAATTAGGGTGTTTGTTGTAACAGGAAATCCCAGTAGGAAAGGCAGTATAAAATGTCATATGATAATAAGGTCCACAACAAAGGGAGGGGGAGATTTATGGTGAGGGGCTTTAAGGTATCTATGCTACATGCACTTACCAAGGAGTAAGTTCCAATGAAGTTGGCAGAAACTTTACCTATTGCATTTACATCCCACCTTTCCTCCAAAGGAGCTCAAGGTGGCATACATGGTTCTCTCCCTCTCAATTTTATCCTCACAACAACCCTGTGAGGTACGTTAGGCTGAGAGACGCTGTCTGGCTCAAGATCACTCAGTGACAGCTTCATGACTGAGTGGGAATCCGAACCCAGGTCTACTGATCCTAATCTAACACTAACCATTACACCACACTTCCAAAAGCACTGTAAGAGTGCCCCAGCAGTGCCATTGTAAGTGAACGTGCAACAGCAAAAAGCTCAGAATTCAAGCAGCTGCAAATATGAGAAATTAATTGAAGAGTTAGCATGGATGGACTGTTATCACCCCAGTGCCTCTGCATTCATTGACGGCAGGGCCTGAAACCGACTATGGAGGCTGAACTCGTGGCCTCTCCCGATTATGTTGGACTCCAACTCCCATTAGCCCCAGCCAGCATGTCCAATGGTCAGGGATGATGGGAGATGTAGTTCAAAAAACATCTGGAGGGCCACAGGTTAGACACCCCTGGCTTGGTGGTCTGTGCAACTGCAGATCAACAGTTCCACATGAGATCCTGTGGAATTCCCTCCCCAGGCTTAAATATTAGGCAGGCACCATCTCTGCTATCTTTTCGGCGCCTTTTGAAGACTTTCCTCTTTCAACCAGTCTTTTAAATTGAGACCTATCCCAGTCTGTGTCTGTGTTAGAAATGCTTTTTTTAAACAATATATTTTCAACCCTTTTTAAAAGATGTTTTAAGGCTTTTTTTAAAAAAACGTTTTTAATGTTGTTTTGTTTTAATGTATTTTAAGGTTTGTTCTTATGGTGTTTTAAGCGTTTTTGTTTGCCGCCCTGGGCTCCTGCTGGGAGGAAGGGTGGGATATAAATCCAATAATAAATAAATAAATAAATAGATCCTGCCTGTTCACAGATGTGGGCATCTTTATAAGCGACACCCGTAAAGGCTTGCTTACACACACACATCCCACCAAGATCAGCAGGATTTAGCCCCAAGCAAGCACAAGTAGAACTATGGCCCAACTCAACATCTGCTTCTCATCTGGATTTACTTGGAGAAGGGCCATAGCTCAGTGGGTAGAGCATCTGCCTTGCATGCAGAAGGTCCCAGGTTCAATCCTCGGCATCTGCAGGCAGAGCTGGGAGAAACCATGGAGAGCCACTGCCAGTCAGAGCAGACAACACCGGGCTAGATGGACCAACGGGTCTGACCCACACCATTTTCCTAGGCGACATCAGGGCTAGAAACACTGTGTCCTTCAAATGCTTTGAACTAGAACTCCCATAATCCCTGACCACTGGCCATGCTGCCTGATGGGAGTTGTAGTCTCAACAACCTCTGCAGAGCCACAGGTTCTGCATCCCTGAGCTATGTGTACAAATAACTTAGCCTGCTATAAGGAACCTTGGAGAAGGGCCCTAGATCAGTTGGACAGCACCTGCCTTGCATGCGGAAGGTCCCAAGCTCAATCCGTGGCATCTCCAGGTAGGGCTGCGAGAGACTCCCGTGTCAGGAGCCCTGGAGAGCCCCGCCAGTCAGTGCAGGCACTCAATCAATCAATCAGTCACTGTGTTGTGAACACTACTGACCTAGTTGGGCTCTAATGGGAATATAAGGCAAAGTCCCACGTTCCTATATTCCCACTCAGTTCAATGGGGCATTTCCTAGACAGCATACACAGGCCACATGTCTGTAAATGCATCACTAGCAACTTTGTTATGACAGGTCAGAAATCCAGAAGAGGATCTAATAATAGCAGCAGCAACAACAATAATTAAAAAACGCAATTGTACCCAACATTTAAAGGGGGGGGGGGAATTCAAGGTGTCCTTTGTCTCAACAGCTCAGAACAATACAACCCAATTTAGCCCAAGAGTCCTATTAATCTACATTTGTTCATCTGAACACTACAGAGAGAGAGAGAGAGATCCTTTAACTAGTGAAGGGAGTGGCATGAAAGGCGTTCCCCAAAACACAATAGAGGGAGGCCCTCTGTAACCCTAAATCCATTTACTAGGGGGTAAGTTTCATTGAATTCAATACATCAAAAAGCTCACAAAACAATTAAATTCAGTAATAAAATGACCAACGCAGTGGGAGCTACCTCCGGATTGACATGAATAGGACTGGACTGCAAAGTTGTACGATCCTAGGCGCAACTTCCAGGCTCTCACTGAACCCTGCTGAATTTACTTCTGAGTAGATCTGCATAGGCTCGTCACCCAGCAGGGACACCATCCTGGGAGTAATCCCCACTGAATTCAATAAAGAAGATTGAATGATAACTATATAACCCAATGGGAGTTCATTCTGAGGCCCTGAATGGGGCTGCAATCTCAGGCTGCCATGCTGTGCTCCTTTACCCCAATTAATGTAGATGGCCTTCCTTCCAAGATCAGGCTGTGCTGCTGCCTTGAGGGGTGGGGGAGCAGGGCCCCTTGAGCAGAGTGGGATTTAAGCTGCAATCCTAACCCCAGTTACCTAAAGGTAAACCCCACTAAATTCAATAGGACATGCTCCTAGATAGGTATGCTTAGGATTGCGCTTACCTGGGAGTAACCACACACACACTTAATTTAATATAGGCCTTGCTTCTGCACAGCCATGGATCGGACTGCGCTGTTACTCCCGAGTAAAAACGCAGAGACTGTTGTTTAGCCGCCATCCTGCAAACACTTTCCTATAAGGAAAGCCCCATTGAATATAGCGGGGCTTGTTTCTGAGTAAGGATTTGCGAGAGCAGGCGGATCGAGAGGGGGAGAGAGGTAAACAAACAAACAAGAGACAGAGTGGGGGTGGGGAGAACTTACGCAGTTTCTTCCACATGGCCCGGTGGCAAGCGAGGAAGCCCTTGCGGAGGGCGGCGCAGACGGCGGCCGGCTCGTGGGAGCGGAAGCCTTTCTGCTTCTTGATGAACGTCCAGAGGTTCTCCCGGGCGAAATGAGCCGCCTCTCGCCCGCCGTGCCCGTCGCACACGGCGAAGAAGGCCACCGAGCGCCCCACGCCGGCACCAGTAGCAGGCGGAGGCAAGGGCGACGGCGCCTCCGCCGACTTGGCACCGGCTCCTCTCCCGCCGCGGAAAGCTGGGCTCGCCGCCGCCTCCTGCTGCTCCTGGGCTGATGCGCCCATCTCCGTCGCCTCTGGCTCCGGCTCGACCAGGATGTGGGTCACGTCCTCCATGTATTTCCTGCCCCCTTGGTCCGAGAAGAGGCTCACCCCCAGCGAGTAGAGACCCTCCATGCGGGGAAACTGGGTGGGCGTCGGCGTCGCCTCTCCTCACGATGGGAAAACTGGCTGCCTGTCTGCCCCCCACCCCGTTCCCTTTATTCCGTTAGGTGGGGGGCTTCTTTGAAGGGCCACGAAGGCGCAAGTTTTCTCTCCCGACGATCAGCGTGGCTTCTTTTCTTTCTGCTTTTCCTCGCTCTGCTCTCCAGGTTCTCGGAGCCGGCGGTGACTTTATTGTTTATAATCGTCGAGAAAGGAGGAGGAGGAGGAGGTGGAAGAGCAGCGGCGGAGCTTCAAGCGCTGTCCAGGCATGCCCGGCCCTCTTCTCCCTCCCCCCTCCTGCGCGCGGGCGGCATAGAACGCGATGCTGCAAAAGGCGGAACAATCGCCGCTTCCGATGGAACGCTCGGGAGGTTCAGCGTTCCAAAAGAGGAGCGCCCGCCCCGCCCCACGCTGAGCTCGCGGACCGAGAAGGGCCTTGCAGAGCGCGCCGGGCACGGGCCTCCCCCTCTCAATCTGTGCCTTCCCCATGCTCACAAACGGAAATTGGGGTGTGTGGGTGGTTAAGCATTTCCATATATCTAAGCAGGAAATTGAGTGGATTGGGACTGTTGTTGTTGTTATTAAAGTTGTATCTCACTAATTTCCCGTCGGAGCAGACCCACTGAAATTAAGGGGCCAATGTTAGTCATGTCCATTAATTTCAATGGGTGTGCTCTGATTAGGCCCAGCGCTGGATACAAATTATTATCATTATTATAAATAGTATGTTTTAATTCATCTTACAAATTGTATGAATTATTTCATGAACTAATCCAGATCCTGCATTCAGCATCTGAAGCCCTTCTTTGTGTGCCTCCTCAGAGAAGGGAAGGGCAGAGGATGGCAACACCAGAATGGGCCTTCTCAGCGGTGGTCCTCTGCTGATGAAATACTCTCCCAAGAGAGGTACGCTGGCACCATCATTATCTATCTTTAGGTGCCTGGCAAAAACATTCCTATTCTCCCAGGCATTCAGCTCTCAATTTTTTTGAGGACTTTTGACGTTGCAGCCTCTTTTAGGGGGTTGGCTGTTCTACTATCTTAATCCATGTATTGTTTGTGTTAAGTTTTTTATTGGTTTTAATCTTTTTATTGTATGTTGCTTTGGGTTCATTATTATGAAGAAAAGTGGCTAATAAATTTAATAATAATGGTATTGTGTATTTATGTTTTTCAATGCTTTGTAAGACGTTTTGAGACCTTAGGGTGACAAGTGACTAACAAGAATAATACATGTATCACAGGCTCTGAAATGCCTCAGATTTTTGTTGTCTTATGTTTCTATGGCTACTTTGTCCTGGGTTCTTAACGCTTGGAATGATAGGCTATGAGGAGCTACAAAAAATGTGTTAAGGGCAGGGGCCCTACCTTCTTCTAACTTAAAATGCCACCCCCAATTATGATGATTAAGCCTGGATGCAATTGTTAACAGTCTGCCCATTTCATTTCCCTCTGACTCCACTTTTACAACAGTGGTGTGCATCTGCCATTTTAGGATAACGCACTCCTTGCATATGATGACCTGGACTCTAGTCTACAAAAGCTTATTATGCCATAATAAAATGTTAACTCCCCTTGAGTTCAGTGGGACTTGCTTCCCAGGTAACTGGGTATAGGACTGCAGTCTCAGTCTTTAAGGTGCCTCAAGACTCTTTGTTGTTTTATCTATTTACAGGAGGCTTTGCAAAGAACACGTTTGACAGGTCTCTATCCCAAGGGCCTTGCAATCTAAAATTAGGCACAGGGAAAGTGGGTGCAAGAATTCAGGCAATGGTAACCGAGGAAGATGATGCGATTGTTTCAGTTACATGGGCTTAGTTAAACAAATTTAGCTATTTTTATTCATCTTTGTTCACATGAGGAATTTTAAGCGATGAAATCAAATGAATCTTTCTTGGCTTCCTTGTCATGACCTGAAACTCCCTAGGATAATGTGTGTTGAAAAGTGCTCTGAATATCTCAAAAACATTATAGACATTTTATCTATTTAGCCTGCAATCCAATACACACTTACTTGGGAGTAAGTCCCATTGAACACAATGTGCAGCCTTATTTAGCAAAATGTATATACTGCTTAATCAAAAATACCTCTAAATGGTTTAACATAAAACGGTATATAAAGTTTTTTTTAAAACCCAGTAAAAACAGACTTTAAAAAGAGGAGACATAATCCAGCTAACAAAATATTGATAAAATCAACCATTTAAAAAACCCACAAATGTACATAATACAATTTCATGCCTAAACAGGCTTACCTAAACAAAAAAAAGGCTTTAATGGGCGTCAAAAGCAGTTCAATGAAGACACCTGCCTGATATTAATAGAACTGCAATATTCAATCTGTTAGGTTGATTGAGGTTTTTCAAGGAGGAACAAAAAGTATAACTCACTCAAAAGGCCAAGTAATCAGACATCAGATTGTTGTTTAAATAGTTATTTTTTAAATAAAAGCGATCTTAAAACCTACATGACAAGCATCATTTTAAGAGAGGCATCCTCTCCTCCTCTCTCTCCTATAACTCTTCTAAGTTGATGTTTCCTACAATATATGCATGCAAGAGTATGGGGGTGGGGTCAGGGGCAGACCATAATCTCCTGATCCCCAGCTTACATTTTCCAAAAAGAAGTTTCTAGCATTTATAGAACCTGAGATATGAGGCAAAATATACAGGCCCTATTCTAATTTTTGTGTGTGCGAGAAACTAGCCTTTCCCTCTGTTTCACTGTTGTCCCGTCGGAAAAACTCCTGTGGATGCCCACGTGAATGATCTAACAACAAAAGTGTTTCTTGCTTCAGAAATACCATTTTTACCCATGTACAAATTTAATGGATAGATCTGTCAATTAAGTGACTAAAACACTAGCAATTTATTGATTAAAATGTCTTACTGGCTTGCAGCAGCTCTGGTGGGTTTATTTTTCTTCCACGTATAGCCCTTCATGTTTATTTAAATATCAACTAGGACCAGAGAGACTTGGATTGAAATCTCTGTTCAGCCACAAAGCTCACTCAGTGGCCTTAGGCCAGTCTCAACAGCCTCACAGGGATATTGTGCAAATAAAATGAGATGGAAAGGATCATATTCTCCACGCTGAGTTTCATACAGAAAGGGATTGATAAAAATGTAATAATGCCTACCATAAGGGTTTTCCAAAGGGGTTACCTATCCAGCAATTGTCCAGACCCAGGCCTGTTTTATTATTGTTTTATTAAATTTATAGGGAAAATGGAAATGGACTGCCTTCAAGTCAATTCTGACTTATGGCGACCCTATAAATAGGGTGTTCATGGTAAGTGGTATTCAGAGGTGGTTTACCATTGCCTTCCTCTGAGGCTGAGAGACAGCGACTGACCCAAGGTCACCCAGTGAACTTCATGGCTATGTGGAGATTTGAACCCTAGTGTCCCAGGTCGTAGTCAAACACATAGAACCACTACACCACACTGGCTCTCAAATTTATATACCACCCTCCCAAAGAGTCCAGAACAACAAACAACATGTGATAAACAATGAAAACATCTTAAAAAACATTTAAAACAATTCCGATACAAATGCAGATTTCATTGATGACATGTTGTTTTGATGGCTTAAAATGTATTGGGGGTGGGGTGGGGGTGGGGGGTAGACAATTCATTGATGTTTGTAGGTATTCCAGTGACTATCAGCCATGACAATTAAATGGCACCTTCATTTACTGAGGTGGATGTTGGGGACAAGCAACACAACACAAAGTTAAACTGTGGAATTTGTTCCCATAAGTAGCAGTGGTGGCCACCATCTGGGATGGTTTTAAAAGAGGATTAGAAAAATTGTTGGAGGACATAGCCATTGTGGCTAGCAGCCACTGATAGCCTATGTTCTCCAACCTGAGTACGCTGGTGCACTCAGGTCCTGCTTGTGGGCTTCCCAGAGGGATCTGATTAGCCACTGTGAGAACAGGAGGCTGGACTAGATGGGTCCTGATCCAGCAAGGTTTTTCTTATGTTCTTATAGTTGGGGGGGGGGATCTGGTCAGCCACTGGTGGGAGTCAGATGCTGGACTAGATGGACTGTTGGCCTGATCCATCAAGGCGATTTTTTAATTATTCAGTTTATTATCTGCTCTTTACCAGCAGGTCCTAGAAAGGTCACAACAATTTAAAATTCTGCATTAAAAAGTTAAAAACAAATTAAAGTCACAGGAAAAGGGTGTATCCTGAAAACATATATCTCAGGTGTCAAAATTATGTTTTTATTAGTCATGATATTTAGGAATGGACCCTCCATCTTCAGAGGCAGTCTACCTCTGAATGGCAGCTGCTAGGGACAAAGGGAAAGGCTAAACTTCCTCCATGCTCTGTTTGCGGCAAACAACTGGCTGGCTACTGTTGGATATACACCTGCTAGACAAGATGGATCTTTATCTGATCGCAGAAGGCAACTCCTAAGGAAGGTCAGAAGAGAGCAGTCCTCCACCGCCGCGAGATAGCAAACCTATTTTTTTTTCTTCCGCCACCCTTCCCAGCATTCATCGAGGGCGCAGGCGGGAAAGAATTAAAAAAAAAAACCTGACCAATCAGAACTGTGGAAGGACGGTCGCGGTTGAATAATAAATCCGCGCGCGCTTACGCAAAAGGGCTGGGGCGCCCTTTTTACGTCATAAGATTGCTGGGGAGGGAGCGGCAGCTTACGTTGCTAGCCGGCTAAGCTGTTCCTAAAGCAACGAAGGGAAAGCAATCGAGCTCAGACGTCTAGAGGAGGAAGGGGGAGAACATGGTAGTGGAAAAAGACTAGACATAGCTATTTATGTAGCGATAGATATAAATACTGAGTGGTAGATAGGTATCAACACAGTTATCTAAAACGGTTTAGTTACATATCAGAACTTGCTACTTTCCACCCATGTACATGATAGTTAAGCCTTGTGTCTGTTGTAGGACTCCTCTTTATTTGCTTTCTTATTTAGGACATTTATATCTTGCCTTTCCTCCATGGAGAGCAAGAAGGCTACCTGATTCTCCCACGCCCCTCGACTGTATCTTCACAACAACCCTTAGGTTGGTGGCCCAGCTACGCCCCTATCTGGACAGGGATAACCTGGCTTCAGTTGTCCATGTTCTGGTAACCTGCAAGCTAGATTACTCCAATGCGCTCTATGTGGGGCTGCCTTTGAAGACGGTTCAGAAACTGCAGCTTGTGCAAAATGCAGCGGCCATTTTGGTAACAGGGACCAGACAGTTTGAACATATAAAACCAATTCTGGTCTGCTTGCAGTGGCTGCCTGTATGTTTCCGAGCTCAATTCAAGGTGCTGGTTTTGACCTATACAGCCTTACAAGGCCTGGGACCACAATACCTGATGGAACACCTCTCCCGATACAAACCCACCTGTACACTCTGCTCAACATCTAAGGCCCTCCTCCGGGTGCCTACTCCAAGGGAAGCTGGGAGCCTGGCAACAAGGGAGAGGGCCTTCTCAGTGGTGGCCCCCAAGTTATGGAATGATCTTTCTGACAAGATGCGCCTGATGCCAACACTGTTATCTTTTCAGCACCAGGTCAAGACTTTCCTCTTCTCCCAGGTTTTAACATGTGTTTTAAATTGTGTTTTAAGTTGTTTTTAAAATATATGTTTTAAAATTTGTATATTTGTTTTTAATGTTTTTAGTTACTGTAAACCGCTCAGAGAGCTTCAGCTATGGGGCGGTATATAAATACAATAAATAAATAAACCCTGTGAGGTAGGATAGGTATAGTGACTTGCCTGGCTTCAGGGCTGGACAAGAATTTGAGCCTGGCTGTGAGATCTAAGGCTGCAATCCAATATGTATCAACTCAGAAGTAAAATCCATTGGGTTCGATGAGACTTACTCCCAGGTGAGAGTGTACTGGATTGCATCCTAAACCAGGGGAGCCTGTGACCTTGCAGATGTTGTTGCTTATTTGATTTATTAGCCACCTAGTTCAAAAACAGTCGTTGGTGACTTGGAAACAGAATAAAAATAAAGAGTTAAAAACACAGCAATCATCAATACGGTAGCAAAAAAAATAAAAATAAAACTACCTTCAAGAATTACATCAACATTAACAGTAAAAACATCAGCAGTATATGGCCAATGAGAGAACCTGTCACAATCCACTATATCACAATGTTGCACTCCAACTCCCTTCAGCCCTCCCCTCATAGAATGGTCTGGAATTATGGGAGCTGTAGTCCAGCAATATCTGGAGGGTAACAGTTTCATCTTCCCTGCTCTAGCTACTGCAAGGAAACATAGTAGACAGGAATTGGGGTACTTGTAGCCTTCCAGACGTTGTTGTACTACAACTCCCATCATTACTGGCCAGTGGCTGTGCTGGCTAGGGCTGATGGCAGCTGGAATCCAACTATGTCTGGAGAGCACAGGTACCTACCTTGCTCTGACCACGACAACACACTCATCTCAACTGAAGGGGGTTGGGTAGGCTTAACCCTCCTACCCTAATACCTTACTGCCAATATCCATTGTTGCAGACATTACTCTTCAATCCCTCTCATTTTCCTCTGAAATATTTATTTTAGGTGTTTGTTCCCTGTTCTTCAGCTGACAAAGCTCCCAGAGAAGCTGATATAAAATGGATAAATACAGTCACCAAATCAGTTGCAATCAACAAAAGTGGAACAGCCTATTACAAAAGGGAGCAGCATTGCAGTCTAGATTTGAACAGTTTTCAAAATCAAGCATATGATCGATATAAAGAGCATTTGAAAGACCTGAGCAATTTAAATTTTAAAAAGAAGTTTTTGCTTGGCCCCAAAGAGAAAACAAAGATGGCTTCAGGTGGACCTCTTTGGGAAGGGAGTTCCATAAATGGGGAGCGGCAATATAGAACACAGAAAGTTGCCTTATACAAAGTTCTGACTATTGGTCCATCGAGCTCAGTATGATCTACAATGACTGGCCCTGGCTCTCCAGGATTTTAGACAAGGGTCTCTCACTGCCCTACCTGGAGCCTTCTATATTCAAAGCAGATCCTCTACCATGGTTCTTCCAGCTGAAGAGGTCTGACAATTGAAGGGCCAGATGACACTCTGAGAAGGTAGGGTTTGGCTCAGGGGATACCAGTTTCTGACCCATCCCCCTTTCTATATAGTGATAACAGAAAAAAAAGAGCGGAGAGATATTTAGGTCAGAATGAGAGGACATGTAAAGCATGGGGATGCTTTGGACAGCAAAAGTAGTCTGTAGCTGGAAGAGGAGAGCATTGTCAAAAATATGGCCTTTTTCACTTACAGAAAGTCTGTACCCTCACTTCCTGTGTGCTACAAATTACAAGCTGGCCGGTTAAACTAGGAATATCTATTCATGTATTTTCCCCCACCCAAGAAAACCCCGCTACACTTTGAAAATACAGATTTTTCTTTTTTTAAAAAAATACACAATCTGTAGTTTTTCTTTTTAGTTGTGGTAGTGTGCAGACATATTTTATTCTTTGCAAAACCTGGCTGTATGGGAACTGCATTGTCAGACAGGTTACCTATTTGCAGATGTCTACTGACAACATTTTTTTATTCTGGTAGGCTTTTGGTTTGGCTTGTTCACTTATTTTAATGGCGTTTAGCAGAGAAATCAGTGGGGGGGAACTTTTAAGCTGTGGCACTTGTCTCTGCACTAATGCTTTATGATGTTAGTTTTATCTACTTTTTAAAAACAATGGACTGTAATTTTAATTTTTGTAAGCCACACTGAGTATTGCAATAGAAAGGTGATGTATAAATCATCTTAAATAAATACGTGTATTTCATTTGTTACTGCCTTATGCAAAGCAGTCTCAAGGCAGCTTGCAACACAAACATCCAATTCAAATACTAACGTTACATAAGGCATTAAAAACTCAATAAACAACAAGACCTAGTGAGAAGTAGTAGTGATCATGCAAAACCTCTTAGAATAGGAATTTAAAAAAAACCCGACCACCCTCCAAGAATTTTAAGCACAATCACCATTAAAATTAACAAGTTGGAAAAAGTCCACAAAAACAGTAGAGGTGTTAACAGTCAAATAGCCTTGCTGTATTTCTGCTGATACTTCAATTCAAAGCAATGGTCAAAATTGGCTTTGTTCTAAGTGCATAGTCATTTTAAAAGAAATCAAATGTTGACAAAATGCATGGTGTTTCAGTGCTGGCTATTAACTTTTGTAAATATAATATATTTTTTTAAACCCACCTGTATCTTGTCTCTCTAGTCATTGGCTGAGCTGCTGTGTCACAGGCATGTTCAGAAACATTTTAAGTTCTCAGGGAGAAGCAGTCAGGATGAGAATGTTTGCTCCTGTGAAGGAAGTGAAAGGTGTGTTGGGATTATTTCATATATGGCCCAGAAAAAGTTATGCAGAGAAGAGGATCCTTTAGGATGGAACCCAACATCAGGAAGCAGGGATATCAATGCAACTTTTAAGTGTGCAATTAATTACTGGGTCTCAGGCCCCCTATAGCAAGAACGTTGATTATTAGGTTTTTATTTGCAGTATTTAAAAAAAATCACAAGGAAAACACTTTACATATTTGTCAAATGTACACAGCCTCCAGTATAAACTCCTTCAAATTTGTTCTCATTTTCTGTGCTCATGCAATAAAAATCAATGGAACCTATGAAAAGATCAAGCTCTTTATCTGCACACTCAGAGATCAAAATATTTTCTTCATTCGTTTTATTTATTTATAGCATTTGTTAGTTGCTTTTTTCCAAAAATAGGACTCAAAGGGACGTACAAAAAGGAAAACAAAAACACACTGCATATGAAATAGCTTACAAGAAGTCAAACAATGGCAAAAACAATTTCAATTCATGAAAGAGAATTGACAGGATAGAGAAAATCTACCTTTTGGCTGCCTTAATTTTGGGTATAATAGGATGGTAATGGGGTATGTATTTGGTTATTGTGAGTATGCATAGCTAACAAGTCATTATGTTTCACTGACAATATATATAGGCTTGCGCCATCGTGATCAGGCCTCCGTTACAGGCCCACTGCATGGTCTTGGGCATGCCACAATAACGCAGCCTCAGTTCTCCAAACTGTAAAATGTACAAAAGTTGCCACAACATTGTGAAAACTGGAAGACTTAAAATCATGTACAAAACTAATTTGTATGAATGGTGAATAATCTCATATATTGACTTACCGTGTACTTTTATTTATTAAATTTATATCCCATCCTTCCTCCCAAAACACCAGTTCTCAAGTATGTGAATCTCTCCAAGTTTATTTATTTATTTAATTAATTAATTTAATTTATATACCGCCCTAAGCCTGAAGGCTCTCTGGGCGGTGTACATAAAAGATAAAACAAGCACAGTGTATAAATACAATAAATACAATAAATCAAGAACCAATAACAAACAAACAATAAAAGAACCAAACAACGTCCAGAATACAAGATAATAGTGAAATACTGTTAAAATACACTTTAAAATGCCTGGGAGTATAAAAAGGTTTTCACCTGGCGCCGAAAAGATAGTAGCGTCAGCACCAGGCGCACCTCATCAAGGAAACTGTTCCACAGTTCGGGGGCCACCACTGAAAAGGCCCTAGTTCTAGTCACCACCCTCCGAGCTTCTCGATGGGATGGCACTCGGAGGAGGGCCTTAGATGTTGAGCGCAGTGTACGGGTAGGTTCATATTGGGAGAGGCATTCCACCAGGTATTGCGGTCCCATGCCGTGTAGGGCTTTATAGGTCAAAACCAGCACTTTGAATCTAGCCCGGAAACAAATAGGAAGCCAGTGCAGATGGGCCAGAACAGGTGTTATATGAGCGGACCTTCTGGTCCGTGTCAGCAATCTGGCCGCTGCATTCTGGACTAGTTGTGATAAGGGATGTCCTTGAGAATAAGCATTACTAGATCAAGGTAGGTATAACAAAGTTTTATTGCTGCAGCAAGGCGCTAGGGAGTCAAGCTCAGCCAACAGCGCGCCAAAATGCAAAGAACACAGAATACTTATACACTTTGCCTGGGCTCTGTCTCTGCATCCCATAATTGCAGTCACAAAACTGTTACAAAAGAACATTGCCTTATAAGGCCAGGAATACAGCAAAACAACAAGTGCATATGTGTCAAGATGGCGTGACTGCAATGAAAGTAACATTTGGAAGGTACAACAGACTAAGGGGGTTATTTATCCTTATCATTCCCCCCTTTAATACTTTAACTTCTTATTTTTAATAATTAAAGTATTACACAATACTGTACTACAAATGATTTTTTTCTTCTTCTTCTTGAGGTACTGGCTGATATCGGTTGGCTTGTAACACCATCTGTCGGGCTACCTGGTTTTCCACTGTACCTAAAATTATACTTTTAAAGCAATTTACGATTACTGACAAAACATATGGCAACAACAAACATAACAATAATAATACAGTGACAATACCTATTAACCCTTTCAATCCTCCAAACCAATTGAACCACGAACTTCAATCACCTAAATCTATTCCCTTCCAGGTTTGTATGGGTACATGGGCGAGTTTCTTCATCTTATTTGTAAGATCTTTTACAGCCTGCCCATTGTTGTCAATCTTTAAGCAACATTCTGTCAGATTTAACAATTTGCAAACTCCACCCTCTTTAGCCAATAAATAATCCAGGGCTAAACGATTTTGCAAAATACCTTCCCTCATTTGAGTGGATTGGTCTGCTAGGAGATCCAGCGCTCCAGCAGTCTGATTTGTGATTATTTCCACTACCGCCTGCAACCGGATGAGACGGTTCAATATATAAATAGGAGTCCTATAGCCCCACATACCATCCTGTGCCCAGGACGCAGGATCATAAGTGGCAATGATTCTTTCGGGTGGCCATTCGTCCTCCCAATCATTTCCCTGACCTTTGGCTATACTTGTATCTATGGTCCGCTTCCTCCGAGCATCTTTGTCATCAGCAAACACTGGAACTAAGGGATTTAGATTTTCCCCTTTTAAGGTGTACATGGGTTGAATGATTCCTACATAACAGGTACCTGTCCAATTTACTGGCAGGATGGCATATGCTTTATGACCGCATATCCAGTAATGTCCTTTTAGGGCATATCGGATTGAGTCAGGTAATTGTGGAGCTCGATGTTCATATGAGAAATATTTTGTATCCTTATTTCCCAATGGCCCTGTCAGCAATGCCGCCTTTGTCCCCTGAAGTGTACATTTCCATATTCCTGTGGAGTTATTAAATTTACAACTTCTACCAGTCCTGGTATCATTTACTATACTCCAGTATTGACTGAACCCCATTACTACGGTTCCATTTGGATGGCGCCATTGCCAGGCCCAATCCTCAAGTATTTGATCTGAGGTACAGTTATGCAACTGACATAATAAAGTGGTGGAATTTGCTGCATCACATACCACATCACAGTTTATAAGTGGATTTTCACTACCAGGAGTACAGACACACCAAGTACCATTTTTCAATTGAATATGGGTTTGATTCCACCTATGCATTTCTTTGCTACAATCCGTAATGGGACAGTAGGCAATAACACAAAATTGTTCCCATTGCATAGTCCAATTGCAATATGATTTTCCGACCAAGACCCCCTCCGACAAATTCTGTTGTATGCAATAATGACCTCCAGGATTCCAGCGGACTTCCCAATTGTGATTAGTAGTCCAAAGGTCACTTCCATTATAAACATCACTCTTGTTGCTTAACAACCATTTAGGGTTTAAGGGAATTGCCATCCACGGCCATTGAGGAAACCCTTGAGGATTTCCACAAATCCAGCAATTTGACAAATTAAATTCTTTTGCCACTTGATTTACCAATGTTAGAAAGGTATTTTCTTGGCAATTTTGACACATGCCTGGAGGTTCAGATGCTTGACAATAAGGGGGAAACAATATCAGAATCAAAAGAACTAAGAACTGAAACAAAATGATCACATAAGACAATTTACAACAGGACATAATTGCTATTTCTAGACAGATCTGGATCTTCGGGCGGTGTCCCACTACTTCTTCCGGGTAAGTAGGGGATGCAGCACCCCCTGTGGTTTCGCTCACTCGGTTTCCTGTCCCGAGGAGGCTTCTCCCGTCGCGTCCCTGCTTCCAGTAGTGGCACGCTTCCGGATCCTCATCCGCAACGCCCCTGGTGTGTTGGTTACTACTTCCCATTCTGGATTCGCTGCTGGTTTCACTCTGGTCCAGTGAATCCATGGAGTCTGCCCTTCAACCTTCAAGGACGTGGGAGTAACCATTATTACTGCAAATGGACCTTTCCACTTAGGCTGCAATGGTTTATCATCCCATACCCTGACCCATACTAAATCCCCTGGCTCAAAGGCGTGCATGTTAGTTGTAACTTGTAATGGACTGGGATCAGTATACTGTTGTAATTGTCCAACAATCCTATTCAGAGCCTGCAGTTGTTTCTGAAGGCGTACTTGTCCATGGTCTTCCAATACCTCAACTCCAGTTGGCAGAGGTGGTGGTCTGCCATACATTAATTCATACGGAGTGTAGCCTGAGCTTCGTGGGGTGCATCTGGCGTGTAATAAGGCTAATGGTAACAGCCGAGGCCATTTTTCTTTAGTCTCTATGCATAACTTAGTGAGATGAGCCTTGATAGTCTGATTTGCCCTCTCAACCATTCCACTACTCCGTGGTCGCCATGCACAGTGTAACTTCCAAGTCAACCCTAATGCCGTTGATAGACTATTCACTAGAGTATTTACAAACGCTGGTCCGTTATCAGAATTGATTTGTATTGGTAGACCATATCGAGGAATAATTTCTTCCAAAATAAATTTTGACACTACAGCTGCTGTCTCTCCTGTTGCTGGTTTAGCCTCTATCCATCCAGTGTAAGTACAAACAGCAACGAGCAATACCTTTAGTCCACAAGCGGCTGGCATATGGCTGTAGTCAACCTGAATCACTTGAAAGGGCCTAGTGCCCTTCAGTATGGCTCCTGGGGTCAGATTTGGTCCGCGACGAGGATTCACTTGTGCACAGGTAAGGCATTCTTTGGTGATTATATCACACCATTTAGATATATGGTCAATATAATACCATTTCTTTAGCAACGTTTCCAGAGCTATCTTTCCCAGGTGGCATTGTTGGTGAACCTTGGAAACTATAGGATGAGCCAAATTTTGAGGTATCCAGACACAACCGTCAGGCAAGACTTTCCATCCACTCACATTCCGGTAACTATAATCTTGAGCTTCTCTTTTTTCCTCTGGAGTGTAGACAGGACTTCCCACATCCGTGGGAACTTCTACATAATACAGGTGAGCAAAACTCCTGGCAACAGGGGGGGCTTTAAGAGCTGCAGACTTAGCTGCTTTATCGGCCTGAGCATTTCCTTGATGGACCGGACCATCCTGTCTTTTATGAGCCCTACAATGTACCACAGACACTTTCCTAGGTTTCCACACTGCATCTAAGAGTGCCCTGATTTCATGTGCGTACGCTATAGGCCTTCCTTCAGAGGTGAGGAATCCTCTTTCCTTATACAGGGCTCCATGCACTTGCAAGGTGAGGAAAGCGTTTTTACTATCTGTATAGATTGTCACTTCCTGTCCTGCTCCTTCCCGTAGGGCTTCAGTAAGTGCTATAATTTCAGCTTTATGGGCCGAAGTTCCTGGGGGCAGCTTGCCATGCCGGACTATATGTCCTCCTTGTTCCACTACTGCGTATCCTGCTACTTTAGTCCCTTGTTGTAAGTAACTACTTCCGTCGCAGAATAGGGATTGTCCCTTCCTTAATGGCTGATCTTTTAGGTCCGGTCTACTGGAGAACACTTTAGTCATTATTTCTTCACAATCGTGTACTGGCTCTTGCTCTGGCACTGGCATTAATGTAGCTGGATTCAATGTTGCCCTATCCTGTACAATCACGTTTGGATTTTCACACAACTGGGCAGTATATTTAATTAAACGGGAACTCGTCATCCATTTTGGCCCTTGTTTTTCCAGCAGATTTCGAATGGAGTGTGATGCAATCACTTGAATGGTTTGCCCGAAGGTGAGTTTCAATGCTTCAGTTAACAACAAGGATGTAGCCGCAATGCTCCTCAAGCAGCCTGGCCAGCCTTGGCTTACGGGGTCCAATTTCTTACTTAGATACGCCACGGGGCGTTCCCAGGAGCCCAAGGCTTGGGTCAGCATTCCCACCGCAACTCCTCTTCTATCATCCACAAATAGTTTGAATGGTCTTGTCGTATCGGGTATCCCTAATGCTGGTGGGTTTAGCAGGGCATTGTTCAGTTTTTCCACGCTCGCAACGTGGGAGGGCTCCCAATCTAAAGGGGCAGTTTCTGGCCTTCATTCTTGTAACATGGAATATAATGGTTTTGTAATGGTGGCATAGTCCAGAATCCATATCCTGCAATACCCGGCCATTCCTAACAATGTACGGAGCTCTTTCTTAGTTTCAGGTCTCGGTAGTGAACGTATTGCAGCAGTACGAGCCGGACTAAGGTACCTTTGGTCTTTCTGGATTATAAATCCTAAATATTCTACTTCCAGCTGACAGATCTGGGCCTTCTTCTGACATGCCCGGTAACCCAGGGCCTCCAAGGTTTGCAACAAAGATTTGGAATATTTCCAACAAGTATCAAAGTCTGGACTGGGGAGCAAAATATCATCCACATAAATTAACAAGGGCCCATTTTCCTCCTGCCAGCTGATCAAGTCTTTATTCAACTGTTGGCTAAAAATAGATGGGGAGTGGCAGAACCCTTGGGGCAGCCGGGTCCAAGAGTACTGGCTAGTAACTCCTGTTTGGACATCTTCCCAAGTAAAGGCAAACAAAGGTATTGCTTCTGCAGCCAACGGTATGCTGAAGAACGCGTCTTTCAGATCAATTACTGTGTAGATAGTACTCCCTCCAGGTATTCTTCCCAACAAAGTGTAGGGGTTAGGTACTATAGGGGTCATGGATATGACGGATTCATTTACTGCCCTCAAGTCCTGTACTGGACGATAATCGCCTTCTGTCCCTGGCTTCTTAACAGGCAGCAAAGGTGTGTTCCATGCGGAAGTAATACTTGTCAGCACCCCTAACTCCATCAGCCTGTTAAGGTGATGTTGAATTGGTTCTCTGGCCTCACTTGGAATTGGGTACTGCTTAAGTTGTATAGGGCTGGCTTGAGGTTTCAGGGTAATTCGGACTGGTTCTGCACGTACTGCTAAACTTGACGGGTTGTTCTCAGCCCACACCCCAGGTACAGATTGTATCAGTTCCCACTCTTCAGATGTCCTTTCCCTCACGACACACACTGATGTATAACATCTCCAAGCCTCCTGTATTGGACATAACAGTACGGGTAATTCTGTGGCGGGGGTACTCATCTTCACCTGGCCCGAAGGGCTGAATTCCAGGGTAGCTTGCATTTTACACAGAAGATCCCTTCCAATAAGAGGGACAGGACACTCGGGCATATACAAAAATTCACGGAAAAGTACTTGAGATCCAGTTGCCACTGGTTGCCCCTTTAAATTAATTGCCAAGACAGACTTCCCTGATGCTCCGATGATGGGAGTTGTATGTTTGCTACAACTCCCAAGGGGTTGATTTAAAACTGACCGTTGGGCCCCTGAATCTACTAGTCCTGCGACTGTTACTCCCCCAATCTCCATTTCCAATACGGGCTCAGGGGGGTTTGCCCGTAGGCCTCCCTAAGGTTGGACAGGGTATAATCTGTCCTCATCTCCTCTCTGAATTCCTTTGCCTCTGCCTCTCCCTCTGTATCCTATTCCCTGTTGCCTTCCTCGTTCCCGGAGCAACCCTCTGATCTCCGTCATGGTTCCTTCAGCTTCCATTCGCCGTTGACTATTCTGATTTCTTTCTGGGCATTCATTTTTCCAATGATTAAATCCCTTACAGTATGCACACTGGTTCCGATCCAAAACTGGACGGTCCACGTTTCTCTTTCCTCTTCCTCTGTCCATGCCCCTGCCTCTTCCTCTAATTGGCCCAGCTGTCCCTTGCAATGCTGCGGCCAGTAAACATGCTTTGTCCTTCATTCTCCTATCTTTTTCCTTAGCTTCCTCGGCGTCCCGGTTGGTATATACCCTGTCCGCTATAGCCTTTAATTGTGATAGGGTCATTCCCTCAAACCCCTCGGTCTTCTGCAATTTCTTCCGGATATCAGGAGCTGACTGTGCCACAAAACTCATTACTATGATAGACCTATCCCCTTCCTCTTCAGGGTCTAGGGGACTGTATTTTCGGTATGCTTCCTGCAATCTTTCCAAGAAATCGCCGGGTGTTTCTTCCCTCTTCTGGACCACATCATGAATTTTCTGCATATTCATCAACTTCTTCTTCCCTTTCTTCACTGCTTCTAGGAAGAGCGCTTGATAGTCTGCCTGGGCAGCCTGTCCTGCGGCTGTATTTAGACCCCAATTCGGATTGGTGAGTGGGGCTCTTTCCCTTACCCAGATTGACGGATCAGCTTGATTTGCAGCTGTAGCTGCCTGTCGTACGGCACTCTCCATGTTGTCCTGGATAGTGCGACACTGCTCACTTGTAAACAAATATGCCTCTAATTGCTGAATATCTGCCCATGTCGGGTTTTGAGCCTGAATTATGCCTTCCAGCATGTCAATGAATTTCTTTGTATCTGCTTCATAAGAGGGACCATGATTTTTCCAGTTTAATAAATCTGCAGTTGAAAAGGGCACATAAGACCGAGTTTCCACTACTATTCCTTGTACTTGTCCATCATCATCAGTCTGGGGTACTATTCCCGCCGTAACTCGAACTGGCGCTGTCAGTATTCCTTCTTTTTTGATACGGCTTTGGTTTCTAGTCTGCACGGGGGTAAGTCTTTGAACTTCAGGCGGGGCAGATGGCACGATAGGCCGTATGTCAACAGACAGCTGCGAGAGTTCTGGATATAGACGGAGTGGAGAATCACTGGAATTATCATTCGGCTGGGTTGAAACTGGTTCTTGATCTCTGTCAGAATTCTCGGGGGGCTGGGGCCTCGCAGTATTTGCCACATATGGTGGTAGTAATTCAGGGGGCCGGGAATCTTCCAACACCGGTGGTCTTGACTTTCTTTTTTCTGGTTGGCTTTTACACTGCACTATCATCAATCTGGCAGGTCCATCACCTTCTTTCTTCTGGATGGCCTTAACTGTTTTGGGCGGGTGTTTACTCAGTTCCAACCAGCCTAGAGCGTAACCGGCATCATCAGGCAGTATTCCCGGATTTGTATCAACTATCACATAGTTAAACAGTCTTGCGACGGCTGGTATATAAAAGGTTCCTTCCGGTGGCCACCAAATGAAACTAGGGGCCATGTTAGGCCATGTTTCCTCACATTTGGTCTTCATTGTATTCAGGTTACATTTTGTCTGGTCAAAGTAATTTTTAAACTGGGCAGTGGCCACATCTAAGGGAGTACTCTGCCCTTTTCCCATCCTGCCTATTCCTAATATCTATTAGGATAGTAAACACAAAAGCGGGTGTAAGGCGCCGTAGAGTAAGGGGTCTCTACGGGGAGGTCAACAAGAGGGTTTTCTTTTCTCAGTGAATTCCGCTCTATTTGTGGTCGCCACCAGCGCTTACTAGTCCTCGGTGATACTTGGCCTGGAGCCAGAGGCACTAGGAGCGGGAAACACTAGTGCTTAGCCAGGTCCAGAGGTACCTTTACTCCGGACTTTCGTCACTGGGCAACACACTTTCGAACGTTTCACTCCACTCATTCACCATTCATGCCAACAGGAAACCCACCAACCCGTTTCCTATGACTCCAGGTGAGGGACTGGCCTTGTCCCCCCTTCAGTCCTTAAGGACTGGCCAGAACTGTCTAAGGGACCCACTATACTCGCCTGTTCCTGTGGGTTGGTGGATCAGTCCCTTCCCGTGCCGGCCGGTCTTTTACTGGAAAGTTTGTTTTACCCCCTTAGTCTCTAGCGGAGGTGCTGGAGAAGGAGCCGGCCGTTCGTGCCGCAGGGCGAACAGTAAATCTTCGTTCGGCGCGCTCCCGTTGGTGACGTTCGGCTGGGCCCTTGCCCCGCCAGTCCACTTGCAAAGAGAGGTGGAATACCACAATCTACAATAATGCACTATTCTCGGGTCCCATCTGGGGTGCCAAATGATAAGGGATGTCCTTGAGAATAAGCATTACTAGATCAAGGTAGGTATAACAAAGTTTTATTGCTGCAGCAAGGCGCTAGGGAGTCAAGCTCAGCCTACAGCGTGCCAAAATGCAAAGAACACAGAATACTTATACACTTTGCCTGGGCTCTGTCTCTGCATCCCATAATTGCAGTCACAAAACTGTTACAAAAGAACATTGCCTTATAAGGCCAGGAATACAGCAAAACAACAAGTGCATACGTGTCAAGATGGCGTGACTGCAATGAAAGTAACATTTGGAAGGTACAACAGACTAAGGGGGTTATTTATCCTTATCAGTTGTAGTTTCCGAACAGTCTTCAAGGGCAGCCCAACGTAGAGCGCATTGCAGTAGTCCAGTCTAGAAGTTACCAGAGCATGAACAACTGAGGCGAGGTCATCACTGTCCAGATAGGGACGTAGCTGGGCTACCAGGCGAAGATGGTAGAAAGCATTCCGTGCCACCGAGGCCACCTGGGCCTCAAGTGACAAGGAAGGATCAAAAAGAACCCCCAAGCTACGCACCTGTTCCTGCAAGGGGAGTGTAACCCCATAAAGAACAGGATGAACATCCTCCATCTGGGCAGAGAAGGCACTCACCAACAGCGTCTCGGTCTTGTCTGGATTGAGCTTCAGTCTGTTAGCTCCCATCCAGTTCATTATCGCGGCCAGACAGCGGTTTAGCACGTTAACAGCCTCACCTGAAGAGGATAAAAAGGAGAAATAGAGTTGCGTGTCATCAGCGTACTGATGGCAACGCACCCCAAAACTCCTGATGACCGCACCCAGCGGCTTCATGTAGATGTTGAAAAGCATGGGGGACAGTACCGATCCCTGCGGGACTCCACAATGGAGAGTCCAGGGCATCGACCAATGTTCCCCAAGCACTACCTTCTGGTGGCGACCCACCAAGTAGGAGCGGAGCCACTGCCAAGCAGTACCCCCAACTCCCAACTCCGTGAGTCTTCCCAGAAGGATACCATGGTCGATGGTGGGGGAGAATGTGGATACATACAGTATGCTATAAGGCAACGGCTTGATTCTGAAAGAAAATCAAAGGATACAGGTTGGCTGTGGTTCCTCAGTTCCACAAGGGGTTGCACTAAAGCTTTACCAAAAAGTTGAGTTCTGACGGTAGTAAGAGAGGTGACAACAAACAGCTGTTTGGGGAGACACTCCCAAGCATAACGGTCAGTTTAAGCATGAAATGGCTGGCATAACATTAAAGGGTGCATTTAAAATGCACATGTATGCATGCACGCACATTGACTTTTCCAAGAGCTGTCCACCCACCACAAAGGAAGCTATGAAGGTACCTTATACTGAGTCAGATAAATTGGTCTGTTTAGCTCAGTAATGTCTACAATAGCTGGCAGTGGCTTTACAGGATTTCAGACAGGGTTTTCTCCAAGCCTCACCTGGAGATGTCAAAGAATTGATCCTGGGACCTTCTGCATGCAAGGCAGGTGCTCTACCGTTGAGCTACTATATTCCACAGCACATCTGGGCACCTCCCCAAGCAGGTATGGTAACATTCTGTTTATAAAGAGAAGACACCACACATCTTTGAGCATCCCAGTAGTGGATTATTTCTTATCGGCAAATGTACTCTACACATTCTTGGGGGAACTTTGTGTGTAGGTCCATTTTGGAAAATTTTTGTTTTCTCTTGGAGAAATGCTAAAGTGCATTTGGAGTATTTTTTCCATTGTGCCCTTAAAAAAAGTATTTTCTCTAAGAGAACCTTGTAACTTTACCATCTCTAAAATTTAAGCTCAACCATTTTTTCTTTAAAAAAATTATAATCTTTAAAGCTGCAACACTACGGATTTTGCTACAAACTTATGAACAGAAAGAGCAATATTGTTACATATTTTTATGAATACTACTACGTATTTAAATCCACCACCTTTAAATTGACAAGCTTATGGACTGTGCTACAAGCCATTTTTAAAAAAGAACTACAGTAATTAAGGCTGCAATCCAATACATTTCTACTCAGAAGTAAGCTCCATTGGGTTCAGTGGGACTTACTCCCAGGTAAGTGTGTATTGGATTGCAGCCTAAACCTACAGGTTTAAAGATAGTTTTCTAAAAAAGAAAAGGGTTGTAACACAATCCATAAGGTTGCGGGTTAATATATTCATTTAATAAAATTCAAAGTTAAAAGTGGTTGATCTGTAGGATGTAGTTTTGTAGAACAAAGTTTGTTGTTTTAAATAATGTTTAAGATTATATTATTAGTGTTAGCAATATAATAATTGCTATTTTTAATAATAGGTTTGCAGCACAATCCTGGATGATTGTGCTGCAAACCTATTATTATTTGTTATTATTATTATTTAGCAGTAGTAGTAGTAGTAGTAGTAGCCATCTTTGAACCAGCAACCCAATAGACTGTCCCATCATATTTTTTCTTTTACTCCTGTCTTTAAAAGAAAAAAAGATTATAGGACAGTCTGTAGGACTGCTGTTTCAAAAACGGCTACTACTACTACTAAATAACATTTTTAATTCTTACTATTATTATGCTGCCCTGGGCTCCTTCTGGGAGGAATATACATTTAATGCATGAATATAAACGTTGTTGTTGCCTTCAAGTCGATTGCGACTTATGGCGACCCTACGAATCAGCGACCTCCAAGAGCATCTGTTATAAACCACCCTGTTCAGATCTTGTAAGTTCAGGTCTGTGGCTTCCTTTGTGGAATCAAGCCATATCTTATTTGGCATTCCTCTTTTTCTGCTTTCTACTCCCTGCTGTTTTTCCCAGCATTATTGTCTTTTCTAGTGAATCATGTCTTCTTGTTATGTGTCCAAAGTATAACCTCAGTTTCACCATTTTAGCTTCTAGTGATAGTTCTGGTTTAATTTGTCCTAACACCCAATTATTTGTCTCTTTTGCAGTCCATGGTATGCGCAAAGCTCTCCTCTAACACCACATTCAAATGAATTGATTTTTCTCTTATCCGCTTTTTTCACTGTCCAACTTTCACATCCATACATAGAGATCAGGAATACCATGGTCTGAATTATCCCATTCCTAGACTTCTTCTGATTTCTTGACTATTGTCTCCATTTTGGTTAATGACTGTGCCAAGGTATTGATAATCCTTGACAAGTTCAATGTCCTCTTTGTCAACTTTAAAGTTACATCTTCTCTTGTCATTATAGTCTTCTTGACATTCAGCTGTAGTCCTGCTTTTGTGCTTTCTTCAACTTCATCAGCATTCTTTTCAGGTAATTACTGGTTTCTGCTAAGAGTATGGTATCGTCTGCATATCTTAAATTATTGATATTTCTCCCTCCAATTTTCACACCTCCTTCATCTTAGTACTATCCCACTTTCCGTATGACATGTTCTGCGTATACATGAAACAGGTAGGGTGATAAAATACACCCATCTCATACCTTTCTGATTGGAAACCAATCGGTTTCTCCATATTCTGTCCTTACAGTAGCCTCTTGTCCAGAGTATAGGTTGTGCATCAGGACAATCAGATGCTGTGGCACCCCCATTTCTTTTAAAGCATTCCATAGTTTTTCATGACCTATACAATCAAAGGCTTTGCTGTAATCTATAAAGCACAGGGTGATTTCCTTCTGAGATTCCTTGCTCCATTCCATTATCCAACGTGTTTGCAATATGATCTCTGGTGCCTCTTCCCTTTCTGAATCCCGCTTGGACATACAGCATTTCTCACTCCATATATGGTAAGAGCCTTTGTTGAGCATTACTTTACTTGCATGGGATATTAAGGCAATAGTTTGATGATTACTACATTCCCTGGGATCCCCTTTCTTTGGAATTGGGATGTATATTCAATGCTTCCAGTCTGTGGGCCATTGTTTAGTTTTCCATATTTGTTGACAATTTTTTGTCAAAATTTGGACAGATTCAGTCTCAGTTGCTTGTAACAATTCTGTTGGTATGCCATCTATTCCTGGTGATTCATTCCTTCCAAGTGTTTTAAGAGCAGCTTTCGCCTCACATTCTAAAATTTCTGGTTCTTCACCCTATGGTTCCTCCGTGAAATTTTAGTTCTTCACCCTACAGTTCCTCCATGAAATTTCTGATTCTTCGTCATACGGTTCCTCCATCAAAATATTAAATAAATATTAGCCATCTTTAACCCAGCAACCCTATATAGACTGTGCTATATATATTTTTTTAAGTTTTCCTTTTTTATTTTAAACAGGAGTAAAAAGGAAGGAAGGGGAAAACCCTTTGGGGGTGGTTCAACAGAGCAGGTTAAATAATTAATAGTTTTTATTTCATTTTATTTAAAAAAAGAAGAAAGGGTTTAGAAAGGGCCCCAACCAGGTACGACACACACCAAAGAGGAGAGGGAGAGCGCGGCCTGCGGCCTTCACCGTCCCCTCAGGCGTCCTCCTCCGCCGTCGCCTCCTCCTCCTTCTCGCGCTCTTCTTCTCTCTCTCTCCCTCTTTCCTTTTCTCCTCCTTAATTCCCTCCATCCTTCTCCAAAAGGGCGACGGCGCCCCCAGCGGTTCCCTCCCAAGCAGGCCTCGCCCCGCGGCCTGAGGCGAAGCAGGGCAGGAACTGAACGCCTCGCCTCGGCGGCTGGGCTTGAGGGGAGGCAGAGAGCGAGAGTACCAGCGCTAGCGGGCTGGCGGGCTGCTGGGCGGAGCGAGCAGGCCCCAGGCCCCAGCCCCGAGCGAGCGAGCAAGCCGGCCCCAGCCCGGAGAGCGCAGCGCAGCACAGCTTGGGCGGAGAAGGAGGAAGAGGCGGGTGCCTCCGCTGCCGCTGGCCTCCCCGTCTCCCTCCATCCCTCGCTCGGCACACGCAAGATGGCGGCCGTGGAGCTGGAGTGGGTGCCCGAGACGCTCTACAACACCGCCATCTCGGCCGTGGTCGACAGCTACGGCCGGGCGCGCCGCAGGGACATCCGCTCCTTGCCCGAGAACATCCAGTTCGACGTCTATTACAAGGTGGGCCAGACCCGGAGCCCTGCGTGTGGGGGGAGGAAGAAAGAGCGGGGAACCCCACGGATGGGGGGCGGCCCGGGGTGGGTAGGACGCGAAACACGCGGGGGGGGGTGGCCGAAGCTAATGTCGTCCCCCTCCCCAATTAAATATATATATATATTCCCAACGTTGGGGAAGGGGCTCGAAGAAGGGGGCTTACCGCCCACCCCATCTCAGGCTTGGCCTTTTTTCCCTATCGCCCAAAAGAAGCCCTCACAGGCTCCCTCTTTTGCATTCTCTGTTAAGAGAAATGGACCCCCCCCACACACACACGCAAGCTCAGAAGCTGTTTTGCATGTGGTCCCCCCTCCTGAAAAAAAATTTTTTTGCACCCCTCAGTGTCAGATTGGAAGCACCTTCAATATCGGTTTCTTTGCACACACCCCCCACTATATAATTCCGAACAGGTTTTGCGTTTTGCTCTCCCCCTAAATTTCTTTATAACCCCCCATCTCTGAATCTGTGTTGCCCATTATTGCCCCACCACTCACTCCTTCAGAATGGTCTGCACCCTTCTCCTCTGAGGAATTAATACCCACACACACAGTTTAGGCCCCATAAAATCTCAGTTGCTTATTCCCCCCTCACTTATTTGCCGTCCTTTTTTGCACCCCTTCACTGTCGAATTTGCTCTACATAGAATCGTTTTTGTAATTTATTTTTACCCTGAACATCCCTACCAATTCTTGCAACAATATTTACCACCACTTTAATACTTGTCCCCATTACCTGCTTTCCATTTATTCCCTCTCCTGGCAACCCCACTCCTGCAAACTTCTCTTCTAGAATTTTCCTTCTCAGAAAACTGACTCCCTCCCCCTGTTTCTGTACATCCATCCCGGCAAGTACCCCCATCCCCCCCCCCAAATTCCTTTCATCCTTTTCTTTGCCCTTCTTATCCTTTATGTATACACCCCACTGTAGAACTTGCCCGCCTGATCTATTTTTCTTTTTCTTTGTGGCCCGTGCCCCTTTTCTCCAAGAACTCAAGAGATCTTGGCTTGGGGGGGTGCAGTTTCCAACTCAGGCCAATTGCAGAGATGGGGGAGTCTGTGTCAAGCAGTAGGTTGTAGTAGCAAAGTCTATACTGGAGCCTCAGGCTGCAATCCTAACCTCATTTATTTGAGAGCAAGCCCCGTTTAATTCAGTAGGACTTACTTCTGATGAGTAGATGTGGTTAGGTTTGCGCTGTAAATTCGAACTGATATCTAACTTTCTCACCCTCAAGTTCAGAGGACTCACCAGAGTACTATTTGTTGAGGGGAGGGGGCATATGTGCCATAATCAACATTGTTGTGGCTGTTTTTGTAGTGCTGGTGTTTTGTTTTACTTCAGAGTGCAGAATGCTTTCGAAACACTGTGATGTTGGACTATGCTGTTTTACCTTGTCTGTATGAGGACCATGAAGAGAGATGTATGTGTCTCCCACCTTTGTTCTGTAGAGTTGGGGTGCTTTTGAAACTAAGGATTCTCTCTTGTGTATAGCAGCATACATTTGAGAGCACATGACTTCCCCCAAAACAGTCCTGGTAACTGTAGTTTGTGGAAGGTGCTGGGAATTGTGAGGGGTAAACTGCAGTTCCCAGGATTGTTTTGGGGGAAATCATGTGCTTTCAAATGAATGGTGTGTATTTCATGAGGGCTGGTGTTCTTAATCTGAGGCACCCCTTTAACATAAAAAGGACATGCTTTTCATTTTTCCTGAATTTACCATCTCAAGTTAGTTTTATTGCTGTCTTTGCTTTTTTTTTGCTTTTTTTTAATTTGCTTGCTTGCTTTTTTGTATCTGGCTAAACATCCAAAGTGCTCCTTTGAAATAGTCAACCTTATAGACCAAGTGGAAGTCGGACGGTTTGTGATATTTTCCTAGAGAATAAGTTGTTTGTATTTTATAGGCCTGTGTAGGTTGCATACAGATGTCTTCATTCTCCGAGGCTAATCTTACTGTTTGTTATAGAGCAAATTGCTGTATGGTGTTTATCCAGTATTCTTTTTTTTTAAGTGATATTGGTAATGGGTTTCTTCTTGGCAAAAGGGAATGAGTGTGTTATGTGTGACACATTTTCCAATTTTAAATAATAGCACTTTAGCCAGTGAATAAGCAAAGGTTTTGGTTCGGGGAGACTTCTAATTCATAATTTTCCTTCCCCCATCCTCATGCTCTCCCCAACTTGACAATCTTTTGTTTTTTTACAAAAGGAAAATTTCCTTTCCCTGGAAAGGTGTCTCTGTGTTGGAAATTGAAGCTGTCCCTTGGTAGGCTGGAGCTGCTGCATTTAGAAAGGCAAGGATGAACCCTAGCAAAGTCAGGGGGATCTACGCATGGCTGGAGTTCTTATATCATAACTGCATTTATGTCTGGGTGAGGAAAGCAAGATACTCAACTTGACAGACATATTTTCGTTGGTATTGTGAATGCTAAGTGGGCATTTAAGTCGGTTTCATTGCTTTCATCTACACTAATTTATAATCATACTGTTGGGATAAGCAAGCAATTCATTTGCTGTTCGTTTGTGACAGTTTCTGTGCACTGATTAGAACTGTGGATGGATAAACTTGCCTCTGGGTACAGCGGGTCAGACTAGATGTCCTACTATCCCATTCCATGAACTGTTGGTATTAGATGTGTATCTCCTGATAGTTACTTATGAGTCATGCACATTTGAAAATGTATTTCTGAATGATGCTGTCATCCAGGAGGAAAGTATGCCTACAGATGTGAAGGCGGGGGGGGAGATCCCCCCTTTTTTGAAAATTTCTGAAGTTTTTTTCCTGAAAAAAAGTGGGGGGCATATTTTCCCCCCAAATCTTCTGGTCTTTTTTCTGGACCTTCACATATCTATGTATAGCAGAGTTGAGATCCCTAGTTCTTGTCATAATGGTAATCTTGGGCAAGCTATTTTGTTTGGACTTCTTAGTTTAGAGAAAAGCAAGTAAGAGGCAATATAACAGGGACTGTATAAAATTATGCCTCTCCCACAACATCAGAACTCATAGACATCCAATGAAGCTGAATGTTGGAAAGTTCAGGACAGACAAAAGAAAGTAATTCTTCACACAGCACATAGTGAAACTAGGGAATTCATTCCCACAAGAGGCAATGATGGCAACCAACTTGGATGGCTTTAAAAGAGGATTAAACAGATTCATGGAGGACAATGCTATCAGTGGCTGCTACCTGTGATGGCCATGTTCTGCCTCCACTGTTGGAGACAGTATACCCCTGAATACCAGCTGCTGGAAACCACAGGAGGTTGAGAGCTGCTCCGGTCCTGCTTGTGGGCTTCCCGTTGGGACATCTGGTTGGTCACTGAGAACAGGGTGCTGGACTAGAAGGGTGACTGGCCTGATCCGGCAAGGCTCTTCTTACGTTGCACCTCAGCTTGTTACCTGTAAAATGGGAATAATTTAACAAACTAAATGTGGCACATTTATGGTCTGCTAGCAAAACCAGTGTGAACAATTAAATGCTTGGGGATCTTGCAGACCACTGTGGCATAGGAGCACTATTACAAGGTTTGATGTTACTGATGCACCAGTGTAAAAGCTTATAACTGCAGTCTCAACATGCTCTTACATGCCAGTGGGTTATTGCCATACTCCAGAAATGTATAGAGGATAATACAGCTGAAACACTATTATTTTGAATTTGAGATGCTTTTCAGATTTCATTTTGCTATGATGAAGAAAGTAACAGTTTCTGCTGAAAATGTTTATATAGATATCCACTGCAAAATGTATTTTTGTAAAAAAAAAAAAAATCGTAATCAGAGATGAATTTTCTGAAGGCTCTGAACTAAGCTTGAAAAAAAGATCCCTGGCACCTGAATGCCTAAAAACTTGATGGAGTGTGAATACGTGATATTTTGCTTGCAGTATCCTTTTAAAAGTATACTTTGGTGGTGGTGGGTTTTTTTTTCAACACCACATGTTTCTAGACCTCATAATTACAGTTACAAGCTTTGAAGTGTGATGGAAAAAACTAAAGGGTTGAAAACAACAAAGGAAATTTCAAAACAGCTTCACAAATAACCTCACCAAAGTTACCGGCCCACAAGAAGGTTTTAATAGCTGGACCACATTTTGAGTACAGTACTGGGGGGAAAAACATATTGCTTCTGATTTACAAAAAAAGTTTGTTTGCCTCATCCCCTGGAGATGACTCACCAAAAGCAAATGACTATTTATAGGCTTGATTTTTAAAATGTGTATTTTTTATCACTCTCATCGTTTCCATATTAGTCTGTCTGGCTTATTTTTCACTGTAAATTCTTTGACAGCAGCGCTTTGACAGTCTTGTGCCTGCCATATTCATAAAATGACAAAGTTCTGCAAACGTTCTTAGATCTCAAGATGTCTGCAAAATGTGAGAGTTGGCGCTGTGGATGTGCTGTAGTTCAAATAGACTGTTTTAGGTGACTGACAGTGCATTTCTTTACATGTCTACTCAGAAGCATGTCCCTTTGAGTTTATTGGGGCTTTCTTCCAGGTTGTCTGTATAGAATTGCAGCCTAAAAGGCACTTGTAATTACTTTGGCCTTGGGCCTGGTTCGAAAGCTGCAGCTAGTTCAGAATGCTACATTTTTGGGTGCTAAGCAAGGTATCTGGCCATATGCATTTTACACTGGTGTATAAAAGAACTGCATTGGCTGCCTATTAGTTACTGAGCCATGTTCAAGGTTCCGTTTATAGACCTATAAAGTTGTGAACGATTTAGAACTATGTTATCTGGTGCTTCGCCTTCCTCTGAACAGATCCAGCTGATCTTTATGAAGATGTCCTACTGTCACAGGCAATAAATTACCTTCTGGAGACAGAGACTTGCCTCTTTCAACAAGCCTTATCCCATTCTGTGTTAGAATTGCTTTTTAGGAATTTTTAAAAATATTTTTTAAAAGACGTTTTAATATATTTTAGTCTGTTTTAAAGGTGATTTAGGGTGTTTTTAGTGTTTTGTTTGCCAGCATGGGCTCCTTCTGGGAGGAACGGCGAGATATAAATTTAATAAATAATATATTTAATAAGTAAATGTGGAAGTCAGCCTTTTCTGCAGTGGCACCAGCCCTCTGGAAAACCCTTCCCCATGCAGTCTGAGAAGCATCAACTGTGACATGTTTTAGGCACCTGTTAAAAACATAGTTTATTTGTTCAGGCATTTCCCGACAATGTTTAGATTGCATTGCCCAGTATTTTGTCTTAGTATGTCGATCCCTTCTTTAGGGGAAGGGCCGTAATTCAGTTGAAGAGCATCTGCTTTGCATGCAGAAGTACCAGGACTGTGGAGTCAGAGTCGTGGAGTCGGAGTCGTGAGCAGTTTTGGGTGGAGTAGGAGTCGGTAGAAATGTACTACAACTCCCATCAGCCCCAGGGATTGGGCTCGTGGGAGTTGTAGTTCAAAAAAGTAACTTTTCCAAGCTCTGGATTCACGTGGTGGTGGTGAAATGCCTTGTGCTACCATTTTACTACAGTAAATTTGTTATTACTAGTTAATATACATTTGCCATTTATGAAGGAGTCGGAGTCAGACAGTAGAAAAATAGAGGAGTTGGAGTCAAAGGTCTGACGTACAGACTCCACAGCCCTGAGAAGTACCCAGGATCTCCATTGGCCTTTTCCAACCCTGTCTGAAACTCTGTTTTAATTCTGAGCTAGATGGGGCAATGGTCCAACTCAGTATTAGTCAGTTTCCTTTGGTTTTTATTGACAGTATATATTAGCATTCTATTTGTATTCTAGCTTTGTGATTTTGAGTTGTTGTTTTTGCTTTGTAAACCACTTTGAGGTTTGTTTTAATATTAAGTGTGCTATAAATTGATCAAATAAATAATTGTTTATTAAGTTATGACTCCTTAATAGTCTACAATCCCCTGTAGTGTTTATGTTTTAAGGAAATAAATGAAGGAACTGGAAACTCTTTTAACCTACTCATTTTACCTCACCCAAAGAGCTATTAGGGATGATATATAGGAGCACTTCCTAGGGATCAGTCATCTGGAGGCAAAGTTAGTTCCAACTGTGAAACTGTCCATTGTGACTAGTATCCATTTAATGCTACAATTTGTTTTTGTTTTTGTTTTTTAAACAGTGAGAGGCAGGGTGGTGTCCTTGTTAGACCATTGGCTTTTGGACCAGGGAAGAGCTCAGTTCAAATCCCTCTTTCACCATGAAATTCACTGGGTGATCCTGGGCTTGGTGAAGTGTCTCTCAGAGGGTTGTCATAAAATGGAGCCAATCCTACCTTGTATTTCACCCTGAACTTGTTGGAACAAGGGTGGAGTATAAATATTGGTAAAAAATAATTTATTTCTTTTTAGAAACTGAAAAATAGGGGCTGTAGCTCAGTAGCAGAGCATCTGCTTTGCATGCAGAAGGTCCCTGGTTCAATCCCTGGCAGGGCTGGAAAAGAGTCCCGTGGAGGGCTGCTATCAGTCACTGTGGACAATCCCACGCTGGATGGACCAACGTTCTGACTCACAGGCACCTTATGTTACTAAATTTTGCCCCCCTAGATCACTGTGTTCGCTGTATATCCAATAATATCACTTATTACTGAACTAACCATTGAAGCACACTTATTCCCTACTTCACTGGCGGACTAGAAGTCCAGTTTACCGATGATGGCCACGTTCCGAACTGGGCACTTGAAGGAGCTTTTTTTGTCAAAATAAGTGGCCAGTTTAAGCACTTTTTAAAAAAGTAGTTTACATGTAGTTTAGTACATGTAGTAGTTTCGCTTCCAGAATAGGTTCCCATTCCGCACATGCTGGCCTTTGTGAGCTTCACTGAAACTTACTGAGTAAGCCCTCTTGATGTGCTGGCTGCATTGCATCTTTAATCTGCTGCACTTCAGAAGATTTGTGAGGTCTTGTATTTCTTGCTGAAATGCAAACAGTACCATGTGATAGATAGAGAAGGTGTAGCCAATGTGGTGCCCTCCAGATGGTTTGAACTCCAGTTCACATTATCCCTGACCATAGGCCATGCTGGCTGGGGCTGATGGGAGCTGTAGTTCAGAACATTCGGAAGGCACCAGGTTGGGGAAGGCTGATGTAGAAATTCAAAGCATAGTGTATATAGATGACACAAACCATAGTTTGGCACAATATCTGAATTGAGCCAATGGATGTATTCATATGATCCTCCTAATCCACAGTTTGCAGGTTCAGGAATGAACAACAGCTTTCAACTTGGTCTAGGTGCAAAACATAATTTGCCATTGCATGCAAATGCAGCACCTATGATTTGAGTAAAACATCATTTGCCTAGGGACAAGGATGCCAAACCATGGTTTGATCTTTGGGACCAAACTATGATTTGAGCAAATCCTTGCTTGCTACGTCTGAAGCAACAGCAACTAGAAGTTTCTACTCTCTGCTCACATGCAGGAAGAAGGGAGCAGAGTGTGAGTGAACCACCTCTTATTCGTGAGTACCCTGACCATGGTTTGAAGGATCATCTGAATATGTCTACTGTGACTGCATTCAGGCTTCAGAACAGTGCCTTGTTCCTTTGGGGCTCCCCTATCTGTTTCCATCCTCTTCTGGATGCAGGTAGAAAATTACATTAATTGTTTGTACAAACCATAATTTGTTAACAAATTAATATCCAGCCAGTGCAGATCCTGGTTTAACAACTTGGTTTGTTAATCAAGTATGGTTTGTACAAACAACAGATTCCAGTACTGAGGCCGCATTCATGCCATACGTTTATTCCTCATTAAATAGTCATGGTTTCCTCCAAAGAATCCTGGGAAATGTAGTTTGCAAAGGGTGCTAAGAGTTGTTAGATTTCCCTCCCAGAGCTACAATTCCCAAAGTTCTCTGGAAAGAGGGACAACTGTTAAACCACTCTGGGAGTGGTAGCTCTGGAAGGGAAAAGGGGTCTCCTTATAACTCTCAGCACCGTTATTATTTATTGCATTTATATAGCGCCCCATAGCCAAAGCTCTCTGGGTGGTTTACAATCTTTGCAAACTACACTTCCCAGCATTCTTTAGGGGAAACCATAACTGTTCAAAGTGAAATAATAGTGGGATGTTTGGTGTGAATGTGACCCGAGACAAAAGGGGGAACTAGTTTGGCACAAACAGGGAACAGAAGCTTAATTTTTGCCCAGATTGTGTTCTCATCTCAGCAAACCATGGTGTGTTGGGACATCTGGATGCCCTTTCTGTTCTCATCCTTATCTACTATACAGGAATGTTTTTAAGAGAGAAACAGGGCGTCCCTGTGTAATACCTCCCTTTTCTAACTGAAAGGAAGGATGGGTTCCAGATATGAATAAATAAATGAATGCATTTTTGTTACCTACAAAAATGGAACACTCAGTATTAGGTTTGCTGACTGCTACGGTTTCTTGTCTACAGAGTCTTGATCTTTTATGAGCACTCCATGTTATGAAGCATGCATAATTGAGTAGACACAGCTATGAATTAGTAAAGTGTATGCTGCTGTGTGTTAGCACACCCAGTGAAGCCTTTACGTGAGGCCTTGTGCTTCTCAAGATAACATGTGAGCATATGCCCTTCATAACATACTGTTCCTTAATCGTACCTTGGTATTGAATTAGTTTTTTCCCCTACATGTTGATCCTAGGAGAAGATATGCAATCTCAAATAGTTAAAACCACAGCCTAGGTTGTGGCATGTTTTTTTCTAAAATTATTCATTGGTATGTTTTTCTAGAGCAAGGGTTGTATCCAATAAAGTTTTACTCGCTTAGAGTAGACCCACTGAAATTAGTGAGCCTAAGTTACTATATTATTATTTATTAAATTTATATCCCGCCCTTCCTCCCAAAACGAACCCAGGGTTGAAAACTTACAAATGATAAAGTATCTAAAAGGAATTCTGGTACAGATGCAGACTGGGATAGACTTCTGCTTGTTGTTGGAAGAGGAATGTCTTCAGTAGGCATCAAAAAGATAACAGGAACACTGCCTGTCTAATATTTAACAGGAGGGAATTTCACAGGGTAGGTGCCACAACACTAAAGGCTCAATCTCTATATTGTGTGTGGAACAGATTTCATGATAAATTGGTATCTGCAGGAGACCCTCACTTGCAAACCACATGGATCGATTGGGTATATAAGGGGTGAGATGATCTTTCAAGTATCCTGGTCCAAGCTTTATAAGGCTTGATACACCAGACCCAGCACCTTGAACTTAGCCTGGTAACTACGGGAATACCCCACTATACGGACCTTCACTTTACGGACACTCGCAAGTATGGACACATTTACAGTAGCACTATTCCCCTGTTTACGTACGCTCGCTTCGCAAGAACAGACACTTAACAGCATGACACCACCGCCCGATCAGTTTCCAACTACAAACTTTTTCTTAAAATAAGGCCTACTGTGTTTATTTTAGTTATAAATACGTTATTTACATCAGTTATGCCTGTATATGACGATTGCAGTGCAGTATATGCATCGATAAGTGAAAAAAGGTGCTTCACTTTAAGTACATTTTCGGTTTACGTACTCGCTCTGGACCCATTGCGTACATTAATGCAGGGTATTCCTGTAATTGGCAGCCAGTGCAATTCTTTCAGCAGCAGTATAACATGGTGACAATATCTGGCCCCAATGAGCAGCTGCATTTTGCATCAGCTGCAGCTTCCGGACTAACCTCAAAGGCTGCCCCACACAGAGCGCATTGCAGTAATCCAAGTGACTCATGTCCTTTAATTTTAGTGGGTCTGCTCTGAGTAAGATTAACATTGGATGCAACTCCCAAGTGCAGTTAGACCACTTGCCAAATGGTTTGTTGTTTTGGTCATGCTGCTTCCATATTCTTCATTTATGTGTGGTTCCCACGTGGAGGAAGTATGCAACCATGTGCCTTATTGTAGGGTGGAAATTTGTGGAATTGCCTATTTAACCACAGTTGCAACAGGAAACTTGAAAGTGTTATAGGCTTCAGAAGATGTATGAAGGGTCACCCGCAGTTGGCAGGTTCATATTTATGCGGATGCCAAGGGGGAAATAGTTGAAAACAGTCAAGTGCCAGTGGAATGCAGAGATACTATTCACTTCAAATCTGCAAAACAAATAGTGTCAGATTACACTTCTTGCATTACCATTTGACTTTACTGGTTTTCCCTCAAACATTTTATTTATTTTATTTCTTTATTATTTAATTTATATCCTGCCCTTCCTCCTGGCAGGAGCCCGCTTTGCACACATTTTCCTAGGCATATGCTTTCATGGACTAGAGTCCATGTCATCAGAAGCATGGAAGTTTAGCTGGCAGGTGTGTCTCTCTCGCTCCACACATATACATGGGTGCTTTGAGAAGCTTTGGCTTGCCAGATGTTCTTTGACCATTTGCCCTGCTGGCTAAGGCTGATGGAAATCTGGCAATATCTGGAGGGCCAGAGATTCCTTAACTGTGCTCTATACCCACTGATATATAAGCCTGCCAACTAACCCTTCACACACCTGATGAAATGGACTCTAGTCTGCTGAAGTGTATGACATAAGACAATGTGTTAGTCATGGGAACCTGAGAAGCCTGCCTTATGCCAAGTCAGAACTTCAGTACATCTAGGGGAGGGGCCATGGCTCAGTGGTAGAGCCCCTGCTTTGCACACAGAAGGTCACAGGTTCAATCCCAGGCAACTCGGGGTAGAACTAGGAAAGTGTCCCTGTATGTGGAGAGCTGCTGCCCATCAGTGTAGACAGTATTGAGCTAGATGGACCAATAGCCTCGCGTAGCATATGGCAACTTCCTAGCTCAGTATTGCCTACTCTGGTAGCAATTTCCAAGGTTTCAGGCAGAGGACTTTCCCAGCCTCACTTGGAACAACCAGGGCTTGAACCCAGGATGTTCTGCATGCAAAGTTGGTGCTCTGCCACTGAGCTGTGGCCCTTCCCACCATCAGCTGGCCCTGCAGCTGTTCCCACCACAAAAGATGGTGATGGTCCTACTATGGTTCTTTTGAAGGGCTAGATAAATGCTTGAAGAATGGATCTACCTGTGCCTATTAGCCATGATATAACTCTCTGTGCACAGAGGGGAGCATACCTTTTGAATGCAGGATACAAGAGTCAGCCACAGCATGGATGGGTCTGTTGCCCCAGTGCCCTGATTATGAGCACCCACTGTGAGAAGCAGTATGCCTCTGAATAACAAGGGCTGAGAATCACAGGAGGGGAGAGTTGCTGTTGCGCTCGGGTCTTGCTTGCGGGCTTCCCACTGGGACATCTGGTTGGCTAGTTTGAGGATGCCAGACTTGATGGGCCTGCCGCCTGACTGATCCAGCAGCAGGGCTCTTCTTAAATTCTTGTCCACAAGCGGCTAGCTGTCATTTGACCTTCAGCTAGATGGACTCGCATTCTGATCCAGCTCCTAGCTGTGCAGGTTTGGACCCTCCCATGTCATTGAGCCTTTTCTGCAGCCAGCTAAATGGATTTCCTCTTGTACACGTTGTCTTTGTTTCTCCAGCAAGAGACAGAGGGAAAGAATTCTCTTCAAAACATGGCTAGGACATTATGAAGGAATTAAAACAAAACAAAAAACCTGGGCAGGATTACAGTGCTGCATGTAAATCATCTGAAAAGGCAACACTATATTAGGGAAAGAGAAGCTAAGACAACCTGAGAGAGGATTTCATGTTGTTCTTTTCTCTGCAGTTGCAACATGGAGTTACGATTTAAGGTTTTTAATCCTGTAGTGAAGTCAGTGAGATCTTTCTTGCTGAGGGCTTCGTTCGGAACAAGGAACTACAGCGAAAGGCTCATATTGTGCGTTCAAGGATTGACTCAGGAATTCTTGTTGTTTCCTTTTTCATAGGAACATAGGAAGCTGCCTTATATCGAGTCAGACCCACTGGTCCTTCTAGTTCTATATTGTCTACACTGACTGGCAGTGGCTCTCCAGGGTTTTAGATGCGGTCTCTCCCAGCTCTACCTGGAGATGCCAGTTGAACCTCCTGCATATAAAGCAGATGCTCTTCCACTGAGCTTCTCCAATGAGGGTGTTATACGTCATTACTTCTACTGTACTTACTCAGACCTAGAAACATGGGAAGCTGCCTTATACTGAATCAGACTGCCTAGTTCTGTATTGTCCACACTGACTAGCAGCAGTTCTCCAGGGTTCAGGCAGGGGACTTTTCCAGCCCTCCCAGGGATTGAACCTGGAACTTTCTGCATGTAAAGCAGATGGCCTACCACTGAGCTATGGCCCTTTCTCCTAGGAGCATCCACTTTGGATGTATTCAATTCCAGTTTAGGGAGGATGCCTTCATGTGCCCAGGCTGTCTCCCATTTAGATGCTGGCAAGGTCTGTATATACTCAACGGTTCCCAAATGTGACCATCATTTACCTAATTGGCCTGGTTCGCACAACACAGTAAACCATAACGTGGCTTACTGAGAACGTGTTAACATGCAGGCTCTTGGAAAGGAGCTAGCAGCTGCCTTACTCCTCTCCGGTCCTTTTTGCTACCATGTCATGCTGTGCCTAAACCAGGGTTGGGCTTAGTGTGTCATCCAGACTGGGACTTGTGCTTAAGTTCTCTCTAACCAGAAGCAGCAATCAAGGTTTGTTTTTGCTCACGGCACGTGCTTAGTGAGGACAGAGCTTAACCATGTCATGGCAGCCTTTCCGTAGCACTTAGACCAGCCCTCAATTTGATTGTTTGCAGATTTGATAGTGGTTAAGTGGGAATGGCTTAGAGAGAAACCATTGGCAAAACTGCGTGGCTTGCAGGCATTTCTGGAGGCTGCATGTACTCCTCCTTTCCAGAGTGAATTCCTCCCCTTTTGCCTTAACTGCTATGAAACATAACACACCCACCATGACATCAGTTGTGGTTAAGGGTAACGGGGGTCCTTATAACCAGGGTTTTAAGCAGACTTCGAGCCCTGGTTTCAGACACTGGTGAACAGGAACCCTGATCAGTCTTAACCCGGCGTTTCTCAAACACTTTGCACAGAGAGTCCCCGTACACTTATTCTGCCTTCTGTCTCTGTCCTTCCCCCCCCCCTTCGTAGCACCATCCATGTATTTCAAAGCAGAGCATGAAGAATTGCTTGCATGTGGTCATGTGTGTGCGGGCTGCTTGGCTGGAACACTAATCCGACACTGAGTTTAGAAAAAGGAAAAGGGGAAGACCAGTGACTCCTCCTAAGGCTGTACACCAGAAAAGCAACATTAAAAATAAACAGCACCCCTTTCCAAATTGAGGTGATGGGTGTGTGAGGGAAGCAATCGCATCCCTACAAATCCAGTGTGAATCGGTCAATTGAAATTGGTTTTTGTAAGCCGCTCTGAAACATTTTCTGGCTTCAGGGCACCAAAACAAATGCTGCTGCCGCTGATGATGATGATGATAAATTTAATATCTCTTTACCAGCGGTTCTTTAGCTCAACCATATTTTGTTTGGGTGGTGAAGGGATTGATATTCCTCTTGGTTCGGGTTCCTCCCCCAAAACCTTTTGCACCCCCTTTCCAGGCATTATGGACTCTTATCCTGTCCCACACTGCCTGTGGGGCAGTGGTTAGAGTGTTGGACTGGGGACCTTATAGGGGACCTTATAGCTTATAGGCCCCGTTTGTTCCAAAACCTGCTGTTTTTGTTCGTTCTCTCTTGCGCACGCACACACGCATAAACCCCCCTCTCCTTGGTGGGGGTGATGTTGTCATCTCCAAACACTTTAAAGGAAGAGAACGCCATCAGTGACCACTTACCACGACGGCTGTATTCTACTTTCACTGTCTGAGGCACTGCACCTCTGAATGCCAGTTTCTGGGAATTGCAGGTGGGGAGAGCACTGTGGCACTCAGGTCCTGTTTGTAAGCTTCCTGTGGACATCTGGTTGGCCATTGCGAGAACAGAGTCCTGGATTAGACGGGCTTTTAGCCTAATCCATCTGGGCTTCTCCGATGTCGTTATGATGGGTTTCCCATTTCACACATTCCTGGGAGATCTCTGTCTTAAGAAACAGCCTTCTAACAATTAGTTGTTGTTGTTTTTTTAAAAAAAAGTTTTTTGTTTAAAAAAAAATAGGGGTGGCCATATTAGTCTATTGCAGCAAAAACAACAAAGAGTCTTGTTGCACCTTAACAACTTACCAAATTTTGTCATGGGATAATCTTCCATGGGCCAGAGTCTACTTTGTTGGATGCATGAAGAGGAATCTGCCATTACAGGGTTATATACACATGGTGGACAATTATAAAGCAGTGTAGTCAGAGGGGAATGAAAAGCAAACAGTACCGATAGTGACAATTCACTTACTGCTAAAATGTAGGCAAAGTATGCAGTTACCCTTTACAACTGCAGTGATAGGTGATAAAACAGCCAGCTTGGCAGTGTTGAGCTAATTGACATCTGTAGTGGGAAAAGAAACCCCAAAGAGGCATCAGGTGTTACTGTAAGACAGAGGTTTCAAATGGTGGCTCACAAGCTCCATTCAGCTCTCCCGCAGAAAGGTTGTGGAATGGTCCAGAATATCTGTCTAGCCTGGATTTTGTCTGACAGCTAAACGTGAAAGCCAGTGTGTATTGTTCCTGCAGTGTGGAACATTAAAATGTGCCTAAATTAATTGGAGAGCCACTGTGCTGGTAGTGGTTAAGAATAGGACTAGAGAAACCCAGGTTCAAATCTCTGGTTGGCCGTGAAGCTCTCATTGGGTGACTTTGGCCTGATCACACTCTCTCTCTCTCAGCCTAACCTTGCAGGGGTTGTTGAAATAACAAGCGCTGTGAAAGAGGGGTGGAATAAAAATGTAATAACATTCATTAAAGTTGAAATTAATATTCTCCCCCCTCCCCCCAAAAAAAATCTGAAGGGCACCAGGTTGCAGTAGATGGACCTAGCTCAGTGTTCCATCTCCATCAGCGGAGTGGGCATGTGAGTTCCAGTGTTGGAAGGATGGCGGGAAATAAATAAATAAATAAATAAATAATATTATAATAATAAAAACAGTACATAAAACAGTGCATCCTAAAAGTTGTGGGCAAATCATAAGTTCTTTGCCTGTTGCTGAAAAGATAGTGCCAGCCCTCTCTGGGGGAGGGTGTTCTTGAGATTGGGGTAGCCACAAGGGCAGACCCCCCTGTTGCTGGTCACTAGCTGTCTCATCTCTGAAGGTTGGGGGTGGAAGAGAACCAGAACACCCCCCCCCAAGAAGATCTCATTAGCCAGGCAGGTTCGAACAGGAGAAGGTGGTATCTTAGTCCTTTCCACCCTAAAAGAATGCCCATGAATTCCTGAACAAATTCATAGTTCAGAAGTTCAGAGGTGATGGGAAAGCTATCTTTTAAGAGCTGTTTGCCATTTTTTGTTCCTGTTGAGGAGCCCTAAAGTTACTTCCCACGGAACCTCAGGATTCCCCAGAACACAGCTAGAATAGAGCAAAGGAAACAAATCCCTCCATTATATCTTTGCATTAACTTTCAAATGACTCCCTTCACATTGAGTCACCCAGTTGGGTTTTTTCCCCATGCCGTTTGGATATATAGCTTTGAAATTCTACCAAGGATACAGTCATTTTAAATGTGTGTGTTGGTATTTAAGGGAAGAGATTAGCGGCGATATGCCAAGCTGTCAGAATTTCTGATAAGGTTATTAAAGACCAAGGCAGCCTTCCAAAACATTTAATCCATGTGGATGGAACTGGCAAATTATGAGTCAAGAAGCTTGCTGTCCCTGCTCCTGCTGCTTTTTTTAAACAGAGGAGTCTTTTGACCTAGTAAATAAACAACCCAAAGTATTATGCTGTGTTACAGCTTATATGCTTGTATCATGGTTGTTGATAAAGCGTCTAGTATAGTAAAACTATGATTCTGATAGCCTGATGTGCTTCCTCGCATTTAATCCTAGTGCACTATACATTTAAAGCACTATTGTACCACTTTAAGCAGTCATGGCTTAAAACAAAAAGGGATTGCGAAGGGCTCCAAACTGAGTGAATGGGCGGAAAAATGGCAAATGCAATTCAATATAAACAAGTGTAAAATTATGCATATTGGAGCAAAAAATCTTAATTTCACATATACGCTCATGGGGTCTGAACTGGCGGTGACCGACCAGGAGAGAGACCTCGGGGTTGTAGTGGACAGCACGATGAAAATGTCGACCCAGTGTGCGGCAGCTGTGAAAAAGGCAAATTCCATGCTAGCAATAATTAGGAAAGGTATTGAAAATAAAACAGCCGATATCATAATAATATTGAAATAATAATAAATAATGCCGTTGTATAAATCTATGGTGTGGCCGCATTTGGAATACTGTGTACAGTTCTGGTCGCCTCATCTCAAAAAGGATATTATAGAGTTGGAAAAGGTTCAGAAGAGGGCAACCAGAATGATCAAGGGGATGGAACGACTCCCTTACGAGGAAAGGTTGCAGCATTTGGGGCTTTTTAGTTTAGAGAAAAGACGGGTCAGAGGAGACATGATAGAAGTGTATAAAATTATGCATGGCATTGAGAAAGTGGATAGAGAAAAGTTCTTCTCCCTCTCTCATAATACTAGAACTCGTGGACATTCAAAGAAGCTGAATGTTGGAAGATTCAGGACAGACAAAAGGAAGTACTGCTTTACTCAGCGCATAGTTAAACTATGGAATTTGCTCCCACAAGATGCAGTAATGGCCACCAGCTTGGATGGCTTTAAAAGAAGATTAGACAAATTCATGGAGGACAGGACTATCAATGGCTACTAGCCATGATGGCTGTGCTCTGCTACCCTAGTCAGAGGCAGCATGCTTCTGAAAACCAGTTGCCGGAAGCCTCAGGAGGGGAGAGTGTTCTTGCACTCGGGTCCTGCTTGCGGGCTTCCCCCAGGCCCCTGGTTGGCCACTGTGAGAACAGGATGCTGGACTAGATGGGCCACTGGCCTGATCCAGCAGGCTCTTCTTATGTTCTTATGGCTTCCCCCCAAAGAATCCTGAGAACTGCAGTTTGTTAAGGGTGCTGAGAGTTGTTAGGAGACCCCTATTCCCCACACAG